>NW_027362060.1:3865000-4172496 GCF_039654945.1 Dendrobates tinctorius | reverse complement strand
CGTACACATTCAAAATATATGTCTATACAGCATGAGGCAGGCTCAGACGGTGTTAGGCCCAGTATGGATTGCACGTCATTGCACAAAGGTTAGAAAGGGTACCGTATCCCCGGATAACATGTATGGATAGCGTACACATTCAAAATATATGTCTATACAGCATGAGGCAGGCTCAGACGGTGTTAGGCCCAGTATGGATTGCACGTCATTGCACAAAGGTTAGAAGGGGTACCGTATCCCCGGATAACATGTATGGATAGCGTACACATTCAAAATATATGTCTATACAGCATGAGGTAGGCTCAGACGGTGTTAGGCCCAGTATGGATTGCACGTCATTGCACAAAGTTTAGAAGGGGTAACGTATCCCCGGATAACATGTATGGATAGCGTACACATTCAAAATATATGTCTATACATCAGGAGGCAGGCTCAGACGGTGTCAGGCACAGTATGGATTTGACGGCCCAGATAACACAGCGGAGGAGCAGGGAGAGGTAAAGATTGCAAATGCTGGGGCCCTGGCCAAGCAAGGGGGGCCCACTCGTGGGCGTCGGTACTGGCACTGGGCCCCTCATAGTACAGAGGTGTGTCTGACGGCGGGTGTGCACCACCACCGTCAGAGACACTTGATTGCACTATGAGGGACCCTGTGCCAGTGCCCGCGCCCAAGAGTCGGCCTACCCACCTGTCCAGGGCAACGGCACTCGCACGGTGTCGTGCGCTAGGTGGTGACCCCGGCCATGGGGGGGGAGGCAGCACAGTTAGGGAGTTTTAGAAAGTGGCATATGTTGATGTTGGACATTCAACTGATGCAAAAGGCGAAATAGGTGAAGTACCAGGAAGAGGTGGACCAAAGCAAGCCATTTTTCTGTCACCCTATGTGTCATCAGGGGAAGGTGGGACAAAATCCTTGGAAACCCATGCGTGGTTCATTTTAATGAAGGTTAGATCATCCACATTTTGGGTTGACAGACGGGTCCTTTTTTCTGTCAGGATTGATCCAGCTGCACTGAAGACTCTTTCCGATAGCACACTTGCAGCTGGGCAAGCGAGCTCCTGTAAGGCATATTGGGCCAATTCAGGCCAGGTGTCCAGTTTAGCGGCCCAATAGTCAAAGGGGAATGACCTGTGTGGGAGAACATCTAAATGGAGGAAAAGTAGTTTGTAACCATAGTTGACAACTGCTGTCTCCTGTCACTTTCCATCGATGCAGTATTACCAGTTGTGTGAGCGGTATTTGAAAAATCAGTCCACAACATTGTCATGAAACCCCTGTCTCCAACGCCACTTCTGCTGTGTGCACCACGAACACCTCTGCCAAGCTGCCCCCGGCCCGTACGGCTCGTGTGAGAACCATCACCGCTGCTGTGTGCTGGGAATGCCTCAAGCAACCGATTTACCAGAGTTGCTTGTTTATTAGCCAATATTAGGTCAAGGTTCTCCTGTGGCATGATGTTTTGTAATTTGCCTTTATAGCGTTTATCCAGGATGCTGGCCAACCAGTAGTCGTCATCGTTCATCATTTTGGCAATGCGGGGGTCCCTTTTTAGGATCCGCAAGGCATAATCTGACATGTGGGCCAATGTTCCCGGTGTCAATGATGCACTGCGAGTGCTGGGTGGAGGAGCACTTTCTGGCAAATCCACATCCCTCCAGTCACGCACAAACCCTGTACCAGACCTTGCTACGCCAACATTTTCACTTGCCCCACGAGATGCATCCTCCTCCCCTAAGTAATCATCCCCATCATCCTCCTCCTCCTCCTCCTCTTCTTCCTCCACCTCGTCCAGGAGAGGTCCCTGAGCAGACAATGGCTGAATGTCATCAAGGATTCCCTCCTCCTCTTCCTCCTCATCAACATTGGCTGCAGACGCCTGCTCCTTAAGGTGCGTCAAAGTTTGCATGAGCAGACGCATAAGTGGGATGCTCATGCTTAGGATGGCGTCGTCTGCGCTTACCAGCCGTGTGCATTCCTCAAAACACTCAAGGACTTTACAAAGGTCTTTCAGCTTCGACCAAGGCACGCCTGTCAACTCCATGTCTGCTCTCAAAGTGCCTGGCCGTGTATCCTCCCACAAATGCATTATGGCCTGCCTCTGCTCGCACAGCCGCTCCACCATGTGCAGGGTGGAGTTCCACCTTGTTGCAATGTCGATAATGAGGCGGTGGTTGGGAAGGTGGAGCAATCGCTGAATCGCTGCTTCTGCATACGAACGGAGTGTACAGGCGACCGGCGGATGTGTGCGCACAGTCTTCGCACCTTCTGGAGCAGGGCTGTTAACTCCGGATAATTTTTGAGGAAGCACTGCACCACCAGGTTCAAGGTGTGAGCCAAGCAAGGTATGTGGCTGAGTTTTGAAAGGGCTATGGCTGCCACAAAATTACGGCCGTTATCACTAACTACCTTGCCTGCCTCAAGATGTACACTGCCCAGCCATGACTCAGTTTGTCGCTTCAAGTACTCGGCCAGCACCTCGGCGGTGTGTCTGTCGCTCAAACACATCATCTGCAACACAGCCTGCTGACGCTTTCCACTAGCTGCTCGATAGGGGGACACATCGTGTGCAACAGTGGCAGCTGCAGATGGAGTGCTCGTACGACTGCGCTCTGTGGACGAGCTGTCGCTTCTGGAGGAGGAGGAGGAGGAGGAGGGTCGAACGCCTACAGCCAACTGTTTCCTAGACCGTGGGCTAGGCAGCACTGTCCCACCACCGCTGTCCCCTGTGGACCCTGCATCCACCACATTAACCCAGTGCGCAGTGATGGACACGTAACGGCCCTGGCCATGCCGACTGGACCATGCATCAGTTGTGAGGTGCACCTTTCCGCTCACTGACTGCTTGAGTGCATGGACAATGCGGTCTTTCACATGATGGTGGAGGGCTGGGATGGCTTTGCGAGAGAAGAAGTGGCGACTTGGTAGGTCATAGCGTGGTACTGCATAGGCCATGAGTTCGCGGAAAGCTGTGCTTTCCACCAACCGAAAGGGCATCATCTCAAACGAGATTAGTTTGGCAATGTGGGCGTTCAAACCCAGTGTACGCGGATGAGAGACTGAGTACTTTCTTGACCTACTCATAGTGTCTGGGAGGGTGAGCTGGACTTGAGAGCTGCATATGGTGGAAGTAGCGGTGGACAGGGCGGACTGAGAGAGGGTTGATGATGGTGATGGAGTTGGTGTTCTTTCTGATGGCCTAGAATCAGTCTTTCGTTGATATAACAGTGGGATTCCCTGACTGCTGTGGCCTTGCAACGACACCTCAACATTTGCTGCTGTGCTAACCGGTGTGCTTACAGTGGGGGAAACAATGTAGCATTGCTGACTACCTTCGTTGTGATCAGTTGCACATGTGGCACTTGAGGTTTGGTATTGTGTCCACGCTTGCAAGTGCATGCTGGTTAAATGTCTAAGCATGCAACTGGTATTCAAATTTTTCAGATTTTTCCCTCGGCTAAAGGTCTTTGCGCACTTCTTACAGATAACCTTGGCCTGATCATGAGGATTTTGTTCAAAAAACTGCCACACTGCACTCTTCCTACTTTGGCAGACATTTTGCGGCCTAGCACGCTGTGATCTTTTGACCCTCTGGACAAGCTGTCCAGCAACTCTTTTGATGTTTGGAACCTGTCTTTGGAGTGCTCCGGGCCTGCCAGATAACAGCTGTTGCGATGTCGATGTCTGCTGTGGATGCTCCTCATCTGAGCTATTGGAAGCAGCACCCTCTTCCCCCAATGGATGCCAATCTGGGTCAACAACTGGGTCATCCATCACCTCCTCTTCTATGTCATGTGCACCTTTCTCTGTGTCACCGTGTATGGTGGTATAGTGTGCGGGAAGGGGCACCTGAGTCTCATCAGGGTCAAAATCTGGCTCTGTACACTGCGAGGACAATGTAGTGCTCTGAGTGAATGTACCAGCAGAATCATCCATCAGCGGCTGTGCATCAGTGCACTCCATGTCAGATTCATCTTGGCCTGGGTAATTCACCATTTGACTTGATAATCCAGGCATGGTATGTGAAAACAGCTCCATGGAGTAATCAGTAGTATGGCCTGCGTCATCCTTCAATCTTGGTTGGGGTGAAGGACACAAGGAAAGGTGTGGTTCATGAACATGAGCCTCCAATGACGACTCAGTGCTTTTACATTTTACAACTGAAGAAGAGGAGGCGATAGAGCTGGAGGCTGAGTCAGCAATGTAAGACAAAACTTTTTCCTGATGCTCTGCCTTTAAAAGCGGTTTGCCAACTCCTAGAAAACTAAGCGTTCGAGGCCTTATGTAGACAGACGATGACGCAGGGTCAGCACCTCCTGCATTTGGTCCTATTTTGCTCTTGCCACTACCATCAGATCCACCACCAACACCATCATTACCAGCTGCCAACCCCCGCCCAATTCCACGGCCTCTTCCACCAGCCTTCCTCATTTTTGGTAGAAATGTAGACAAAATCCAACAAACTATATAGTAATGTAAAACAAGGTACAAGGTGTCTATAGGACAGGGGAGTTTTAGAATTTCTGCACACACTTGTGGACAGTGGACACTTGTGGATTGTGTGCGGCCCACTGATATCTGAGCGCTATGTGACACGCTCGATGGCACAGCTGTCTGTGACCAAAGTGATGAGAGGATAATGGAGATTTTGAATCTCTGCGTACACTTTTGGACACTGGACACTTGTGGATTGTGTGCGGCCCACTGATATCTGAGCGCTATGTGACACGCTCGATGGCACAGCTGCCTGTGACCAAAGTGACGAGAGGATAATGGAGATTTTGAATCTCTGCGTACACTTGTGGACAGTGGACACTTGTGGATTGTGTGCGGCCCACTGATATCTGAGCGCTATGTGACACGCTCGATGGCACAGCTGCCTGTGACCAAAGTGACGAGAGGATAATGGAGATTTTGAATCTCTGCGTACACTTGTGGACAGTGGACACTTGTGGATTGTGTGCGGCCCACTGATATCTGAGTGCTATGTGACACGCTCGATGGCACAGCTGCCTGTGACCAAAGTGACGAGAGGATAATGGAGATTTTGAATCTCTGCGTACACTTTTGGACACTGGACACTTGTGGATTGTGTGCGGCCCACTGATATCTGAGCGCTATGTGACACGCTCGATGGCACAGCTGCCTGTGACCAAAGTGACGAGAGGATAATGGAGATTTTGAATCTCTGCGTACACTTTTGGACACTGGACACTTGTGGATTGTGTGCGGCCCACTGATATCTGAGCGCTATGTGACACGCTCGATGGCACAGCTGCCTGTGACCAAAGTGACGAGAGGATAATGGAGATTTTGAATCTCTGCGTACACTTTTGGACACTGGACACTTGTGGATTGTGTGCGGCCCACTGATATCTGAGCGCTATGTGACACGCTCGATGGCACAGCTGCCTGTGACCAAAGTGACGAGAGGATAATGGAGATTTTGAATCTCTGCGTACACTTGTGGACAGTGGACACTTGTGGATTGTGTGCGGCCCACTGATATCTGAGCGCTATGTGACACGCTCGATGGCACAGCTGCCTGTGACCAAAGTGACGAGAGGATAATGGAGATTTTGAATCTCTGCGTACACTTTTGGACACTGGACACTTGTGGATTGTGTGCGGCCCACTGATATCTGAGCGCTATGTGACATGCTCGATGGCACAGCTGCCTGTGACCAAAGTGACGAGAGGATAATGGAGATTTTGAATCTCTGCGTACACTTGTGGACAGTGGACACTTGTGGATTGTGTGCGGCCCACTGATATCTGAGCGCTATGTGACACGCTCGATGGCACAGCTGCCTGTGACCAAAGTGACGAGAGGATAATGGAGATTTTGAATCTCTGCGTACACTTTTGGACACTGGACACTTGTGGATTGTGTGCGGCCCACTGATATCTGAGCGCTATGTGACACGCTCGATGGCACAGCTGCCTGTGACCAAAGTGACGAGAGGATAATGGAGATTTTGAATCTCTGCGTACACTTGTGGACAGTGGACCCTTGTGGATTGTGTGCGGCCCACTGATATCTGAGCGCTATGTGACACGCTCGATGGCACAGCTGCCTGTGACCAAAGTGACGAGAGGATAATGGAGATTTTGAATCTCTGCGTACACTTTTGGACAGTGGACACTTGTGGATTGTGTGCGGCCCACTGATATCTGAGCGCTATGTGACACGCTCGATGGCACAGCTGCCTGTGACCAAAGTGACGAGAGGATAATGGAGATTTTGAATCTCTGCATACACTTGTGGACAGTGGACACTTGTGGATTGTGTGCGGCCCACTGATATCTGAGCGCTATGTGACACGCTCGATGGCACAGCTGCCTGTGACCAAAGTGACGAGAGGATAATGGAGATTTTGAATCTCTGCGTACACTTTTGGACACTGGACACTTGTGGATTGTGTGCGGCCCACTGATATCTGAGCGCTATGTGACACGCTCGATGGCACAGCTGCCTGTGACCAAAGTGACGAGAGGATAATGGAGATTTTGAATCTCTGCGTACACTTGTGGACAGTGGACACTTGTGGATTGTGTGCGGCCCACTGATATCTGAGCGCTATGTGACACGCTCGATGGCACAGCTGCCTGTGACCAAAGTGACGAGAGGATAATGGAGATTTTGAATCTCTGCGTACACTTTTGGACACTGGACACTTGTGGATTGTGTGCGGCCCACTGATATCTGAGCGCTATGTGACACGCTCGATGGCACAGCTGCCTGTGACCAAAGTGACGAGAGGATAATGGAGATTTTGAATCTCTGCATACACTTTTGGACAGTGGACACTTGTGGATTGTGTGCGGCCCACTGATATCTGAGCGCTATGTGACACGCTCGATGGCACAGCTGCCTGTGACCAAAGTGACGAGAGGATAATGGAGATTTTGAATCTCTGCGTACACTTGTGGACAGTGGACACTTGTGGATTGTGTGTGGCCCACTGATATCTGAGCGCTATGTGACACGCTCGATGGCACAGCTGCCTGTGACCAAAGTGACGAGAGGATAATGGAGATTTTGAATCTCTGCGTACACTTTTGGACACTGGACACTTGTGGATTGTGTGCGGCCCACTGATATCTGAGCGCTATGTGACACGCTCGATGGCACAGCTGCCTGTGACCAAAGTGACGAGAGGATAATGGAGATTTTGAATCTCTGCGTACACTTGTGGACAGTGGACACTTGTGGATTGTGTGCGGCCCACTGATATCTGAGCGCTATGTGACACGCTCGATGGCACAGCTGCCTGTGACCAAAGTGACGAGAGGATAATGGAGATTTTGAATCTCTGCATACACTTTTGGACACTGGACACTTGTGGATTGTGTGCGGCCCACTGATATCTGAGCGCTATGTGACACGCTCGATGGCACAGCTGCCTGTGTCCAAAGTGACGAGAGGATAATGGAGATTTTGAATCTCTGCGTACACTTGTGGACAGTGGACACTTGTGGATTGTGTGCGGCCCACTGATATCTGAGCGCTATGTGACACGCTCGATGGCACAGCTGCCTGTGACCAAAGTGACGAGAGGATAATGGAGATTTTGAATCTCTGCGTACACTTGTGGACAGTGGACACTTGTGGATTGTGTGCGGCCCACTGATATCTGAGCGCTATGTGACACGCTCGATGGCACAGCTGCCTGTGACCAAAGTGACGAGAGGATAATGGAGATTTTGAATCTCTGCGTACACTTGTGGACAGTGGACACTTGTGGATTGTGTGCGGCCCACTGATATCTGAGCGCTATGTGACACGCTCGATGGCACAGCTGCCTGTGACCAAAGTGACGAGAGGATAATGGAGATTTTGAATCTCTGCGTACACTTTTGGACACTGGACACTTGTGGATTGTGTGCGGCCCACTGATATCTGAGCGCTATGTGACACGCTCGATGGCACAGCTGCCTGTGACCAAAGTGACGAGAGGATAATGGAGATTTTGAATCTCTGCGTACACTTGTGGACAGTGGACACTTGTGGATTGTGTGCCGCCCACTGATATCTGAGCGCTATGTGACACGCTCGATGGCACAGCTGCCTGTGACCAAAGTGACGAGAGGATAATGGAGATTTTGAATCTCTGCGTACACTTTTGGACACTGGACACTTGTGGATTGTGTGCGGCCCACTGATATCTGAGCGCTATGTGACACGCTCGATGGCACAGCTGCCTGTGACCAAAGTGACGAGAGGATAATGGAGATTTTGAATCTCTGCGTACACTTTTGGACACTGGACACTTGTGGATTGTGTGCGGCCCACTGATATCTGAGCGCTATGTGACACGCTCGATGGTACAGCTGTCTGTGACCAAAGTGACGAGAGGATAAGGGAGATTGGATTGCTTTTAAAAAAGCAGTTTGCGGAGCAGTGGGTAAACAGCAATGCCAGCGTGTCAGGAAGCCTTAGAAGGCAGCCCAACAACCAACACCACTGATACACCACAATATAGCCTCCCCTTGCACTGCACACACAGTGACTTGTGTGTTGTGCAGGCCAAATCGCTAGCAGCAGAAGCAGTTTTTTTGTCTTCTTCCCTGCCTAACGCTCTCCCTACAGAATCAGCAGCAACCTCTCCCTATACTAAGATCGGCAGAAGTAAGATGGCGGTCGGCGTGCACGCCCTTTTATACCCCCTGTGACGCCCACCAAAGCAAGCCAATCACTTGCATGCCCTTCTGAAAGATGGTGGTGACCCGTGCCTATGTCATCACGTTGCCCACAGTGTCCGTGGATCCTGATTGGCTGAAAAAGAGCGCAAAACAAACTTTTGAAACGCGACTTTGGCGCGTAAGTCGCCGACCTCGTGGCCGACCTCATCCTAGGGTCGGGTTTCGTTTCATGAAACCCGACTTTGCCAAAAGTCGGCGACTTTTGAATTTTTTCGACCCGTTTCGCTCAACTCTAGTCATCAGCAAATTTAATCAGTTTACCCTCAATTCCTTCATCCAAATCGTTGATAAAGATGTTGAACAATACAGGGCCCAGGACAGAGCCCTGTGGTACCCCACTTGAGATATTCTTCCAACTGGATGTGCAGCCATTTACGACCACTCTTTGGGTCCAATCACTAAGCCAGTTATGAATCCACCTAACAGTTGCCTTGTCCATTCCATACTTAGTCATTTTTTCAATAAGGATTGTATGAGAAACTTTGTCAAATGCTTTGCTGAAGTCAAGTTATACTATATCTACAGCATTTCCTTGATCCACCCAATCAGTGATACCGTCATAGAAGGAAATTAAGTTAGTCTGACATGACTTATTAGTTACAAACCCATGCTGACTCTGTTTAATCACTTCATTCTTATCCAGGTATTGACATACATGTTGTTTAATAATTTGTTCAAAGATCTTTCCTGGTATAGAAGTCAGACTCACCGGCCTATAGTTGCCTGGGTCCACCTTCTTCCCCTTTTTGAAGATAGGAACAACATTTGCTCTTCTCCAGTCTTCTGGGACTTCTCCTGTTCTCCAAGAATTTTCAAAGATTATGGAGAGGGGTTCAAAAATTTCTTCTGCTATCTCCTTCAGTACTCTGGGGTGTAATTCACCTGGACCTGGAGACTTGAATTCATTTAGGTTAGCTAAGTCTTTCCTCACTATCTTTCTGTTTATAGATATCCTGGATTCTTCTATTCCCTTAATAGGACAGTGAATAACAGTTGATGTTACATTTCCTTTCTGAGAGAAAACAGATGCAAAATAGGAATTTAAAAGTTCAGCCTTCTCAACATCCTGTCTTACCATTTCATCATTTTCATCCTGTAAAAATCCTATAGCATCTTTGACTTTTCTTTTACTTTTGACATATCCCCAAAATCCTTTATTATTGCTTTTGACATCTCTTGCAAGCCTCAATTCATTTTCAGCTTTAGATAATCTGATTTGTGCCCTGCAGGTTCTGCAGACAGCATTATATTCTTCTTTAGATATGCCTCCCTCTTTCCATTTTATAAACATTTTTTTCTTCCTTTTTAGCATGTGCTTAAGTTCTGTGTTCATCCATCCTGGTTTCCTTAAATGCTTCCTATTCTTCCCTCTTTTCGGAATTGTTAACAACTGTGCTTTGAGAATTTCATTTTTCAAGATTTCCCATCCTTCCTGGACATTTTTGTCTTTAAGGATATCCAGCCATTGGATCCCTCCAATTCTCTTTCTGAATCCCTTAAAATCTGCCTTTCTGAAATCTAACCTTAACGTCTGAGTCTTCACAGGTCTTCCGCCTCTAGTTATCCAAAATTCTAAAATAGCATGGTCGCTACCTCCTAGGGTCCCAGCCACTTTTACCTCCTCAACCATTTCCTCCCTGTTTATAAGGATTAGATCCATGGTAGCAGTTCCCCTTGTTTTCTCCCTTACCTTTTGGTAAGAAGAAGAAGAAGGGTAGCTGTGTCTGTCAGCACAGTGTCCAATGCATGGAGCTGATACCAGAAGATAGGCCAGTACTCCAGGAGATGTGGAGGGGGGCCATAGGAGGTCAACAATTCAGCAGTAGGACTGTTACCTCCTTCTTTGTGCAAGGAGAAACAGGAGGAGCAGTACCAGAGCCCTGTCAGCTGAGCATTAACATCCATGTGTCTGCCCAAACTGTCATAATAAGACTCCATGAGGGTGGTATGAGGGCCCGACATCCACATGTGGGTGTTATACGTACAGTCCAGCACTATGCAGGGTGATTGGCATTTTCCAGAGAACACCAAGATTGGAAGATTCCTTCAATGGAAGTCTTCAAACAGAGGTTGGACAGACATGTGTCTGAGATGGTTTAGGGAATCCTGTGCTGCATTGACCAGGGGGTTGGATGCAATGACCCTTGAGGTCCCTTCCAACTCTAACATTCTATGATTCTATGACTCAACATTGGCTCCCTGTGCTCTTCATGGATGAGAGCAGGTTCACACTGAGCACATTTGACAGATGTTTCAGAGTCTGGAGACACTGTAGAGAACATTCTGCTGCCTGCAACATCATCCATCATGATTGGTTTGTTAGTGGGTCAATAATGGTGTGGTCACACATTTATTTGGAGGGTAGCACAGCCCTATATTTGTTAGCTAGAGGTACCCTGACTGCCATTAGGTAACAGGATGAGCTCCTCAGATCCATTGTGATACCGTATGAAGGTGCACTTGACCCTGTGTTCCTTCTGATGCATGACAATACTGGGCCTCATGTAGCTGAAGTGTGTCAGCAGTTCCACCATGATGAAG
This sequence comes from Dendrobates tinctorius, assembly GCF_039654945.1. Taxonomy (NCBI): domain Eukaryota; kingdom Metazoa; phylum Chordata; class Amphibia; order Anura; family Dendrobatidae; genus Dendrobates; species Dendrobates tinctorius. Next base: position 4,161,251 of record NW_027362060.1, on the reverse strand, counting down.
GCAATGATGCTATAGACTGGCCTGCCCATTCCCAAGATCTGAATCCAATCGAACACATCTGAGACATCATGTCTCGTTCCATTCACAAACGCCTTTAATCCAGGTCTGGGATGAGATCTCTCAGTAGATCATCTGCTGCCTCATCAGGAGCATTCCCAAGCATTATAGGGAGGTCATACAAACACGTGGAGGCCACATACACAACTGAACATCGTTTCCTTGTCTTGAGGCAATTCCACTGAAGTTGGATCAGACTGTAATTTGATTTCCCATTTTGATTTTGAGTATCATTCCAAATCCTGACCTCCATGGGATATTAATTTTGATTTCCATTGACCATTTTTATGTTTTATTGTTCTCAACACATTCTACTATGTAATGAATAAAGATTTCAACTGGAATATTTCATTCAGTGTTATTTAGAATGTGGTATTTTAGTGTTCCCTTCATTTTTTTGAGCAGTGTATATAGACTGCAGGGTAGCCAGTGGCATAGGAATTTTGCAGCACACTATATATCTAATATATAAAGCTCAAAGTGTGTATGTATGTATGTATGTATGTATGTATGTGTGTATGTCCTGGATAGGCATCCGCACTGTCGCAGCTACAGCCACAAAATTTGGCACAGTCACACGTCTGGACCCCGAGAGCGTCCTAAGCTATGTTGTGAGGCGAAATTTTAACCCCGTGCGTTCCAATTCACCAAACAATTTTGCCCCTATCTACATAATGGGGAAAAAGTGTGTGCGTATCAAGCCCCGCCCCTCATTATGATGTCATAATGGTTGCCTTGGCGACTCTGATTCATCATAGGTTGCAAGCCCCGCCGCTCATTATGATGTCATAATGGTTGACTATGGGATGGAGGATGTGTGATGGGTATATGGGCACTGGACTATGGGATAGAGGATATGTATGACGGGTATATGGGCACGGGACTATGGGATGGCAGATATGTATATGGGCACGGGACTATGGGATGGAGGATGTGTGATGGGTATATGGGCACTGGACTATGGGATGGAGGATATGTATGACGGGTATATGGGCACGGGACTATGGGATGGTGGATATGTATGATGGGTATTTGGGCACGGGACTATGGGATGAAGGATATAAATGATGGGTATATGGGCATGGGACTATGCGATGAAGGATGTGTGATGGGTATATGGGCACTCGACTATGGGATGGCAGATATGTATGATGGGTATATGGGCATGTTACTATGGGATGGAGGCTATGTATGATGGGTATATGGGCATGGGACTATGAGATGAAGGATGTGTGATGGGTATATGGGCACTTGACTATGGGATGACGAATATGTATGATGGGTATATGGGCATGGAGCTATGGGATGGAGAATATGTATGATGGGTATATGGGCATGGGACTATGGGATGGAGGATATGTATGATGGGTATATGGGCATGGGTCTATGGGATGGTGGATATGTATGATGGGTATATGGGCACGGGACTATGGGATGGAAGATAATTATAATTTGTTATAACTAACCACAGTTAGTTACTATGCCCGGGCAGCGCCGGGCTCTTCAGCTAGTATATATATATATATATATATATATATATTATATACTGTAAATATATATGTAGAGATGAGCGACTTTGCCTTTTTTCCGGTCGAGTCGGGTTTCATGAAACCCGACTTTCTCAAAAGTGGGGTAGAACGAAATATGCCGATTATTGTGAAAAGTCGAAGGCCGACTGAAACACGAAACCCAATGCAAGTCAATGGGGAAGAAAAGTCGGCAGTGAGTGGAGGACAGGAAACACACCTACAGTGCCCATTTTAATGCCAAAAACATCAATTCTTATTACTTAAGCTTGTCAACCTTAATTTACTTTAGAATAATAGTTAGGCATTGAAAACTGGGGGTTATTTGGCTAAAGTTGTGGAGGGGGGTAGGGCTGGCTCCAGATTTTCGTGGGCCCAGGGCCAAAGAGTGTCAATGGGCTCCTTTAACACATGCCACAATTCATGATCCTCTGATACGGCAGAGAAATAGCTGAATAGTACAATGAAAAATACTTCACTTCTTACATCTCATGACTGATATCCATTTTAAATTCTCCAATAGCTCCAAAAACGGACAGTATATTACTCCATACAGTATTATGGCCACCGCATAGTGCGCTGTACAGAGTAATGAGGCCCATATATTTCTCCATACAGAATCATTGGTCCCATATAATGTTTGAAGCAGTATATGATGAGCTCCACATAATGCTACAGTATATGTTGGTCCCCATGGATGAAGCTCCACTGTGTTATGGGCCCAAATAATGCTCCATATATAATGGGCCCCATTTCTAATGCGCCAGTGCATAATGGGCCCTGTAAATGCTGCACCAGTGTCTGATGTCCACCTTTGGAATGCTCCAGTGTATGTTGGGCCTCATATATCATTCTCCAGAGTATAGTGCTCCCCAAAAATAGCTGTCCCAACATTGAAAACAATAAATAAGTCTCCTCGCTAGGGAATCCCTGTACTAGTCTGGACTCCTTGTCGTCCCCATCTTCCATCTCACTGCACTTGGACTGTTTAGGCAGAGGGCGAACAGACGTGATGTCATCGTGCTCTCTGACCAGAATGTCACTGTCAGGAAACGTGGAAGACGTTACGGCGGTGGAGCAGGGAGAGGTAAGTATTTCAACTTTGCAAGTTCTGTGATCCTGAGCAAGCAGGGGGCCCACTTGTTGGCGACGGCACTGGCACAGGGCCCCTCATAGTACGCCGGTGTGTCTGACGGTGGGTGTGCACCCCCACCATCAGAGACACTTGATTCTACTATGAGGGACCTTGTGCCAGTGCCGTTGCCAAACAGTGTGCCCACCCACCTGTCTAGGGCAATGGCACTCGCACGGGTGCGTGCACCAGGTGGTGACCCCGGCCCTGTGAGGGGAGGCAGCCCAGTTAGCGAGGTGGAAAAATTGGCATATGTTGATGTTGGACATTCAGCAGCTGCAAATGGAGTAATTGGAGAAGTCCGTGGAAGAGGAGGACAAAAGCAAGCCATTTTTTTGGCAACCTACGTGTCAGCAGGGGAGGGTGGGACAAAATCCTTTGAAACCCATGCATGGTTCATTTTAATGAAGGTTAGATCATCAACATTTTGGGTCGACAGACGGGTTCTTTTTTCTGTCAGGATTGATCCAGCAGCACTGAAGACTCGTTCAGATAACACACTAGCAGCAGGGCAAGCTAGCTCCTGTATGGCATATTGTGCCAATTCAGGCCAGGTGTCAAGTTTACTGGTCCAATAGTCAAAGGAGAATGACCGGTGAGGGAGAACATCGATATGGGAGGCAAAGTAGTTTGTTACCATAGTTGACAACTGCTGTCTCCTGTCACTTTCAATCGATGCAGTATTACCAGTCGTGTGAGCGGTACTTGAAAAATCAGTCCACAACATGGACATGAAACCCATGTGTCCCACGCCACTTCAGCTGTGTGTACCACGAACACCTCTTCCATGTTGCCCCCTACGGCTTGTTGGAAAAACATCACCACCACTGTGTGCTGGGAATGCCTCAAACAAATGGTTTACCAGAGTTGCTTGTTTGTTAGCCAATATTAGCTCTAGGTTCTCCTGTGGCATGATGTTTTGGAATTTGCCTTTATAGCACGGATCCAGGATGCTGGCCAACCAGTAGTCATCATCGTTCATCATTTTGGCAATGCGGGGGTCCCTTGTTAGGATCTGCAAGGCATAATCAGACATGTGGGCCAATGTTCCAGGTGTCAATGATGCACTGCGAGTGCTGGGTGGAGGAGCACTTTCTGGCAAATCCACATCCCTCCAGTCACGCACAAACCCTGTACCTGACCTTGCCACGCCATTATTTTTTCTTGCCCCTGAGAAGCATCCTCCTCCCCAAAATAATCATCCCCATCATCCTCCACCTCGTCCACAAGTATTCCCTGACCAGACAATGGCTGACTGTCATCAAGGCTTCCCTCCTCCTCTTCCTCATCGGCTGCAGACGCCTGCTCCTTAATGTGCGTCAAAGTTTGCATGAGCAGACGCATAAGTGGGATGCTCATGCTTATGATGGCATCGTCTGCGCTTACCAGCCGTGTGCATTCCTCAAAACACTGAATGACTTTACAGAGGTCTTTCAGCTTCGACCACTGCACACCAGACAACTCCATGTCTGCCTGCAAACTGCCTGCCCGTGTATCCTCCGACAAATGAATTACAGCCTGCCTCTGTTCGCACAGCCTCTGAACCATGTGCAGGGTGGAGTTCCACCTTGTTGCAACGTCGATAATTAGGCAGTGCTTGGGAAGGTGGAGCAATCGCTGCAGCTTCTGCATACGACTGGAGTGTACGGGCGACCGGCGGATGTGCGAGCACAGTCTTCGCACCTTATGGAGCAGGGGTGTTAGCTCCGGATAATTATTGAGGAAGCACTGCACCACCAGGTTCAAGGTGTGAGCCAGGCAAGGTATGTGTCTGAGTTTTGAAAGGGCTTTGGCTGCCACAAAATTCCGGCCATTATCACTAACTACCTTGCCTGCCTCAAGATGTAGACTGCCCAGCTATGACTCAGTTTGTTGCTGCAAGTAGTCGGCCAGTACCTCCGCGGTGTGTCTGTTGTTTCCCAAACACATCATCTTCACCACAGCCTGCTGACGCTTACCACTAGCTGTTCGATAGTGGGACACCTCATGTGCAACACTGGCAGCTGCGGATGGAGTGCTCATGCGACTGCGCTCTGTGGACGAGCTTTCGCTTCTGGAGGAGGAGGGTCGAACGCCTACAGCCAACTGTTTCCTATACCGTGGGCTAGGCAGCACTGTCCCACCGCCGCTGTCCCCTGTGGACCCTGCATCCACCACATTAACCCAGTGCACAGTGATGGACACGTAACGGCCCTGGCCATGCCTACTGGACCATGCATCTCTTGTGAGGTGCACTTTTCTACTCACTGATTGCTTGAGTGCATGGACAATGCGGTCTTTCACATGCACGTGGAGGGCTGGGATGGCTTTTCGCGAAAAGAAGTGCCGACTGGGTAGGTCATAGTGTGGTACTGCGTAGGCCATGAGCTCGCGGAAAGCTTTGCTTTCAACCAACCAGTAGGGCATCATCTCTAGCGAGATTAGTTTGGCAATGTGGGCGTTCAAAGCCAGTGTACGCGGATGAGAGGATGAGTACTTTCTTGTCCTACTCAGAGTCTCTGGTAGGGTGAGCTGGACTTGAGAGCTGCATATGGTGGAACTAGCAGTGGACATGGCGGACTGAGAGAGGGTTGGTGATGGTGATGGTGTTGGTGGTGTTGATGATGGCCTAGATTCAGTCTTTCGTAGCAATAACATTGTGATTCCATGACTGCTTTGCCCTTGCGACGACACCTCGACATTTGCTGCTGATGGTGTGCTAACCAGTTGGCTTACAGTGGGGGAAGCAATGTAGCGTTGCTGACTACCTTCATTCGGAGCAGGTGCACATGTGGTACATGAGGTTTGGTAGTCCGTCCACGCTTGCAAGTGCATGGTGGTTGAATGTCTAAGCATGCAACTGGTATTCAAATTTCTCAGATTTTTCCCTCGGCTAAAGGTCTTTGCGCACTTCTTACAGATAACTTTTGCCTGATCATGAGGATTTTGTTCAAAAAAGTGCCACACTGCACTCTTCCTACTATGGAAGACATTTTGAGACCTTGCACGCTGTGCTAATTTGACCATCTCGCCAAGCTGTCCTGGAACTCTTTTGGTTTTTGTAACACGTTTTTGGACAGCTAAGGTCCTGCCAGATAACAGCTGTTGCGATGTCATTGCCTGCTGCGGATCCTCCTCTTCCTCTTCTGAGCTATTGGCAGTGGCACCCTCTTCCCCCAGTGGATGCCAATCTGGGTCAAAAACTGGGTCATCCATCACCTCCTCTTCAATTTCATGTGCACCTTCCTCTGTGTCACTGTGTAAGGTGGTATAGTATGCGGGAAAGGGCACCTGAGTATCATCAGGGTCTGATTCTGCCTCAGTACAAGTGCGAGGACAATGTAGTGCTCTGAGTGAATGTACCAGCAGAAATATCTAGCAGTGGCTGTGCATCAGTGCACTCCATGTCAGATTCATCTTGGACTGGGGAATTCACGATTTGACTTGCTAACCCAGGCATGGTATGTGAAAAGAGCTCCATGGAGTAATCGGTAGCGTGGCCTTCCACATCCTTCACTTTTGGTAGGTGTGAAGGACATAAGGAAAGGAGTTGTTCCTGACCAGGAGCCTCCAATGACGACTCAGTGCTTTTATTTTTTGAAACTTCAGAAGAGGAGGCGAGAGAGCTGGAGGCTGTGTCAGCAATGTAAGCCAAAACTTGTTCCTGAAGCTCCGGCTTTTAAAGTGGTTTACCTACTCCCAGAAAAGAGAGCCTTCAAGGCCTTGTGGAGCCAGACGATGATGCAGGCTCAACACCTCCTGCCTTAGGTGCTATTGTGCTTTTGCCACTACCAACAGATGCAACACCACCACCACCACCACCATTGGGACCAGCTGGCAACCCCCGCCCACTTCCATGGCGTATTCCACCATACTTGCTCATTTTGGTGAAAATGTACCCAAAATACCACCAGCTATATGGTACTGTAAAACAAGGTAGAAGGTGTATCTACTATTGGAGAGAATTTGAATCTCACTAGAGATTTGAGGACGCTGAACTATTGTCTCTGGCCCAGTAGAGATTACACCTCAATGTAACAGGCTGAAATTGGATGGTGAGTGACAAGGTGGAGGGTGTCTACAGGATTGGTGAGATTTTGAATCTCACTATAGATTTGAGGACGCAGAACTATTGTCTCTGGCCCAGTAGAGATTACACCTCAATGTAACAGGCTGAAATTGGATGGTGAATGACAAGGTGGAGGGTGTCTATAGGATTGGTGATATTTTGAATCTCACTATAGATTTGAGGACGCAGAACTATTGTCTCTGGCCCAGTAGAGATTACACCTCAATGTATCAGACTGAAATTGGATGGTGTATGACAAGGTGTAGGGTGACTATAGGATTGGTGAGAATTTGAATCTCACTATAGATTTGAGGACGCAGAACTCTTGTCTCAGGCCCAGTAGAGATTACACCTCAATGTAACAGGCTGAAATTGGATGGTGAATGACAAGGTGGAGGGTGTCTATAGGATTGGTGAGATTTTGAATCTCACTATAGATTTGAAGATGCAGAACTATTGTCTCTGGCCCAGTAGAGATTACACCTCAATGTAACAGGCTGAAATTGGATGGTGAATGACAAGGTGGAGGGTGTCTATAGGATTGGTGAGATTTTGAATCTCACTATAGATTTGAGGACGCAGAACTATTGTCTCTGGAGCAGTAGAGATTACACCTCAATGTAACAGGCTGAAATCGGATGGTGAATGACAAGGTGGAGGGTGTCTATAGGATTGGTGAAATTTTGGATCTCACTAGAGATTTGAGGACGCTGACAATGATGCTCTCAGTCCAAGTATGGACGCAGGCAGCCTAATAAGCAGGACTGCTGCACAGTGCACACACAAAAGGGTGGAAAAATGAACGCTTGGTAACTGTGCAGAAAAGAGGAAGAAAAGTATTTTTGCTTTTAAAAAAGCAGTTTGTACAGCAGTGTGCAAACAGCAATGCAGCTATCAGGGAGCCTTATAAGGCAGCCTAATAACCAACAGAGCTGATGCACAAAAATAAAGCCTCCCCTGTCACTGCACACAAAGTGTTGTGTGGTAAGTGGAAATCGCTAACAGCAGAAGCAGTTTTTTGGTTCTTCTTCCCTGCCTAACGCTCTCCCTACAGATCAGCAGCAGCAGCAACAGCAGCTCTCCGTATGCTAAGATCGGCATAAGTAAGATGGCGGTCGGTGTTCACACCTTTTATAGCCCCTGTGACACCACACAAAGCCAGCCAATCACTTGCATGCCCTTCTCAAAGCTGGTGGTGACCGATGCCTATGTCATTGCGTTGCCCACAGTGTGCGTCCTTCCTCATTGGCTGAAAAAGGGCGCTGGAAGCATCTTTTGAAACTCGATTTTGGCGCTCTGGTCGACGACCTCGTGGCCGACCTCACATTATGGTCGGGTTTTGTTTCATCAAACCTGACTTCAGCGAAAGTCGGCGACTTTTGAATATGACCGACCCGTTTTGCTCAACTCTATATATACGTATATACATACAGTATATATATATATGTAAATAATTTATTTATCTATATTTATATATACATGTACACAGATAGATGATGCACCGTGCTGTTCTGAATGTCTGAATATAAAAGAATGTGAAAATGTTTTGGATTTTGCTTTATAACTGTATTTATACTGCACTGTTTCATATTTAAAAATTGTTGTTTTGTTGCCAACATTCACATAGTGCTTTAGGGACAAACAATAGAAAGCTAAAATATAAAAGTCCTAATCCTCCAAATACCTTCTAGAATAGTAAAACTCAAAGCAACACATTATCACTCTCCAAACTAACCAAAAAATACCTAAGCATATTAAAATAATACATATTTATATATTATTGTCCCAGAACCACAAATGAGAGATAGAAAAATGCCTATTATGATGTCCAACCCATATGTTCACATACTAAATATTGAATTCATTACTAATATTAAATAAATATGGCTCACCCTGGGCTTTTATTGACTTTTTCAAATCTAATTATTGTTTAACTGACATTGATTTTATTCATGAGTTCCAAAGTGTGCATTAATAAGGCCATTTGTAAACATAAACTACATCTTACTTCTTTTTTGCTTTCAGTGGTTATTGCCGATCTCTGACCTGACAAGGTCGCAGAGTAGAGTGTGTTTGTAATCCATTAACCAAATATTTCAGCACTAATAGCGGTATTTACCGCCATTTCTCGATAGAAAACATTGCTAATGTTTCTATTTTACTTCACCAGTACTTTGGATGGGAATTATAAAATGTGGGTAATATTTCCTTGACTGTATTTAATCTTTTGTCCTTGTGTAATGGAGGCATCTATGTTTCAAGAAATCATTTGCTTAGCTCCACATTAGCATAAATCCACTTCATCGTTATAGAAAGAGAAAGAAGGTCACAAGTCATTTAAAAATCTCTCTTTTCTATTTTGCATTACCTATACTAATAACTTAATAACTGGGCAAATATTATATAATATTATTTGATGCTAAAAAGTGTTTAATCACCTGGAATAATATATTTTATTTAAGTTATTCTTAATCCAATTGTTCTTTATTTTAATTGTTATTTTGTTCCAGATATTCTATTCTGAATCATCTTACCTAAATTTGCAATGATAATGATTTACAGGTTTAAAGTTAAAATAAAGTGATTTGACTCATTTATTTAGGAAAATTATAATTAAAGAGTCATTTTCCATCACATCATTTTAAAGCTGATTGCCAGAATAGATCATGAATTATGATTTATGGGGTCTTGATTTTTGAGACTCTTGGCCCACCCAAGAGCAAGGGAGCAAAAATACTATTTGGTAATGTTTTTGCAGAACAGTTCTCAATGTCACCTGCTGTACCAGGAACTTGGGCACAGTTCTATTTCAGGAAATAGGGCTCCGCTGCAGTTCCATGCACAGAAGTTCCGGAATGCAGGTGTGTAACATTCAAATAGAATTTTCTCATTGTTGCTTGCTTACACTATATACAGTCATATGTTAAAGTTTGGGCACCCCTATTAATGTTAACCTTTTTTCTTTATAACAATTTTGTTTTTTGCAACAGCTATTTCAGTTTCATATATCTAATAACTGGTGGAGTCAGTTATATTTCTGGATTCAAATGAGGTTTATTGTACTAACAGAAAATGTGCAATCTGCATTTAAACAAAATTTGACCAGTGCAAAAGTATGGGCATCTCAACATAAAAGTGACATTAATATTTCGTAGATCCTCCTTTTGCAAAAATAACAGCCTCTAGTCACTTCCTGTAGCTATTAATGAGTTCATGGATCCTGGATGAAGGTATTTGTGACCATTCCTGTTTACAAAACAATTCCAGTTTAGTTAAGTTTGATGGTCGCCGAGCATGGACAGCCCGCTTCAAATCATCCCACAGATGTTCAATGATATTCAGGTCTGGGGATTGGGATGGCCATTCCAGAACATTGTAATTGTTCCTCTGCATGAATGCCTGAGTAGATTTGGAGCGGTGTTTTAGATCATTGTCTTGCTGAAATATCCATTCCCTGCGTAGCTTCAACTTTGTCACTGATTCTTGCACATTATTGTCAAGAATCTGTTGATACTGAGTTGAATCCATGCGACCCTCAACTTTAACAAGATTCCCGGTGCCGGCATTAGCCACACAGCCCCAAAGCATGATGGAACCTCCACCAAATTTTACTGTGGGTAGCAAGTGTTTTTCTTGGAATGCTGTGTTTTTTAGCCTCCATGCATAACGCCTTTTTGTATGACCAAACAACTCAATCTTTGTTTCATCAGTCCACAGGACCTTCTTCCAAAATGTAACTGGCGTGTCCAAATGTGCTTTTGCATACCTCAGGCGACTCTGTTTGTGGTGTGCTTGCAGAAACGGCTTCTTTCGCATCACTCTCCCATACAGCTTCTCCTTGTGCAAAGTGCATTGTATTGTTGACCGATGCACAGTGACACCATCTGCAGCAAGATGATGCTGCAGGTCTTTGGAGGTGGTTTGTGGATTGTCCTTGACTGTTCTTCTCTGCCTTTCTGATATTTTTCTTGGACTGCCACTTCTGGGCTTAACAAGAACTGTACCTGTGTTCTTCCATTTCCTTACTATGTTCCTCACAGTGGAAACTGACAGGTTAAATCTCTGAGACAACTTTTTGTATCCTTCCCCTGAAAAGCTATGTTGAATAATCTTTGTTTTCAGATCATTTGAGAGTTGTTTTGAGGAGCCCATGATGCCACTCTTCATAGGAGAGTCAAATAGGAGAACTACTTGCAAGTGGCCAGCACGGTGGCTCAGTGGTTAGCGCTGCAGCCTTGCAGCGCTGGAGTCCTGGGTTCAAATCCCACCAAGGACAACATCTGCAAGGAATTTGTATGTTCTCCCCGTGTTTGCGTGGGTTTCCTCCGGGCACTCCGGTTTCCTCCCACACTCCAAAGACATACTGATAGGGAATATAGATTGTGAGCCCCATCGGGGACAGTGATGAAAATGTGTGTAAAATGTAAAGCGCTGCGGAATATGTTAGCGCTAAATAAAGATTATTATTATTATTATTAAGTGGCCACCTTAAATACATTTTCTCATGATTTGATGCACCTGGCTATGAAGTTCAAAGCTCAATGAGGTTACAAAACCAATTTAGTGCTTCAGGAAGTCAGTAAAAAGTAGTTAGGAGTGTTCAAATCAAGAAAATGATAAGAGTGCCCATACTTTTGCACCGGTCAAATTTTGTTTAAATGCAGATTGCACATTTTCTGTTAGTACAATAAACCTCATTTGAATCCAGAAATATAACTGAGTCCTTCAGTTATTAGATATATGAAACTGAAATAGCTGTTGCAAAAACCAAAATTGTTATAAAGAAAAAAGGTTAAAGTTTGGGCACCCTTATTAATGTTAACATATGACTGTACTCTTTCTTAGAACTATGACTGTTAGGATTGGCAGAACGCACCAAATAGGAAATAATAGTAAGGTGCGTTCGCGAACCGGGGTCCACTGTGCGGTGATGGTGAAACCCGCAGCTAGCACAATGGCGGAGCAAGGCTGCGAGAAAACACTTTAAGCACATTGAGTTAAATGTCACTCAGTGTGCACAGAGCACAAAGTAAAAAGCTCTGTTACACCACGGAGCGGTACTATGAAGCAAAGCAAAAAGGACTATACCCTGTTAGACTGCACAGGTGTATAGAAAACAAAATACTAATTGGGGTCCTTATAACTTATCCCCCCAAGGAAGACTAAGCTGGTGGCTGAACCTGCTCTGCCACACGGTGTGCTTTAGTACGCACACCTGAGGACGCCCAGTGCAGATGCTAAGTTCAAGTGGGAGTTCCCACCCTAAACTTCCTGTCTAGCCAAACACTCACAGTGCTATTAGTGGCACACATGCACACAGGGTGGTAAAGTAGCCACCAACACACCAAACACACATGATACTAGTGTACAGGCATGCACCATTGAGAGCTTTTCATACCTTGCTCAAGTCAAGACAAACAGGACCTTGCCTGTGGACCAATCTGAAGGTGCCACATCACCAGAGCACCTGACATCCAAGCACCAATGGGAAGGCACCATATTATAGACAGTCTCAGTAGGGTGAAATCTGTACTTGGCTCCAGAGCACAGCGCTGCACATGTAAACTAGTAGTCACCATGGGCTTAACTAGAAGGCCAGAAACTGCACATGTAGCACGAGCCTTGGCAAGGTGCCGGGATGGAAGTTTGTGCTGAGCAGTCATACCAGCGGCCGAGCCTGAATGGGAGACCACAGCACCAGGTAAGGCTTGAGATCCATCCCGTGCAGCAGGAGAATCCTGGTGCCTAACATTGACTTTGTTTAATCGATCATATATATTATAAGGGGCCATTCTATTGGAACATTGTTATCATTTGCATTTACATGCAGAGCAGGTGGGTGATTTCCTTAATATGGGCACACCGCATAGTGCACTCCTTGTTGTTACCAATAGGCTTTTTAAAAGTGTTTTTAACGCTTTGGTCTGTATGATTTTTATATAATAAACACTGTAATGTTTTGGTGATCCTCATCTCATATAAACTTTATAAACTGTGTTTAATTAAACAGGATGAGCTGCAATACCAAGCAAGGCCCAGGCATGGATGAGCTGTAGCACTTGGATTGAAAATAAAGAAAACTAAATATTTTCTAATGTTCTGTTGTATGGTATATTCATTTATATCTATTGGAATAACTTCAGAATGTAATTCCATTTTGTAACATGGACAAATCTTAACCCCTTCAGCCCTGCAATTTTCCATTTTTTTTGTTTTTCTTTTTTACTCTGCTTATTCCAAGAGCCGTAACTTTTATATTTTTCCATTAATACAGCCATATGAAAGCATTTTGTTATGCTAGACAAGTTGTACTTTATAATGAAACCATTTATTTTACCATATAGAGTACTGGAAAACAGGAACAAAATTCCAAGTGCAGTCAAATTGCATAAAAAGTACAATTCAAATGTTTTTGGGGTTTTTTATTTACCATGCTCACTGTATGATAATACAGACCAGACAATATGATTATCCAGGTTAGGGCTCATAATTATTTGTGAAAAAAACAAATGAGTGCAATCCGATAAAAAATCGAATTGCACTCTGATGGATGTTATTCAATGGATTACATCTCATCTGCGATTTTTTTCCTCAGCTGAAATTGGACTGAGAAAAAAATTACAGCGTGCTGCGATTTGCCTTGTGTCTTGAACAAGACTCACCAATGCAAGCCTATGGGTGTGAGAAAAAAAATCGCACAGCACTTGGACCATGCGAGTGCTGCCCAATTTTTATGCACTGCTATCCTGTGAAAAGCCGGCAATTCATCTGCCGAGAACAGTAAAATCACAGAGTGACAGGTTAGAATAGAATAGATAGAATAGATATATACACATAGAAAACACATAGATACTGTATGTATATATAACATATAGATGTCAGTGACACACATATATATGTATATATATTACATAATATATGTATATATATTACATAGATAGATAGAAGAAAAGCCGGCAATTCAACAGCTGTGTACTGTAAAATCACAGCAGGAGCCGACAGGACGGAATGGATTACATAAAGTAAATAGATATATAGCTGGCAGTGACATATACAATTAGTACAGTGTGTGCAGCTTACTGCACTTGTATTTAATGAATAAAAGATTATTTTTCTGAAAAAAATGGCGTGGGCTCCGGTGTAATTTTCTTAATTAGCAGAGGGAAAACTGACGTCTGAGGGACGATGTTTATAGCCTGGGAAGGGGGTAATACCCACAGAGCTTCCCAGGCTACTATCAGCTCACAGCTGTATACTTAGCCTTTACTGGCTATAATTAATAATTAGCAAAGGCTCTGCAGACAGCTACGAGCTGATATTAATTTCCTAGGAAAGGAACATGGACACTGGCCACCACCCAGACTAAAAACATCACCTCTCAGCTGCCCCAGAAAAGGCACATCTCTAAGATGTGCCAATTCTGGCACTTAGCCTCAATCTTCCCACTTGCCCTGCAGCAGTTCCAAGTGGGGTGATAGTTGGGGGGTTGATGTCACTTTTGTATTGTCAGGTGACATCAAGCCCCAAGGTTAGTAATGGAGAGGTGTCAATAAGACGCCCGCATTGCTAACCCCATATTCATATCATATAAAAACACATACATTCAGAAAAAAGTCCTTTAACTGAAAGAATGACACAGACTCCTTTAATAAATCTTAATTACTACCCCACCCATTCCACCGACGCCTTTGTCTTCTGCAAAAGAGTTAAAAAGACAAACAACCATATTCCTCACCTTTCCACAGAGATGATAATCCAACTGTCCCACACTGGGTTTAGGTATGCTAAATCTAGATGGCAGGCTGCAGGGTTGCATGATGCGACCATACAGCCTGTCATCTAGCAGAGACACTGAGCAGCATATGCTCAGTGTCTCCTTGTGAACTCCTATAACCTATCTGACAGTATCGCAAGCGTGAGAAAGTTCTCCTGCTCGTGGTGCCATCAGACAGGTCCTGGGAGTTTATAGTCAATGAACTCACTTCACCTCTGTGACGTCAGCCTGAGCTCGGTGAACTCCCAGGACCTGTCTGACGGCACCACGAGCAGGAAAACTTTCTCACCCTCCTAGTGCCCCTGTGAACTACGAGGTTAAAGAGACACTAAAGATCTAAAAATTCACGCATAATGTAGTGAATTGTACTTATTTTTTTATATTTGTACTAATATTTTTGCAATGCCAATCATATGAGTAAAGTTATTTTCATAGCAGCAGGAAGCTTTTGTAACTGTTAAGTAAAGCAAAATACATACCTGCATGATATTATTAAACAATATCTTATAGGCCTAATGATTCTCATGCATTTTTTATTGGTCTTCATCTGGAAAGGCTGTTACTGCCATATCATCTGACAAAACAGGATTTAATCAGTTTCTCCTGGAAAATTTAAAATTGTAATTTTAACATTATAATTTAATTGACAGATTAGAAGAAATCTACTGTACACCCGGAGGTACATCTAAGTTTTTCTGCATGAGGTAAAAAATTCAGTTTGGTGCTCCTTCCTGTATACAGCTTAAGCAGATTGAGTAGTCGCCATCTTACCGGTCATATTCGATTCACATTTACTGTCACTTGTAGACTAGCAGCTCTTACTAATTCTCTCAATATTCAGTGAATAACTGTATCACTTTCTTCACTGAGAGGAGCAGGGAGAGAAGCTAGTCAACACATGACTGTAAGTATGAAAATCGCATGAGTGGTCATGTGACGACAGCTGGAATCTGCAAGCAGAGCCGAAACCTGACCGTGAGTATATTACTTAACTTGTTAGATGGCACAATACTTTATCAATACAGCCATGCATCACGTTATCTGATATGTTGTGAATTGTTACATGTATCAAGGATCAGAACCAAGTATAGGAATACATATACACAGAACCAGAACAGTACAGAAATACATTACCAGAAGCAACAACATTACAGAAAAACAACATCACAACTGCCATCAGTACTGAAATGCAGCATCACATCGCCAGAACCAGCATCATTACAGAAAAACATCACCAGAACCACTATCAGAAATACAGCATCACAACTATCATTAGTAGAGGAATACAGAACCAGAAGCAACAACAGTACAGGAATACATCACCAGAAACACCAACAGTACCAAAATCTAGCATTGCAACCATTATTAGTCAAGGAATACAGAACCAGAAGAACCATCATTCCACGAATACAATACCAGAACCGTCAACAGTACAGAAATAAAGCATCACCATAAACATATTCAGTACAGGAAAACATGACCAGAACCACCATCAGTACAGGAATACATCACCAGAACAATCATTAGTACATGAATACAGGACCAGGTATAATAAAGTGATCAATTGTAATGTTAGGTAAGTGCCATATACAGTGAAGGAAATAATTATTTGATCGCTTGCTGATTTTGTAAGTTTGCCCACTGACAAAGATGCGAACAGTCTATTATTTTAAGGGTAGGTTAATTTTAACATTGAGTGATAGTATATAAAAAATAAAATCCGGAAAATCACATTGTATAAATTATATAAATTTATTTGAATTTTGCAGTGAGAAATAAATATTTGATCCCCTACCAACCATTAAAGACCAATTAAACGCTCCTAATCAACTCATTACCTGCATTAAAGGCAGCTGTCTTATATAGTCACCATTATAAAAGACTCCTGTCCACAGACTCAATTAATCAGTCAGACTCTAACCTCTACAACATAGTAGCATAGTAACAAAGTTAGCAAGGCCGAAAAAAAAACATTTGTCCATCCAGTTCAGCCTGTATTCCGCCAGAATAAATCCCCAGATCTACGTCCTTCTAAAGAACCTAATAATTGTAAGATACAATATTGTTACGCTCCAGGAAGACATCCAGGCCCCTCTTGAGCGTGCAGGTGTCAGCTGTATGTGACAGTTGACACCCCACAGCAATGCCCACGATTGGTGCTAGCACCGAACGCAGGTATTTAACCACTCTGGTATCGCTGTCAGTAGTGACAGCGCGCATAGAGAGGAATCACACAGGGAAGGTGATCCCTGTGCGCTTCCATGAGGCCAACACAATGCGATTGCTTTGGCCTGATGGTCTCCATGGATACTCCCGGCACAAAGATGGCCGTGGGGTCCTTCCGGGTCCTGGAGGGAAGGTGGCTTATGAGCGCCTGCTGGGAGCAGGTGCCGGCATGCCTCCTTCTTGCCTGTCAGATCCTGATCTGAAATTCTGCAGTGCAGAGTGTCAGATCAGCGATCTGTTATAATATAGTGATATCCCATCCTAGGACAATGTAAAAAAGTAAAAAAAATGTACAAAGCGTAAAAATAATTTTTTAAAAATCCCTAAATAAAGAAAAAAAAATATTTTTCCAATAAATACATTTACTGTATGTAAATTAAAAAAACAATAAAAGTACACATATTTGGTATTGCCGTGTAAGTAACGAACCATTCTATAAAACTGTCCCATTAATTAACCCCTTCAGTGAATACCGTAAAAAATTATTAAAAATGAGGCAAAAAACAATGCTTTATCATCATACTGCCAAACAAAAAGTGCAGTAAAACACGATAAAAAAGACAGATGTAAATAAAAATAGTACCGCTGAAAACATCATCTTTTCCTGCTAAAAACAAGCTGCCATACAGCTCTAACAGTAGAAAAATAAAAAAGTTATAGCTCTCAGAATAAAGTGATGCAAAAGTAATTTTTTTTCTATAGAATAGTTTTTATTGTGTAAAAGTGTCAAAGCATAAAATAAGATATAAATGAGGTATTGCTGTAATCGTACTGACCCGAAAAATAAAGTTGTCTTACCAATTTTGCTACTCGCGGAACGGTATAAAAAGCAAAAAATGAAAAGCAATTCCTGAATTGCTGGTTTTTGTTCATTCTGTCTACCAAAATTCAGAATAGAAAGCGATAAAAAAAGTCATGTGCCCGGAAATGGTACCAATAAAAATGTCAGCTTGTCCCGCCAAAAACAAGCCCTCACATGACTCTGTCAGCCAAAATTATAGTTTTTGCAATAAAAAGCGTCTTTTAGTGTATGACACCAGCCAAACATAAAAACCTGATAAAAATCTGGTATCGCTGTAATCACACCGACCAGAATAATGTTGCCTAATCACTTATACCTCACGAGGAACGGCGTATAAATATAAATAAAACCAATTCCTCACCTACTGTTGATTTTTTCATTCTGCCTCCCAAAGATCGCAGTAAAGCTCAACACACATTTATTCTGCCCTCTGCGTGCTGAGTGCTTACACTGGGGTTTCCGTGTAAATCTCTGAAATACATGATTCAGACAGAATCCTCGGTGAAAAAATCCCTATAATGAGGCAGATGGAGGCACTGTGGATGCCGTCTGACATGTGATCGGGAGCTGGGTGTCCCTCTTTTTAGAATTGCATAAATGTGCAGTCGGCCATAGTTTTGTGCACTTATGAAAAGGACACCGCTGAACAGAGGCCAGACAGAGTCCAGAGGAAATCTGCTGCCTCATTATAGTGAATGGATCCCGCAGGGGGTTTCGTCTGTCACGTCACTCAGAGATTTAGATGGAAACCCCAAAGTAAGTTTTCAGCATTGAGCACCATATAATGTGATCCCAAACTTTATGTAAAATATTCCCAATAAAAGCATCAACTCAATCCATAAAAAAAGCAAGCCCTCATTCAGCTTGGTCATCTGTTAATGGAAATATAGGGGCTTCCACATTACTGGTAGCAGAAAGGCTCTGGAAAATCGAAATGACTCCTCACCCAGCAAAAGAAATTCTACAAATTCTCCACTCCCAAATCCAAATGCCCCCCTCCCTCCTGAGCCCCAGTGTGCCTAAACCACATTTAACGCCCACATGTTTGGCATTTCTGTAGTGATGAGAGCAGATCTAATTTACAGGTACGTATCTCCAGAAGCACGGGCTGGATATAATTACTGTTGACGGCAACATACTGGTCACTAAAGCGTACTGATCACTGCAACGGCAGTTAGTAATTTTCACTCAGCAACATTCACTGCTGCCTGTTTCTAGAAAACACCCATGGAGTCAAAATCGTCACTACACCTGTAGATAAATTGCCAAAGGGGTATAATTTCTAAAAAGGGGTCCCTTGTAGGGGGATTCGTCTCTTCTAGCAATTAGGGGCGCTTTATATGGAATCCGCAAACAATCTAGGAAAATCTGTGCTCCAGGAAGCAAATAGTGCTCTGTCCCTCCCGAGTCACTCCGTATAGTTAAGTAGTACTGTACAGCTACATATGGGGTATTTCAACATTCATAAGAAAATGTGGGACAAATTCTGGTACCATTTTTACCCATTTCCAAGTGTGAAAATGTAAAACTTGGGGCTAACACACAATCTTGGTGGTAAAACTGTAAATTATTTTTTCTTCACTGCCCAATGGTATAAAAGTCTATGACACACCTGTGGTATCAATATAATCCCTGTACTCCTACATGAATTCATTGAGAGGTTTAATTGGTAAAATGGGGTCACTTATGGGGGGGTTCTGCTGTTCTGGCACCTTAGGGGTTCTGCCAATTTAATATGGCACCCTCGAACAAGTGCAGCAAAATCTGCACTGTAATATGGCGCTACTTCCTTTCTGAGCTTTGCATTGTGCCTCAAAAGTAGTTTTCGACCACTAATGGGGTATCAGTGAACTCAGGAGAAATTGCACACAAACTTTGGGGTTAACTTTCTCCTTTTGCCCTTGTGAAAATACAAAATTTGTAGCTAAAAGAGATTTTTGTGGGAAAAAGGTGATTTTTTACATTTTTTTATTTTCACGGCTTAATGTTATAAACTTCTGTGAAGCACCTGGGGGTTCAAAGTGCTCAATACACATCTAGGCAAGGTCCCAAAGGGGTCTAGTTTTCAAAATGATATCATTTGTGGGTGTTTCCACTGTTTAGGCACATAAAAGTTTGCATTCAGAAAGTTTAATGGCGCTCCTTCCTTTCCGAGCCCTGCTGTGCACCCAAACAGTAGATTTCCCCACATATGGGGTATCGGTGTACTCAGGAGAAATTGCACAACAAAATGTATGGTCCATTTTCTCCTGTTACCTTTGAGAAAGTAAAAAAAAATAGGTCTAAAGGAAAATTTTTGTGAAAGAAAAGAAAATGTTTATTTTTTTCTTCCACAATCCAAAAATTCCTGTGAAGCACCTGAAGGGTTAATAAACTTCTTGAATGTGGTTTTGAGCACCTTGAGGGGTGCAATTTTTAGAATGGTGTCATTTCTGGGTATTTTCTGTCATATAGGCCACTCAAAGTCACTTCAAATGTGAGTTTGTCCCTAAAAAATAGTTTTTCAAATTTTGTTGCAAAAATGAGAAACCACTTGTCAAATTTTAACCCTTATAACTTCCTATTAAAAATAACTATATTTCCAAAATTGTGCTGATGTAAAGTAGACATGCTGGAAATGACTCTCGGATTTAAGGGCATGAAAATTACAAGTTTGAAAATTGAGAAATTTTCACCAGATTTCTGTTTTTTTTTTACAAATAAACACAAGTCATGTAAATGAAATTTGACCACTATCATAAAGTACAATATATCACGAGAAAACTTTATCAGAATCACCAGGATCTGCTGAAGCGTGCCAGAGTTATGACTTCATAAATTGACAGTGGTCAGAACTGTAAAAATTGGCCTGGTCAGTAAGGTGAAAACAGGTTTGGGGGTGAAAGGGTTAAGGTCATGGGGTGGCCTAGCCAGACCTTAATCCCATGGAAATCTTTTGGAGGGAGGTGAAGCTCCGAGTTGCGAAGTGACAGCCTCAAAATCTTAATGATTTAGAGATGATTTGCAAAGAGGAGTGGACAAAAATTCCTCCTGACATGTGTGCAAACCTCATCATCAACTACAAAAAAGTCTGACTGCTGTGCTTGCCAGCAATGGTTTTGCCACCAAGTATTAAGTCTTGTTTGCCAGAAGAATCAAATACTTATTTCTCACTGCAAAATACAAATAAATTTATAGAATTTATACAATGTGATTTTCTAGATTTTTTTTTGCTATTCTATCTCTCAATGTTAAAATTAACCTACTCTTAAAATTATAGACTGTTCAAGTCTTTTTCAGTGGGGAAACTTAAAAAATCAGAAAGGCATCAAATAATTATTTCTTTTACTGTACAATTATATTGCATGAACATACAATTCCCAGTATGTCCTTAAGAATGGTAAGGAGATACTGGTAGTTGTTGATAGTGGTCACTGTCAAATTGCAGACCATACAGGAATCACAGTATTGATGAGACATAGTATCACAAATTAACATTTACATCCAGGTACCTTATAAGTGCCATCTTCTCTGATTAGAGTTTTTCTCTTACTTTTCTTCTCCATCTGGTTCAGACACCTTGATAACTCTTCACATCCACAGCTCATCCCTGTAGATTCTCTTGTTCTCCCATCTTCTGAAGCACATCTCAACTTGATGCCCTTAAAATTGGAGGTCTTACCTTGCTGCCATCAACCTCCCTTGACCTGAAAGGCATAAATTCAGTTGAATTCAGTAAGCTGCCGAGTTACAATTTCTTTGAGCCGGCTTTCAGTTTGACAACCGTCTCAGAGACCAGCCGAATGCCCCCCTGACCCCACCACCCCCCAGATGTGCCAGTGAGTTTAGTTATTTAGTTGTTATCACAAATTTTTCAGAATCACTGATAAACTATAATATAGTGTATCTGACATCAATTTAAAATAAAAAGCAATTCAGCCATTAGATGACAAGTGATAAGGGCTAGCGGAACGCACCAAATAATTATGATGGTAAGAGGTGCGTTCGAAGCCCGGGATCCAACGTGCAGAGATGTAACCTGCTGCTAGGTAATGGTGGATGAAGTGAACCCTGTAACTTCAAAAGGTCGCACTAATATGATATGAGCGCAAGCGATGTGGTCACAGAATTCTGCCCAGAGGCACGGAGTAAGAGTTCTTCTAGACCCACTTGCGCACGGAGCCGCTGCAGCGGCGCTAGAGAGTGACGCTAGGAAAATGCTGTGCCCTGTTAGCTGTCACAGGGTGCAGCGGATAGACTTGTACCGCCTAGAGGTACGGTAGATATAGCGGTACTATGGCGCTAACCTTTGTGCGTAGACTGGAGCACTGTGGCACATGCTTTGCCACCATGAGGTGCTGACTCAAGCTAAATTAACCCTAACACATACGTATCAAAAGGAGGGGTTATTTAATGAGTCAGTCACCAATTTCATGCATCCATCATCACTCACACAAGTCTCAACAAAAGTCTATCTTAGCGCATGGCCGAGCGGCCATGCGAACCTTTTATAGCAACGTCCTTCTGGGACCTTCCTGATGGTCCAATCCGAGCTGGAGAAGGACCTGAGCATGTGACCTCTGATCTCCAATGAGAGATCGTCCCACGGGCATGCTCAGTGGACCGAAAGGAGGACTTAGTCCCTGGAGTAGCTCACTACTGACCAGCATGCGTTGCTATAGCTGGACCAGAGGTGGCAGCAGCAACCAAACCCACAGTGCTGGTCTGAGCAGAGCGCCAGGAAGGACAAGTCTGCTGAGCAGCCTCCTCTGTGGCCGGAGAGGAATGGGAGAATTCTGAAGGCAAGGCTTGGGATTCCTGCTGTGCAGTAAATATATCTTGAAAGTTCATTTTTACACTGAATTCATGTGTAAAAAAGCACAACTAAGGTTGAGTCTCTTCAGAGAGGAAGAGGACTAGAACTCTAGTGCCACCTATTGGAAATAGCAATCCTAAAAGTTAATGTTGACCCTTTAACGAGCCTTGTTACATGACTTAGGGTAAAAGCCAAGCCAGAATCTCAATTTGCAGACACTGTTTCGGGGTACTGCTCCTCGTCAACATTGACTATTAGGATTGCTACTTCCAATAGGTGGCACTAGAGTTCTAGTCCTCTTCCTCTCTGAAGAGACAATTTGCATAATTAGCATATTTCCCAGAGGAGCATTGCGGCTTTATGTCTCCTCACCTCAACATGCTTAGCATGTCATTCTCCACAAGGAGAAATGATACTTCTTGGATATCATAGAATTGAGAAATTCATCAGCTCAGTCCATTACAATACAAAAGGCTATTTGGAGTTAATAGTCCACCCCTCATCCTTACTTGGCTTCGGAGGCATAGTTGACACATATAATATGTCCAATTGTGTTTCTTGTGTTACTGAGCAACACCCAGCCATAGTTTACAGAATAGCTTGGGAACACGCGGTAAATGAATCCTTTTACCACATTTAATAATTTTGAAAATTTATGCCAGAACAAAATATCCTCAAAAGCACGTACATTTATTAAAGCACTTCATATAAGATGTTTTGTGAATAAATAACTGACTACTCACAGAGGGAAGACAAAAATTAGATGGGCACCTTGGAAAAAATCAGACCTCAGATATGATGTACAATAAAAAAATTATATTGTGGTACCATGTTATAAGGGGAGGACAGGACTGTAGTCGAGACCTGAGATACTGTAACATCTCCTGTGTCCAGTCCTTCCCCTACAGAAAACTGTTTTCTTCTCTTCAGCATGCCTGCATCTCCAAATCCAGACTTCCCTGGGCACTTCCCAGGTGATGACGGTCCCTCTTTCAGGTGACCCCCAGTAATGGAGACACAGTCCAGGATAAATTGAGCATTCTCTTTACTTAATACTTCACACTTCCGCGGTGGTGATCTTCCTCTGCACCGGCGGCCGTACGCCATGACTCCAAGAGGCACAGCACTGTAGCCCTGGGTTCTGGCAGTTGAGCGAGAGGCTCCCTGTTCTCCCATAATGGCCCTGGAGGTTGGAAAAACTCACACTCCGCTGGGGAGAGCTCCTCTTCCCACTCGATGTCTGACTCCTGCTTCTCCATTTCATCAGCCTTCTTCAGCCAATCCCGATGGATGCGGCTGTACACGACTTGTTCCTTCAGTCCCCACCCACCTCTAGGTGAGACTGCCTCCAGCTGCTCCTCTCATCCACTGTTGGTCAGTGAAAGGGGGAGAGGTTTACTCTTCTTCATCTGCACCCACCAAGGCATACTGACAGGCAGGTTTTGGTGCCAAGAGATGCTGGCAACGCCCACAAAGGATGCAATTCTCTTTGTTGTTGTTCACTTCTTCTCCACAATCTCCCACTAATCTCACTGCTGCCATTTTGGTCACAGTAGAAATGTCAGATTTTCTTTCCCAATCGGTCCAATGCAATCCAGTAGTCAAGTCTAGTGTTGTCACAAAATCGGTAGTAGGCAAATCCAGTGTTTCACTTGCAATTTCTCCTTCAGATACAGCAACTACTTGCTCTTTCTCCCGGTCATCTTCCAGGGGCACTGCAGTCGCACACACATCTTCATCGTCATTTCTTTGAGTGGGCTCTCTACATTGTGAGGTAGTTGCATCCTGCCGACTGCGCCAAATGTAAGGGGAGGACAGGACTGTAGTCACGACCTGAGATACTGTAACATCTATGTCCAGTGCTTCCCATACAGAAAACTGTAATCTTCTCTTCAGCATGCCTGCATCTCAAAATCCAGACTTTCCTGGGCACTTCCCAGGTGACGACAGTCCCTCTTTCAGGCGACCCCCAGTAAAGGAGACACAATCCAGGATAACTTGAACATTCTCTTTACGAAATACTTCACACGTTACATCCACAGTTAGCATATCATGACATTCACTTGTTTTCTCATCTTTCCCTGCTTGTCTGTCGCTTCTGTGCAGTACACGCCCTGACCGGACCATCGTAGACTGCTCCCTAGTTCCTTCCTGGCCTGACCTTGCCATGATAACAATTCCTTCTGCCTGTTTCTCCCCAGACTCGAAATCATCAGTCACCAGGTTTGGCTGTCTCTGGTAAAGCATCTGGCCCTTCTGTACCGTTCTTGTCGATGCTCCAACTTCCTTCAACTCATCACTCCAACCAACTCCTGCCCTAAAGGCATCCGCCTAGGTGATAAGTCACCAAATCATTCCTTTCCTGTACTGGCCCACTGCTATGACACACAGTGGCCATGGGTAACGCGGGCTGCAGCGATTTAACATTACGTGGCTGCCGAGCTGTCTGGGCCAATAGCCCATTTGGACACTTGGGCACCCTGGCCCCATCTGACCTAACTTCCTACAAACTCCTGTCTTACTACCCAGCAGCCCATCCTACACTTAACCCTCTATAACATCCTAAAAGCTATACCTACAATGTCCACTAGTATGCCCCCATGTAGTGGCCCACATTAGAACTAAACCTACCCTATGTATAAGAACTATAGTACTAAAGTGCCCTCCTCTAATGTCCCCAAAAGGATGCACTTTACTTACCCTAAACTGTACATGAACGTCAGTACACATTATCATATTACATTATATACAGTATTTCACTAAGAAACACAGCATAATACAGGTTTCCAAAGAATGGTAAGAGATATATAAATGTGGCAGTACCAAAAATGTGAGCGATAATACATATTTCTATGTAGCAGTACCACAATCATTTATCATAGACATTATCAATATTAGCATATGTAAACATCAACAGATAAAAGACAATTAGAAGAAGGGAAGCAAGGAGGTAATTCTATCTCACCCTCTTACACTGTTATCCAGAAAAATCTATATAAATACCTTTATTCCCAAAAATGACAAGAGCATTCTAGGAGTGATACCTTTATTGGCTAACCAAAAGAACTATGCGTGCAAGCTTTCAGAGCACAAAGGATTTTGAGGAGTGTTTGTTATAATGTTCCCCTAGCATACTTCCACTACATTGATGATTTGCTAATAATCTGAATAGGCTCAAAATATGATCTGCTTACCTTCCACGATAACTTCAGCAAGTTGTCCAGTATATCTTACATGGAACAGCTTTCATCCAAGGCACAAAAAAATTCATCATCTATAGTCAAGCTCTGAGATACATTTGGATCTGTTCAGACAGTAAGGGTAGAAAATACACCTGCTGTTACTGAGGAATATATTTGTACAACAAGGATACCTTCCACTGGTAATAGATGAACAGATTTACACAGCTACAAGGTTCCCAAGAAGCAGCATTGTGGACTGCAAACAGAGAGAGGATAGCAACAGGATGCATCTTGTGGTCACATGCAACCCCCACATGAGCATCCTAAGGAAGATTGGTACTGATCTTCAACCCATATTCCACAGAAATGACAGACTGAAAGAAATATTCCCTGAAATACCACTTTTCTCCTACAATCAGTCCTCTAACTTAAGTAATCTTCTTGTCAGAAGTGTCTTCTCATCACCATAAGAGACAGGAACGTTCCCATGTACCAGTTAAAAGTACAAGACTTCTCTGGGGTGTAATTCATCTGGACCTGGAGACTTGAATTTATTTAGGTTAGCTAAGTGTTTCCTCACTATCTTTCTGTTTATAGATATCCTGGATTCTTCTATTCCCTTAATAGGACAGTGAAGAATAGTTGTTACATTTCCTTTCTGAGAGAAAACAGATGCAAAATAGGAATTTAAAACTTCGGCCTTCTCAACATCCTGTCTTACCATTTCATCATTTTCATCCTGTAAAAATCCTATAGCATCTTTGACTTTTCTTTTACTTTTGACATATCCCCCAAATCCTTTATTATTGCTTTTGACGTCTCTTGCAAGCCTCAATTCATTGTCAGCTTTAGATAATCTGATTTGTGCCCTGCAAGTTCTGCAGACAGCATTATATTCTTCTTTAGATATGCCTCCCTCTTTCCATTTCATAAACATTTCTTTCTTCCTTTTTAGCATGTGCTTAAGTTCTGTGTTCATCCATCCTGGTTTCCTTAAATGCTTCTTATTCTTCCCTCTTTTCAGAATTGTTAACAATTGTGCTTTCAGAATTTCATTTTCCAAGATTTCCCATCCTTCCTGGACATTTTTGTCCTTAAGACTATCCAGCCATTGGATCCCTCCAATTCTCTTTCTGAATCCCTTAAAATCTGCCTTTCTGAAATCTAACCTTGACGTCTGAATCTTCACAGGTCTTCCTCCTCTAGTTATCCAAAATTCTAAAATAGCATGGTCGCTACCTCCTAGGGTCCCAGCCACTTTTACCTACTCAACCATTTCCTCCCTGTTTATAAGGATTAGATCCAAGGTAGCAGTTCCCCTTGTTTTCTCCCCTACCTTTTCGAAGATAAAGTTGTCAGCAAGAGAGGATAAGAATTTCCTTGACCTGTTAGTTTTTCCTGAGAGAAATTCCCAACAAATGTCAGGATAGTTGAAATCTCCCATGACAACTATGTCATATTTTTTGGAGAACTTGGCCATTTGATGCATAAAGAGTTCATCCATATCTTCAGCTTGCACAGGCGGCCTGTAGTAAATGCCTACAATGGTGTCCTTTCCATTGTTCTGTCCTTGCATTCTTACCCAAACAGTTTCTACAGAACTCCCAGTCTCTGAAGCTTCAATCTCTGTGCAGATCTACGTGTTTCTAACTTACAATGCGACACCTCCTCCTCGTTTATCAAGTCTGTTTCTAGAAAATAAGTTGTATCCTTCTAGCCTTGCATTCCAATCATGTGTATCGTCCCACCAAGTTTCAGTGATTCCAATGACATCATATTTCTTTTCCTGTGTTAGTAGTTCCAATTCTCCTTGTTTGTTGCCCATGCTTTGTGCATTAGTATAGAAACATTTTAGTTTGTGATTGGTTTCTCTTTCGCCAATATTTTTATTATTTAGATTCTTTTGTCTTTGTTCTTCCTTTCCACTTCTAATAGCAGAGTTCTCAATTGCATTTGTCAAGTTTATGGCTTTTTCTGGCCTTTTGCTTCCCTTCCCACATTGTTCTAGTTTAACTTTCTCCTCATGAGTGTAGCAAGGCGACTTCCAAATACATGTTTTCCAGTCTTCGTAAGGTGCACCCCACCTCTAGCAAGTAGTCCATCACATAGGTAATTCACTCCGTGATCCAGAAATCCAAATCCTTGCTGACGGCACCATTGACGTAGCCAATTGTTCACCTGAGGAATCTTACTCCATCTCCTTGTTCCATGGCCATCCACTGGGAGGATGGAAGAGAAGACCACCTGCGCTCCCAGTTCTTTCACTTTCTTACCTAAGTTTTCAAAGTCACTGCAGATGGTTTCAGGTCGTTTCTGTGTCATTTGTCCCCACATGTATTAGCAGGAATGGGTAGTCATCTGTAGGTCTGAAGAGTCCTGATATCCTGTCAGACACATCTTTAATTTTTGCACCTGGAAGACAGCACATTTCTCTTGAGGTTATATCCGGTCTGCAGATAGCGGCCTCTGTTCCTCTCAACAGGAAATCCTCCATGACCACCACTCTCTTTCTTTGCAACATTTTTCTTTCTCCATCCAGGAGGACTCTGAGGGCGTACAAGGTGGTTCTTTGTGGGTAAAATCTTATCTTGATGTGTTTCTTCATCGTTCTCCTGTGTAAGAGCCTGGTACTGGTTCCTTAGCAGTATGGGCGCTGACTGCCTCCCCATTCACCTGCTTCTCTGGGTCACATGTTTCCATTCCTCTGTTTCTTCAGGTGCACTTCGAATTTCTTCTCTTTCTGTAGCATGAAGAGATAATTATGCTCTGTCTAACAACTCTTCACCTTCCTTAATGATCTTCAATGTAGTTAACCTATTTTCGAGATTTTGTAACTTTTCCCCAACAGGGACACAAGCTTGCAATTGTGGCATGTGAAGTTAGGCTTTTCCACTGCTAAGTCTGTGAACATGTAGCAAGAAATGCAGCTCACCAAATGGCTCCTGGCCTCTTCCATATTGTTAATGTTAAAGAGATTTCAAAGCGATGAAAAATGAGATAAAATTCTTCACTTATCCCAGAAGGCACTGGGAATATGTAAATTCTCTCCTCAGGACTCTTCCCCTGGTTTACCAGTTTCCTCTTTTCAGCTGCAACAGCCAAAATCCAGTGATCGTTGAGCTCACGGAGACTCTTCACTTATCCCAGAAGGCACTGGGAATATGCAAATTCTCTCCTCAGGACTCTTCCCCTGGTTTTAACCGCCTACTCAGAACAGTTTTTGAGTTGTCTCTTACAGAAGATAACTTTTCTCCTAACTAACTGGACCTCTATAAGGCTATTTATATATGCACATATATATTCAGATGTAAGATATTACCAGTATGTCCTGAAACTGAAGTAGAACGGGCCTTGCTGGGCTGAGTCACGAATAATCAGAAATGCTATATTGAAGCTATTAGGGAATGCCAATCTCTCTAACGCAGGGCTTCCCTAAGTCCTTAGAGATAAGATCTCACGTGGTCTAGCCCGAGATGATGTGTACTAGGTTGTGCTCACTGAGTCAGCTTATGTCAAAACAAACAATGTGTCCCAGATTCATCAACAGATCCAGAGTCGTGTTGCCCTATGCCGACTTTCTTCAAGGAGCTGCAGTTTCACCTCCGCCTGGACACTGCTATCACTCCTCCGAACTGCCCACCACTGCCAAAACCCCCCGCACTCCAACTCTGACCTCTCTATGCTTCCCTCTGTTGGCTAGATCATTTATTACATCACAAATCTCTAACAATACAGTAAACTGTGATTAACCCTTACACTTGTACCACATATTGCCAGCAAACAGTCTGCACACTTAACACAAATCAGGGCTAAATCATGGATTTCTCTGATGTACATCCTCCAATGTGATGTACAAGGTGCCTTATATTGGAGAGACTAAGCAAAAACTACAAATGAGGATGAATCTACACATGCACACAATTAAGAATGAACTGATCACACGGCCACTGTTGTTTCAACAAACTTTGAGACAAGTCAACATAGATCAGCTAGTTTACACCCTCCAGGTCAGGGGGAACTGAAAGTAAAGAGATAAAGCCTTCAAAGTGGAAAGATGGTAAAAAAACAGGATACAAGTAATGTAACTGCCATATGGTTGATCATTTATTTGTTGGGGGTTCTTTGTGAACTTATGTCTGAAATGGATGAATAAATATTACTTTAAAGGGATTCGGTCATAAGGATCAACCCTCATAAGCCGTTTATATGATCGTGTAGGTCATAGAAAGTTGAATAACATGATACCTTGATATCTGCGGTATCATGTCTTATTCCCCAAAAATATGTTTTTTTAATATGTAAATGAGTTGTTAAGCTCTATGGCCCGGGCACTGATCTACATGAGAATCTGACTCCGGAGCTTTTTTTCAGTTAACGGTGGTGTTACCAGTGTGCCTTTTCATTTATAATAACCTCTGGAGGCTGAGTATCAGGGAGATCTGTTTTCCGGCTCATAGATCTTAGTCATTTGCATATGCACAAAAATGTAGATTTCTTTGCAATAAGACATTGGATAGCAATGTATTATTTTATTCAGCCTACTATGACATACTTGCTTATATAGGCAACTTTGGAGGGTTGGTACTCCTGACCGATTCCCTTTAACTTGGTTGTCTCGCATTTCTATAGATATTTTATGTGAAATATTTTAATATATCTACATGTTTTTAAAGATATTTTGGTCTGAAATATATTTTTCTCTATAGAAATTGTGCTTCTGTCTTTTCTGATGTTTTTTTTAGCCGAAACTGGTGTTTGATCTATGTGAGAGGAAAAGTATAAATTATTTCTTTTTTACTTTTTGTCTTTTCAAGATTTGTTCCAGTTTTTGAGTATAAAAATGCACTATGTGAACCTGGCGTAGCCAGTCAATAATTGCACGTTTTATGTTTTGTCAAACCAAAAAGGCTCCTTCTCTTTGTAAAAGGAAGCAAACTATATTTTATAGCATAACAAAATAAAATGAAACATCGCTTCAGGTACCAATTACTTAATAGACTGAGCATTGTCCACTGTATCTCCGCATTGTTATTGGATATGGTGTCAGTTGTCTGATTCATTCTTTGATAAATGAATCCTTATTAAGGAGGTCTGTTCATATCACTTACATACTCTTATGTCTGGAACCTTCTGGCAACTTTTTGCTTTTGTATACTTATTGTATTGCTTTCATTTTTATTTGAGGCATTATTTATAATCTACACGCCTTTTCATTTTGCTGCCTAAGAGAAATATTTCAGCATGTTTAAAGGGTTTTCGCAAGCACAGTGAAAATGTCAGTTGAATTTCCCTTGATCAGTACATTTCTTTTTTTTTTTAGGGTGAAACATAGGCAACCTTAATATCCTCAAGAAGCTTGTAAAATTCAGACATCATTTAATGTGTATAAAATGAATGTAAAATGTGTCCATCCTCTGCCAATTAAGGCATTGTATAGCCTTGCAGTTCTTCTTCTCACAAAGCTTCTTCTATTTTTTGACAATGAAAAACGTTCTTACGGACAATTTTAAGACAACTTTTACTGGCCTATTGCTTTTGTATATTTAAAATGCATCAAATGTGCAGCAGGAAACCTTTAAAACTGGACACATGGGATTAATTTATGGGTTATACATCATTAGATAAAATACATATATGATAATGCCCAGTATCAGAGAACGAGACAAGGCGGTGACCATGGTCCAAAAACGCCTTGTGTATGGATTACCACTCCATATGCTAATCTTAAAAAGGAGAAAACGGAGTAACGGATACAAAATATATGCAAAAGTATAAATTTTATTAGTACTCACATCAAGTGCTGACAAGTATACAAGTTGACTAAAATAGGGGGGATAAGCCCCAATGATACAACAATCAGGACAGACAAGGACAGGGTAAATAAAATGATACCAGTGCTCGAAATCTACATGGCACAACGTTCAGTCAGCCCATGGGCATTGCACATAACAGACATATGTCTAATGGTAAAAGATAGTCAAATATGGCATACTCAATTGAATGTGTATTGTACATAGTTGTACATGTCTAGAGCGCCAAAAAAAAAAAAAAAAAAAAAAAAACATCCAGAGGGGTCAATGTGCAAGTCCAATGGACACTGAACATAAATGAATCAATGACATGTGAAAGGATTCTTAAATAGTTAATAACATATGTATCAGCATATCAAAACTGCGCAATTGTGCCAGAGAGAACCCGGGAGACGACCCGCCCAGCGGTCCAAATGACCGAAGTGTGGAAACAAGTAAAGGCAGGCTGCTTACCGGGGAGCAGAGGAGGTGATGGCCCATGCAACGATCCCCGACGTACGTTTCGCGCCCGCCACAGGCGCTTTATCAAGGGAGTGTTGACTGAGGTGAACCACCATGTTTTTATGCAGAAAGACCTCCCACTTGAAAGCGGTCACATGGGGCAGGTCTACCAACCAAAGGCAGCGGACAGAGCATGCGCAGTGCAGCTCACTCAAACCAGGAAGTGATCAATAGTATGGTCACAAAAAAAAAAAAAAAAAAAAAAAAGGCGGGACAAAACCGCACTCATATGAAAAACTAGATAGCATCGTTACCCTAGACGCCTGCGCAGTGTATTGCGTTGACAAAAAGTGTCAGAGCTCAATGAATGATAAAGATGTAATCAGACCATAATAGCGGCGCATACTCAGTGCAACACCTCAGTCCTCCAGGAAATGGGGCAGGCGTCACGCGTCAGGGAAAACACAGAGGGAAATTAACCCCGTGTATAACCTGAGGCGGGCAGACGCCCAAACCCATATCGGAGCAATGGGTGAGTGCAGGTATGCGCACTAAGGTCACAGCATAAAGAATCAGGAGAAGAAAATTAAAAAAAAAATAAAAAATAAAAATTTTTTTAAAAAATAAAAATAAATAAAAAATAAAAAATAAATAATAAACCAAGGTCACGAAGACAGACCATGGAGGAAATACAGTAAAGATAGTGACATCAATCATAATTGGGGCAAACAATATAAACACATTATATGATAGTGTGTGCTACCAAAAATCCAGAGCACCAGTAAGGATTGTAAAGGCACACAATAAGATTGATGCAACAGTCCAGAGAAACTTTTTTTTTTTTTTTTTTATATAGTAATAGATGAGTGACCCGAACACGATGGAGTGTCCGCATTCTCCATAATATCAATATGCCGTGAAACGATGATGAAGGTAGATATTCTTTCCAGATCCAACAGAAAATAAGCGCAGGCGTGGGTACGGACATCCAGAATAGAGGGGTCCACACCACACAATGGTACCAGTGAGTCCACATGTAGCCAACACAGAAAACACAGGGAAACTAAAAAAAATATAAAAAGACAAAAAGTTAAAATCATACAAACCGAACGTTGATAGGGCCTAAAAAATAAAACAGTGGTGAGTGCAGCGGAGACAGCAGAAGCTACAAAAATGAGGAGAAACTCAGAGATTCATTAAGTCCTTTGGGGGTCATGGTATCCAGAGCGACGATCCACTTAGCCTCTCTCTGGGCCAACGCCTTTTTGTAATTTCCAGCTCGGATTCCCAAGTGTACACATTCAATACCTCTTACCATGAAGGACCCCGGGTCACAATCATGGGAGGATCTGAAGTGACGTGGGATGGTCTTAAGGGTAGTAGGATCGACCACTGTCTTGGCCGCCCGAATGTCCCTAACATGCTCACGAACTCTCACACGTAATTCTCTTGATGTGAGGCCCACATATATCAGTGGGCACCCACATGTCGCGTAGTATATGACATTAGCACTACTGCAGGAAATGTGTTGTTTGATGTGAAAATCTTTTTCACCATCGGAGGACTGAAAGGAGGAGCAGCGAAGGACATTCGGGCAGGCAACACAGTGGCCGCAGGGAAAACACCCCCGAGTTGGACCAGTAGATCCAAGGGGGTTCGTTGTCGTCGCGATGTAATGGCTCTTGATCAAAAAGTCCCTCAAGTTTCTACATCTTCTTGAAGTCATCAGAGGACGATCACCGATAACCTGGCCCAAAGATGGCTCCGAGCCAAGAATTGCCCAGTGTTTGGCCAAAATGCTCCTCATGTGTTCCCATTCATGATTGAAGGTAGAGATGAAATGTATTGGGGCAGATCCACCTGACTTAGCAGATCTCCCAGTATTATCACGCCTCGGATAAAGCAAGTCCCTACGGGCAGTAGCCCTGACTCTACTGTAACCCTTTTGTATGCTCCTGTTACTATATCCCCGGTTGCGAAAACGAGTCTGTAGGTCCCTAGCTTGCCTTTCAAAACCATCCTCGGTGGAGCAGATCCGCCTCATCCTGAGGAACTGACCGACAGGAACGGCCCTGATGGTAGAGGTGTTATGTGCGGACTCGGCATGGAGTAAAGAGTTGACAGAAGTGCGCTTCCTGTACACGTCAGTCTAATAAGTCTGATAATACTGGGAGATCTGCTAAGTCAGGTGGATCTGCCCCAATACGTTTCATCTCTACCTTCAATCATGAATGGGAACACATGAGGAGCATTTTGGCCAAACACTGGGCAATTCTTGGCTCGGAGCCATCTTTGGGCCAGGTTATCGGTGATCGTCCTCTGATGACTTCAAGAAGATGTAGAAACTTGAGGGACTTTTTGATCAAGAGCCATTACATCGCGACGACAACGAACCCCTTTGGATCTACTGGTCCAACTCGGGGGTGTTTTCCCTGCGGCCACTGTGTTGCCTGCCCGAATGTCCTTCGCTGCTCCTCCTTTCAGTCCTCCGATGGTGAAAAAGATTTTCACATCAAACAACACATTTCCTGCAGTAGTACTAATGTCATATACTACGCGACATGTGGGTGCCCACTGATATATGTGGGCCTCACATCAAGAGAATTACGTGTGAGAGTTCGTGAGCATGTTAGGGACATTCGGGCGGCCAAGACAGTGGTCGATCCTACTACCCTTAAGACCATCCCACGTCACTTCAGATCCTCCCATGATTGTGACCCGGGGTCCTTCATGGTAAGAGGTATTGAATGTATACACTTGGGAATCCGAGCTGGAAATTACAAAAAGGCGTTGGCCCAGAGAGAGGCTAAGTGGATCGTCGCTCTGGATACCATGACCCCCAAAGGACTTAACGAATCTCTGAGTTTCTCCTCATTTTTGTAGCTTCTGCTGTCTCCGCTGCACTCACCACTGTTTTATTTTTTAGGCCCTATCAACGTTCGGTTTGTATGATTTTAACTTTTTGTCTTTTTATATTTTTTTAGTTTCCCTGTGTTTTCTGTGTTGGCTACATGTGGACTCACTGGTACCATTGTGTGGTGTGGACCCCTCTATTCTGGATGTCCGTACCCATGCCTGCGTTTATTATCTGTTGGATCTGGAAAGAATATCTACCTTCATCATCGTTTCACGGCATATTGATATTATGGAGAATGCGGACACTCCATCGTGTTCGGGTCACTCATCTATTACTATATATAAAAAAAAAAAAAAAAAGTTTCTCTGGACTGTTGCATCAATCTTATTGTGTGCCTTTACAATCCTTACTGGTGCTCTGGATTTTTGGTAGCACACACTATCATATAATGTGTTTATATTGTTTGCCCCAATTATGATTGATGTCACTATCTTTACTGTATTTCCTCCATGGTCTGTCTTCGTGACCTTGGTTTATTATTTATTTTTTATTTTTTATTTATTTTTATTTTTTTAAATTTTAATTTTTTTTATTTTTTATTTTTTTTTTATTTATTTTTTTTTAATTTTCTTCTCCTGATTCTTTATGCTGTGACCTTAGTGCGCATACCTGCGCTCAACCATTGCTCCGATATGGGTTTGGGCGTCTGCCCGCCTCAGGTTATACACGGGGTTAATTTCCCTCTGTGTTTTCCCTGACGCGTGACGCCTGCCCCATTTCCTGGAGGACTGAGGTGTTGCACTGAGTATGCGCCGCTATTATGGTCTGATTACATCTTTATCATTCATTGAGCTCTGACACTTTTTGTCAACGCAATACACTGCGCAGGCGTCTAGGGTAACGATGCTATCTAGTTTTTCATATGAGTGCGGTTTTGTCCCGCCTTTTTTTTTTTTTTTTTTGTGACCATACTATTGATCACTTCCTGGTTTGAGTGAGCTGCACTGCGCATGCTCTGTCCGCTGCCTTTGGTTGGTAGACCTGCCCCCATGTGACCGCTTTCAAGTGGGAGGTCTTTCTGCATAAAAACATGGTGGTTCACCTCAGTCAACACTCCCTTGATAAAGCGCCTGTGGCGGGCGCGAAACGTACGTCGGGGGTCGTTGCATGGGCCTTCACCTCCTCTGCTCCCCGGTAAGCAGCCTGCCTTTACTTGTTTCCACACTTCGGTCATTTGGACCGCTGGGCGGGTCGTCTCCCGGGTTCTCTCTGGCACAATTGCGCAGTTTTGATATGCTGATACATATGTTATTAACTATTTAAGAATCCTTTCACATGTCATTGATTCATTTATGTTCAGTGTCCATTGGACTTGCACATTGACCCCTCTGGATGGTTTTTTTTTTTTTTTTTTTTTGGCGCTCTAGACATGTACAACTATGTACAATACACATTCAATTGAGTATGCCATATTTGACTATCTTTTACCATTAGACATATGTCTGTTATGTGCAATGCCCATGGGCTGACTGAACGTTGTGCCATGTAGATTTCGAGCACTGGTATCATTTTATTTACCCTGTCCTTGTCTGTCCTGATTGTTGTATCATTGGGGCTTATCCCCCCTATTTTAGTCAACTTGTATACTTGTCAGCACTTGATGTGAGTACTAATAAAATTTATACTTTTGCATATATTTTGTATCCGTTACTCCGTTTTCTCCTTTTTAAGATCATTAGATAAAAGTTTCATTTATTTCCTACTGAGATAAGTAATTTTTCTTTTAGGGTCTACTATCCTGCCAGCTTCCTAGAGGCTCAAAACCATAATATTATTAACATTTAATTATTATCTATTATAGCATATATTATCATTTTAGCTGGAGTGTTAATAGCTCCAAATTGTAACTCTAAGGTTGCTAGATTCTGAATCTTTTCTGCACGCTCCAAGAAATGCTTAATAAGAAATTGTCAGTGTAGGTATTTTCTCCGCTTCCAGACAGGTGTAATGCAGACTGAATATCTCTGATACTGCAGTTTTCCCTTATTAATACTGTATCGAGCTCATGAGAAATGAAAAGAACAACATGTGTTTTTTTTCTAAACAAACCGGGGGAATCGAGTACTAACCCTTGTTGACAAATGCTTGTCAGGAAGAGGTTGTAAAATCAATACTCAGAACTTGTATTAAATTCCATTTCTTATTTACGGTTTTCGTCTGTATTGCGCAGACAGCTTCCCCCCTTGATTAATACCGAGTAAACCTAGAAAGTGCTTTACTAATATTCAAATGAAGGGAAAGTTTACAGCCTCCCCCTTTTCAAGATCTTTTGTGGTTGTTAAAGAGGAAAACATTCCTCTCAGCTTTATCTTATTCTTCTGACACCACTTTAGTTTAGAAGATCTCAAACTACAAGTGAATACATGACATCCGCATTGTCTCCAGTGTACACATTTTACGTTTGATTTATGACATTACTATATAGGTGCACTTGACAGCTTTCAGATTGAAGAAGAGACGAGAGAGCTTTAATGTGAGATGGGTTATCTGGGTAAATCTATCAAGGGTAGGTCCTGGGAGAACAAGGAGAGAGGCTTTGTAGAGCCCCGCTGTGTAGCAAGCTTCCATGCTGCGCACATCCCAAGCTCACTGACAGTTACGCTCAGCCTTCACTGTAATAACGAATAAAAGGGAGCTCCCTGTAGATTACAGATCTTCCGTGTTTTGACATTGACCTTAATACATAATTTAAGCACAAAGCCTGAGAAGTGTGGAACAAGATAAGAAAAGACCAGAGAGCTGGCAGATAAAGTGATGTTCAATCAGAAATCAGATTTGTTCCTGATCGAGGAGATGTGGGCATTAAAAGAGGAGACACTGAAGTACAGGGAGACGAGTAGCTGCGAATGAATGGGGGAGTAAGAGACAGGAGTGCCTGCATTATACACTATAACACTGGCAAATTATATGGATAAAGGGCTGTCAAAATACTGTCCAATAAAAGTCAATATGCCCCACTGAAAAGATCTTCAAACAGATATGTTACTTGGAAGCATTGGTTCGCTCTGATTTGACATGACTTGGAAAAAGAAACTGTTGAGTATTTCATGGCTAAACGTAAACGTGCTTCATGGAAATCTATCTATCTATCTATCTATATATTATCAACCCATCTATCTCTCTGAATATTTCTTTACCCTTTAAATTCAGAATACTGTCCATTAGAAAAAATAATTTCCAGTACATAAGAAAAAAAAAGCCAAACAATTAACATAACTATCGTATAAGTGACAGATTTGTACAAACTAGTCCATTCTACAGTAAATCAGAGTAAATGCTGCTCATACGGTAAAATATTGGCAGCAGGATTATTGAAGGAAGCAGTTTGTAACAAATTCATGGGTTTAATGTTGATTTTGAAGATAGAAGATTTCAAGAAAATGGAAAATGTGTCAAATCTTGGAGATGCAGACTGGCAGATAAGAGGAAAGTAAAGAACGGGGCATGTTAGGACTAAACATTATTTGTAAGGACTTGGTGGGGGACTGTTTAAGATGTTTAGAGTGGACAGTTATTGGTGGACAGTCTTGCAAGTCATTGTTAATATTTCGAACGGAATTCTCTGGGCAGTGGATATTTAGTGAAGGGATAGGGATAATTGGAGGGTAAAGGCAGAGAATAAATGATGGGATAGGTGTACTACCCAGACAACTGAGCAACTGGTGGATTTGAAGAATGCAAAAGCATTAGGTTTGAGAAGGATATTGCAGTAGTCTAGATGGAAAATAATGAAGTCAAGCACCTCCATGTTTGTTGACTCTGAGTTGAGAAAGGAGTGGATTTAAAAAGTGGTTCTGAAAGCTATGGGATTCAGACAAAGACAAATACTGACCTAAGGCCATGGTCTTGAGAGACTCTAAAAGAGGGAGGGTGATACAAACAATAATGGTGTGTGAGGAAAAGACACTAAGGGGGCAATTCATAATCAGTGCAATTTTCACAGTGCTTTTTACTGCATTCCTGTTATTTGGGCCAAATTTATCAATGTGCCACACGATGTTTTATAAATTTGGTTCAACTTTAGTGATAACATTTCTTTGTCTTGCTTAGACATTATTGAAAGAGTTAAGCGTGCAGTATTTAGTTACACTTACTTTAAGTTCTTAATGCAAAAACGTACTGCAAATGTCTAACTTTTTATGACCAAAAAATTAGTCTAAAAAATCTTTGATATCTTTTTTGATGTATTGTGAGGATACCGTATATATTCATGTATAAGTCGAGATTTTCAGCCCGTATTTTTATACGCAAGTCATATACGTCAGGCAGAGGCGTAGCTAGGGTTTTGGCTCGGGGGGGGCAAAACTTCTGAGTGGACCCCTAACTAGGTAACTTTGATTACAACTCGGTGACGCCCCCTAATAGTGGATGTAGAAGATGACTGCGCTGTTACTGAAAATAATACCTATATAAAGACCAACATAGATATTACCGCCATATGGTCAGTGGAAAATACCAGTTCTACAAAACATATAAGTGATTACTGCACAGTTATAGTTGGTGTCTTACTGCTGACGATCTTTCTGATGGAATCGTTCACTTTTCACATCTTTTCCATCTGGCCCAGACTGACATGACAACTCCTCCAGCCACGACTCTGCTACAGAGAATTCAACAATGACATGTTTCACTTCTCATATTCCAGCTCCATCACCATGTATCCCCAACCTGCACAAACCCCTCATCCTGCTGATACCCCAATGCTGAGCTGCTGCTGCCGTTGAGTCCCTATTACTGCACCTGATACCCCAATGCTGAGCCGCTGCTGCCATATGTGTCCCTATTACTGCACCTGATACCCCAATGCTGAGCCGCTGCTGCCGTATGTGCCCCTATTACTGCACCTGATACCCCAATGCTGAGCCGCTGCTGCTGTTTTGTGTCCCTATTACTGCA
Source organism: Dendrobates tinctorius (assembly GCF_039654945.1). NCBI lineage: Eukaryota > Metazoa > Chordata > Amphibia > Anura > Dendrobatidae > Dendrobates > Dendrobates tinctorius. The sequence continues at coordinate 4,121,645 of NW_027362060.1, read as the reverse complement.
CCTGATACCCCAATGCTGAGCCGCTGCTGCCGTATGTGTCCCTATTACTGCACCTGATACCCCAATACTGAGCCGCTGCTGCTGTATGTGTCGCTATTATTGCACCTGATACCCCAATGCTGAGCCATTGCTGCCGTATGTGTCCCTATTACTGCACCTGATACCCCAATGCTGAGCCGCAGCTGCCGTATGTGTCCCTATTACTGCACCTGATATTTCAATGCTGAGCCACTGCTGCCGTATGTGTCCCCATTACTGCACCTGATACCCCAATACTGAGCCGCTGCTGCTGTATGTGTCCCTATTACTGCACCTGATACCCCAATGCTCAGCCGCTGCTGCCGTATGTGTCCCTATTACTGCACCTGATACCCCAATGTTGAGCCGCTGCTGCTGTATGTGTCCCTATTACTGCACCTGATACCCCAATGCTGAGCCGCAGCTGCCGTATGTGTCCCTATTACTGCACCTGATATTTCAATGCTGAGCCGCTGCTGCCGTATGTGTCCCCATTACTGCACCTGATACCCCAATACTGAGCCGCTGCTGCTGTATGTGTCCCTATTACTGCACCTGATACCCCAATGCTCAGCCGCTGCTGCCGTATGTGTCCCTATTACTGCACCTGATACCCCAATGTTGAGCCGCTGCTGCTGTATGTGTCCCTATTACTGCACCTGATACCCCAATACTGAGCCGCTGCTGCTGTATGTGTTCCTATTACTGCACCTGATACCCCAATGCTGAGCCACTGCTACCGTATGTGTCCCTATTACTGCACCTGATACCCCAATACTGAGCCGCTGCTGCCGTATGTGCCCCTATTACTGCACTTGATACCCCAATGCTGAGCCGCTGTTGCCATATGTGTCCCTATTACTGCACCAGATACCCCAATACTGATCCGCTGCTGCCGTATGTGCCCCTATTACTGCACTTGATACCCCAATGCTGAGCCGCTGCTGCCGTATGTGTCCCTATTACTGCACCCGATACTCCAATGCGGAGCCGCTGCTGCCGTATGTGTCCCTATTACTGCACCTAATACCCCAATACTGAGCCGCTGCTGCCGCATGTGTCCCTATTACTGCACTTGATACCCCAATACTGAGCCTCTGCTGCCGTATGTGTCCCTATCACTGCACCTGATACCCCAATACTGAGCCGCTGCTGCCGCATGTGTCCCTATTACTGCACTTGATACCCCAATACTGAGCCGCTGCTGCCGTATGTGTCCCTATTGCTGCACCTGATACCCCCTATACACAAACGGCTCTGCTCCGCACCCCCTATACACACACGACTCCGCTCCGTACACCTTGTACACACAAGGCTCTGTTCCGTACACCTTGTACACACGCGGCTCTGTTCCGTACACCTTGTACACACGAGGCTCTGCTCCTTACACCTTGCACACACGCGGCTCCGCTCCGTACACCTTGTACACACCTGGCTCCGCTCCGTGCACTTGTACACATGTGGCTCTGCTCAGTACACCTTGTACACACGCAGCTCTGCTCCGTACACCCCATACACAAGTGGCTCTGCTCTGTACACGCTGAACACACGCGGTTCCACTCCGTACACCTTGTACACACCTGGCTCCACTCTGTACATCTTGTACACACACAGCTCTGCTCCGCACACCCCGTAGACACGTGGCTTCGCTCCATACACCTCGTACACATATGGATCCTCTCCGTACCTTGCACACATGGCTCCGCTCTGTACACCCCGCACACACACGGCTCTGCTCTATACACGCTGCACACACGGCTCTGCTCCGTACACCCCGTACACACATGGCTCTGCTCTGTACACCCCATACACACACGGCTCTGCTCCGTACACCCCGTACACACATGGCTCCGCTCCGTACACAAATGGCTCTGCTCACCCCATACACACGCGGCTCCGCTCCTCTGTACACCTCATACATGCATATCTCTGCTCCGTACACCTTCTACACACACGGCTCCGCTCTGTACACCTCACACACACAGCTCTGCTACATCCACCCTGTAAACCCCTCCTGACCCCACACAGAAACTTACTTCACCTCATCCAGCACCATGACAACCAGCACAGCAGAGTCATGCAGCCACTGAAGCCCCTGATCATGTGACCTCCTGACTCTGCCCCTCCTGTGACCTCATCACAGGTCCTGTGCGCACAGAATAGCCCAAGACAACATTGCTGGCTGTGAGGTGGGGGGCCCACTGCTGGCACCGGGGCCCCCCACACCTTCTCAGGGGCCCATAGCGGCTGGGCAGCAGAGTAGGGAGATCGATTCTCCCTGCTCTGCCACAGAATGTAACTGTATGGGCGTGCTGTGCACGCCCATACAGTTACAGTAGCGTAGCTCGGTGGGCCCCCTCAGAGCGCGGGGCCCCCTCTGCCCCCCGGTAACTACGCTACTGACATCAGAGGGTCAGCGGGGGAGGGGGAGAGGGGTGTCAGATCATACTGACCCCCAGCACATCTCTGCAGCCCCCCTGCTTGTTCCACGGTCTCAGGGGCCTGCGATCAGAGGTCACGTGGTACTGTTCATTAAAGACATGAATATGCACATATTCATGTCTTTAATGAGCAGTATCAGGTGACCACTGAAAGCAGGCGACAGAGACCGTGGGAGAACGGGGCTACAGAGACGCGCTGAGGGGGGTGAGTATATGCGATATTCACCTGTCCCCGTTCCCATGCTGCTCGCCGTTGCCTGCCGTGTCCTCTGTCAGTGATGTTCAGGTCAGTGGGCACGTTGACGTTGTTAGTGCATGCCGTGACCTCTACTGCCTGAACGTCACTGACACATGATGTGGGAGACAGTGGGGAGCAGCGTGGGAATGGGGACAGGTGAATATCTCAGGTGCCACGTCCTGATCCAGCAGCGACATCGGCACCTGGCCCTCAGCGACGGAGAGGTGAGTATGTCATTTTTTTTATTTGCAGCAGCAGTATATGGGGATTATTCTATGGAGCATCTTATGGGGGCATAATCTATGGAGCATATTATGAAGGCCTATTCTATGGAGCATCTTATGGGGCATAATGTATGGAGCATCCTATGGGGGCATATTCTATGGAGCACCTTATGGGGGCATATTCTATGAAGCATCTTATGGGGCAGCTTATGGGGCCTATTCTATGGAGCATCTTATGGGGCATATTCTATGGAGCATCTAATGGGGCAGTGTAATCTATGGAACATCTTATGGGGCCATAACCTTTATGGAGCAGCATATGGGGCATATTATTCTATGGAGCATCTTATGGGAGCCATTATTAACCTTTATGGAGCATTATATGGGGTGTATTTTGTATGGAGCATCTTATGGGGCCATCATGAACTGTATGGAGCATTATATGGGGCTCTTTATTCAATATGGATATTCAAAAACATTTAACCTACTGATGTCTCAATTAATTTTACTTTTACTGGTATCTATTGTTATTTTTGAAATTTACCAGTAGCTGCTGCATTTTCCACCCTAGGCTTATACACGAGTCAATAAGTTTTCCCTTTTTTTGTGGCAAAATTAGGGGGGTCAGCTTATACACGGGTCGGCTTATACACAAGTATATACCATTAGGAAAGGTCCAAGTCTGTAATACCAAAGAGATAATTGTTAGCAGATCATTTGTGACTGTGTAAATGCAATTTTTGTACAGAGGTGGAGTGTGAAGCCATATTCTTTTTAGTGAAAAAGTGAGTTATGAGAGTTGAAGCTAATGAGGTAGCTAAATGTTAGTTAAATGAGATGATATCATGACAAATAGGACTTGTTGAGGAATAGATTCTTATGGACAGGTATGATAGTTGAATGTTGAACTCCTTGGTGCCAAAGCCAGTTTTAACTTTTTCCCTTTTGTCTTCACAACTTATTTCTCCTTTCCGAGCCAGGCATTTTTTATTGTAAGCTGTCTGACTATTAGGTAGTACAAAACTTTGATAAATCTGCATAATTTTAAGACTGTCTTGCCTTGTATTTCATGCATTTGATAAATTTGGTGTATGTTCAGACAGTCTAGTCTAATGTTATGCCATCTATTAAAAGACGTGCTTTGATGGACATGAGCTTAATGTATAAAAGGCTCTAAGAGGCGCATGCCGGTGCACTAGTATCATTTATCGTTGGTGTGTTCTTGACTAGCCCAGCCAGAGCCCTGACCTAAACCCAATTGAGCATCTCTGAAGAGACTTGAAAATGGCTGTCCACCAGCGTTCACCATCTAACCTGACAGAACTGGAGAGGATCTGCAAGGAATAATGGCAGAGGATCCCCAAATCCAGGTGTGAAAAACTTGTTGCATCATTCCCTCTCATGGCTGTACTAGCTCAAAAGGGTGCTTCTACTCAATACTGAGCAAAGGGTCTAAATACTTATGACCATGTGATATTTTTCTTTTTTAATAAATTTGCAAAATTTTCTACATTTCTGTTTTTTTCAGTCAAGATGGGGTGCAGAGTGTACATTAATGAGAAAAAAATGAACTTTTTGAATTTACCAAATGGCTGCAATGAAACAAAGGGTGAAAAATGTAAAGGGTTCTGAATACTTTACGCACCCATTGTACATTGACAATTCTTTTGCTTTCCCCATGACTCACAATCCAGAAACGTCAGTGGCTGGATGAAAGATGCAAGAGTCTGTCTAGATCCCAGAAACTCACTCAGCTTTTATGCACGCACACTGATTACAAGCAAACAGGTCACAGATGAGGATGTTACCTTTAGTAGCCATCAAACCCATTTGTGTCAACTTCTGTGCATGTTATCAGGCCAAAATCACCAGGATATGTGAACTTTTGATCAGGGTCATTTGAATGTTTTGGGTTGTCATTATGATTTAACAAGAGAAAACACAGTAGTTTTACAATAAATGGCTTCAACCAACCACTAACCATGAGTGATGAGTGAAGAAAAAGTTTTGGTGTTATCATTCATATTCTCTGAAAAAAGGCCAGGAAAGAAAACATTCTGCCAGGGTATGTAAACTTTTGAGCACTACTGTAGATCACTCTGTTTGTAATGACTCTATGTAATATTGTATATCTGTGCACAGTAAAAGCCACATTGTTGTATACCATCTGATGTCTGTAGCCACAGTAAATATATTGTAAATATACGCTAACCTCAATATTGGCTGTTCTATACTATGTGAACAGACATCATTTTGCCCGTGGCGTAACCAGAGTCCAATGTGTCCCGATGCACAATTTGGACCAGGACCACACTGGCATGTTGGTCAGATCTATGGACCCCTGTAATAATGTCCTCTGTCCTACAGTAATGTCTCTATCCTGGGCCCTGTATGTAATAATGCCCCGTCCTATAATAATGTCCCTGTCTTGTAACAATATCTTGTCTTGATAATAAGGGCCCGTTCATTGCCATGGCAAGCTGGATCAGACAGCTATGGTAAACCTATCAGACCATGCTCAGAGCATGGTTTAAGATGTGTTCTGTAAGTGCAGCACTGACAGTTATTAAGTATTGCAATGCTGGTGCATTACAATGCATTATATGCATCTCTATGTATAAAACTGAATGTATGTATGTATGTGTGTGTATCACCAAACAATCATGAAGCATCTCTCATTTCACCAGAGCTGTTCAAAATAAGCTGAGCTGTGATTGGTTGCTTTGAGCAACAGTTTTCCTTGCAACCAATCACTAAGTATCTCTCATTTCACCAGAGCTGGTTAAGCTGAGCTGTGATTGGTTGCTATAAGCAAGTTTTCCCACTTGACAACACTTCAGCAGACACTGACATGGTGGGAGACATCTAGCATCACCGGAAACATTAGCTCCCAGCCATTGTCTGCCCCCCAGAGAAGAGCACAGAGCACATGACAGAAATGAATCCTCCCCTCCCGTGGATCATTGGTATGCAAGTTAGGGCAAATCCACTCAGTGTTTTGGTACTGACCCCAGGCCTTTCTTAAAGGGATCTCCGGTATGGAAGGCAGGGTAAATCCATCCAGTGCTTTGGTTCTGACCCCATGCCTCTCTTAAAGGGATCCCCGGTATGGAAGTCAGGGCAATTGCCTTCAAATACTCTGGTACTGACCCCAGGCTCTCTTAAAGGGATCTCCTGTACGGAAGTTAGGGCAAATCCCTCAGCGCTCTGATTCTGACCCCAGGGTTCTGTTAAAGGGATTATTGGTATGCAAGTCAGGGCAAATCCACTCAGCGCTCTGGTTCTGATCCCAGGCTTTCTTAAAGGGATCTCCGGTATGGAAGTTAGGGTAAATCCCTCAGTGCTCTGATTCTCACTCCAGGCTTCTATAAAAGGGATTATTGGTATGGAAGTCAGGGCAAATCCACTCAGAGCTCTGGTTCTGATGCCAGGCCTCTCTTAAAGGGATCCCCGGTATGGAAGTTAGGGCAAATCCCTCAGCGCTGTGGTTCTGACCCCAGTCCTGTCTTAAAGGGATCATTGGTATGGAAGTTAGGGCAATTCCACTAAGCACTCTGGTTCTGATCCCAGGCCTCTCTTAAAGGGATCCCTGGTATGGAAGTTAGGGTAAATCCCTAAGCGCTCTGATTCTGACCCCACTCTCTCTTAAAGGGATCATTGGTATGGAAATTAGAGCAATTCCACTCAGTGCTCTGGTTCTGATGCCAGGCCTCTCTTAAAGGAATCCCCGGTATGGAAGTTAGGACCTTTCCACTCAGCGCTCTGGCTCTGACCCCAGGCTGACGGTATGATGTGCGATATTAGGGGTAGTAGTCCGGTGGCTCCGGCTGATGGGATGATGTGGGATATTAGGGGTAGTAGTTCGGTAGCTCTGACGGGATGATGTGGGATATTAGTGGTAGTTGTCCGGTGGCTCTGGCTGACAGGATGATGTGGGATATTAGGGGTAGTTGACCGGGGGCTCTGGCTGACGGGATGATGTTGGATATTAGGGGTAGTAGTCCAGTAGCTCTGGCTGATGGGATGATGTGGGATACTAGGGGTAGTAGTCCGGTGGCTCTGCCTGACAGGACGATGTGGGATATTAGGGGTAGTAGTCCGGTAGCTCTGGCTGACGGGATGATGTGGGATATTATAGTGAATGTGGCGGGGCTATACACTCAGCTTTATATATATAGAGATATAATCATTATAATTTGTTATAACTAACCGTAGTTAGTTACCATGCCAGGGCAGCGCCGGGCTCTTCAGCTAGTTGTAAATAAAAATGGTATTGCTGAAAACACCATTCTGACCGACAGAAAACAAGCCACCCTACTGCTTAGTCACAAAGAAATAAAGAAGTTATAGCTCTCAACATTTAGGGATGCAAAAACAAATATTTTTTTCTATATAATTGTTTTTATTGTGTAAAAGCTAAAAAAACATAAAAAATTATATACGGTAGATGTGATATGGCTGTAACCATACGGACCCGAAGAATAAAGCTGTTTTACTACTATTACTATATGGCAAATGGCATAAAAAACAACAAGAACAAAAAATCATGAATCACTTGGCTTTGTTCATTTTGCCTCCAAAAAATTGGGATAGAAAGCGATCAAAAAATGTCATTTGTTCTAAAATGGTATTAATAAAAACATCAACTTGTCCAACAAAAAACAAACCCTCACATGACTAAAAATATAGTTATGCAAAAAACTATGTTTTGCAAGAAAAGTATCTTTTAGTGTGTTATAGCAGTCAAACATAAAAAACTCTATAAAACTATGTGATTCAGACAGAATTCCCTGCAGAAGATTCCCTATAATGAGTCAGATGGAGACACTGTCCGGCCTATGATTCGGCGGTGTCCGTCTATTTTAAGCATGCATAAAAGCGTGTTTCGGCCACAATTTTGTTTTGTGCACCTCTGAAAAGAAGGACATAGCTGAACAGAGGCCAGACGGAGTCCATGGTAACTCTGCTGCCTCATTATAGGGAATGGACCAGTTGGATGTTTCATCTAAACCTAAAAAGAGTAAATTCTAAATAGAGGACTCCGACTCTGAGTCTGACCATTCTTACACTTCATCTTCGGGGAGATGGGAAGGATCTACATCCCCAAAAAATTCAGATGGGCGAAAATATCTTTTCTCCTCTGAGTATATAGAAGAGCTAGTGAACTCAGTACGTACTACTATGGGGTTGTCAGCCCCTCAGTCCATTCAAGATGAGATGTTTGGGGGATTAAAAACAGGGAGACAGATTGGCTTTCCAGTCAATAAGAACATCCTGGGTATGATATCCCTGTAATGGGAACTTCCAGAGAAATGCCTCACTACTCCCTCAGAATTAAAACATAGGTTCCCACTGGAAGGGGACTCCCCTAGGTGGGATGTGCCTAAAGTGGACGTACAGGTGGCGAGAGCAGTGAAAAAAAACTACACTCCCTTTTTAGGATTCTTCACAGCTGAAAGATCCGATGGATAGCAAAATAGAAACTCTTTTGAAGAAAGCTTTGGAAACATCCTCTTCTGCGCTAAAATCAACACAGTGTTAGGGACTGGCGGAACGCACCTAATTAAATAAACATAGAGACTAGGTGCCTTCGCAGTCCGTGGTCCACTGTGCAGAGGTGTTAACTGCTGCTAGACAATAACGGACAGTGTATGGCTGAACTCACGTGGTTTAAAGTCACCCGGTGTGTACTAAGGCAGACTCTGTTACTTCACAGAGACTACGAGTAGGAGAGCGCAAGTGTGACATCACAGGACGCTGCCCCAGACACGGGGTCAGAGCTCCTATAGACCCACTCGTGCATGAAACCGCTGCTGCAGTGCCAGGGGTAGACCCTTAAGGAATGCTGTACTCTGTTAACAATCACAGGGTGCAGCAGACAGTTGCTGACCACACAGAGTGTGTACAGCACCGCACTGGCGGACGCCACTAACCAGCCTAAGCTTAGAGCTGGAAAGCTCTGACGGACGCTGCGGTAATGCAGTACTGAGATACCATGTGCTGAATGGCACCCTCTGGCACTAATATGCAAGAGGATCTGAGATCACTGCAGCGCTAGGCAGTGCCAGTACTCAGTGCTGACTCTAAAACCCTAAACCCTAAAGACATGCGTATCAAAGGGAGGGGAATCATAATGAGTCATTCACCAGTCTCAGACATCCCTCATCATACACACAACTTTAGCAACAAGTCTCTATATTAGTGCATGGCCAGACGGCCATGTGAACCTTTTATAGCTGAAGCCTTCCAGGACCTTCCTGGAGGCCCAATCGGAGCAGCAATAGGACCTGAGCATGTGACCTCCCACCTGCAATGAGAGATCATCCCGCGGGCATGCTTAGTAGGGGAAAAGCAGCTCCCAGGAGCATCTGCTTGCTGCTGACTCACACCAGATACAATAGCAGAGCCAGAAGGAGCAACCAGACACCTAGCATCAGCCTGGGCAAGGTGCTGGGACCGACGTCTCTGCTGAGCAGTCTTCTCTCTGGCTGGAGAGGAATGGGAGACCACAGAAGGCAAGGATCGAGTTCCCTCCTGTGCAGAGGCAGGAACCCGATGCCTAGCACATAGCTTCCACCTGCGTGGCCAGAGCCCTCTTTCAATGGCTGGGTGAGTTGGAAAGTCATATTTCCCAAGGCACCTCAAGGGGAGAATTGTTGGACTCTGCCCATTCTCCAAAGAGCCACTGCTTTTCTAGCTGATGCCTCGATGGACTGTATTGGGATTGCCGTCAGATCCCTTGTCTAATCTAACTCTGCCAGAAGAGCCCTATGGCTTAAGACGTGGAGTGGGGATGTCACCTCAAAGGTCAAATTTTGCTCAATCCCCTTTAAAGGTGATTACGTCTTTAGCCCCGCTCTAAACGAAATTCTAGAGAAGGCCACAGATAAGTAAAAATCCCTCCCTGAGCAGAAACTGACCAGGAAGCGTTTTTTTCGTACCTCCCAGGCTCAGCCCCCCATGAAAAGGGAAGGGAAAAACTGGGAGATAGAGTTATGCTAAGGGAAGGGGGAAGAATATCCTCATTCCCCAACAACAGCAGCAGGATAAACAATGACTCCGACCCAGTGCGGGGGAGGCTCTCAAAATCTTTCATAAATGGCAAGCCATTACCAATTGCCGTTGGGCCCTCACTGTTATCCAGGAGGGCCTCCTTATAGAGTTCGAGTCCTCCCCTCCTCAGGGTCTGAGAGTCACCACCCTTCCATCCCAGGGAGCCCAGACAACATTGATAGCAGGCCTCCAGAATCTTGTAAAATCAAACGTGATCTCCCCAGTACCAGCTGCACAGTGGGCTGCAGGCCACTACTCCCTACTTTTTTTGGTAAGAAAACCTTCAGGGAAAGCACGTATTATCATAAGTCTAAAAAGGCTCAATCAGCACATTTTGTACCGCAGATTCAAAATGAAGTCAGTGAAACAGCCATTCCCCTGATAGACCCGCACTTCTTCATGGCAACCATCGACCTGAAGGATGCTTACTTCCATGTGCCGATTCATCCTCGGCACAGGAAGTATCTAAGGTTCGTGGTACAGCAGAACCAGCAGGTCGAGCACTACTAGTTCAACGTGCCCCCCTTCAGCATCTCTTCAGCTCCAAGAGTCTACTCCAAGATAATGCCAGAGGTGGTGTCATATATCCGGAGACAGGGCATCTGCATCATACCTTCTCTGGACGACCTGCTAATCATGGGTTCCTCAGCTATAATTCTCAGGATTCATGTATCAAGATCTCTCAATATTCTGAAATCTCTGGGATGGCTTCCCAATCTAAAGAAATCTCAGCTATAGCCCTCCCAAACAAAAAGGTTTCTGGGGGTCCTTCTAGATTCTGCCAAACAGATGTCTTTTCTTCCAGAAGATCATCGCCTGGCCATGATGATAAAAGTCTCAAACTTCAGAGACAAGAGGTCCCCTACCATTCAGGAAGGCATGTCGGTCCTAGGCTCCGTAACGTCCTGTATTCAGTCAGTGTTCTGGGCGCAGGCCCACTCCAGTGTTCTTCAAACCCACATCCTTGAGAATTGAAATGGGAATCCCAGCTCTCTGAACAGGAGAGTGCACACTCCAGGACGCGTAAGGGCCTCCCTGGCGTGGTGGTTGATTTCCAGGAATCTTCTCAGAGGTGCAAGCTGATTACAATCCCCTATGGTTATGATCAAATCTGATGCTGATGCCAGCATGCAGGGCCATAGCATCCCATACTCCTTTCCAGAGACGCTGGGATCGGGCGATAAGCGGCAGGTTGTCCAACTTCAGAGAACTGAAGGCGTGGAGGAAGCTCTTCCGGCATCGAGCAGTCTAATCTCCGGATGTCATGTCAGAGTCTATTCGGACAACATGACTACAGTTGCTCACCACAAATATCAAGGGAGCACAAGATTCAACAACCTAAAGAGCATTTCAAATCGAATATTCTGTTGGGCCGCAAAACACATTCTCTCCCTGACAGGCGTCCATCTGAAAAGCTCTTCAAACCTTCAGGCAGATTTCCTAAGTCGCCAGGATAGACAGCCGGGGGAATGGAGACTAGACAGAAGAGTCTTCAAAATGCTGGTAGACAGATAGGGCCTACCAGAAATCGATATGTTTGCTTCAAATCAAAACACGCAGGTCAAAGCCTTTTTTTCCCTGAATCCCAGGGACAACTCCAGGGGAGTAGATGCCTTCGCTCAGAAATGGGGCTTTCAGTTGGCTTACGCATTCCCGCCGATCCCAATACTAGCAAAAGTTCTTTGGAAAATCCAGGAGGATCAAGTTCCAACCATCCCAGTTGCTCCTCTCTGGATGAGGAGAAGATGGTTCAACCTCGCTTTCGAGTTACAGGTAGACGGACGAGTCCATTTACCGAAAGAAACCCACCTCCTTTCACAAGGTCCCCTTCATCATCCAAACCCTTAGGAGTTGAATCTAGCTGCCTGGTTATTGAGGCCTAGGTGCTAAGGGCTAAAGGACTTTCGGACACAGTAATTGCTACTTTGCAGAGATCCAGGAAGCCAGTTGCTAAAGCTATCTATAATAAAGACATACTGATAGGGAATTTAGATTGTGAGCCCCCATCGGGGACAGTGATGAAAATGTGTGCAAACTGTAAAGCGCTGCGGAATATCTTAGCGCTATATAAAAATAAAAAAGAAAGAAAGAAAAAAAAGAAGATAAGGTGTGGAAAAAGTTTTCATCCTTCTGCCTCCCTAATCTACCTGATATCCATTCCACCCGAACATTTCTTAAATATTGGATTTTCCACAAAAAGGACTGGAATTAGAGCTTAAACCCAGTATTCTGAAAGTTCAGGTCTCCGCCCTGAGCTCCGTATTTGATCAGGACCTAGCCAACCACCATTGGATTAAGAGATTTATGATATCAGCTCTCAGATCGTGTCCCAGAAAACAGACTGCTGTCCCCTCCTGGGACCCAAATCTAGTCCTCAGAGGGCTAAAACGCCCACCATTCGAACCCCTGGCTTCCTATACTCCTCAACTTCTCTCATACAAAGAAGCTTTCCTTGTCGCTATATCCACAGCAAGGCACGAAGGGGAATTACAAGCTTTGTCAATAAGAGAGTCCAACTTAAGAGTTAGAGATGACTCTATAGTCCTCCATCCTGATCTGTCCTTTCTTCCTAAAGTGGTGTCTGATTTTCACCGATCTCAGGAAATTCCTCCCTTCCTTCTGCCAGAAACCAGCAAATCCAAAGGAGGAGGAATTCCATACACTCGATGTTCGACGTACTATCTTACACTACCTGGAACAAACCGGCTCCTCGAGAATTGGCCAAAACTTATTTGTTCATTCATCAGGCCGAAATAAAGGAAAGAAGGTGACAAAAAGTACCATCTCAAATTGGATCAAGATGGCCATATCGGAAACATATCTGGTTCAGGACATGACACCTGCGGCCAGGGTCAAGCCCCACTCTACGAGATCTACCTCAGTCTCCTGGTCAGAAAAAGCAGGTGCATCCACCGAGCAGATCTGCAAGGTTGCAACATGGTCTTCACTTCATACCTTCACCAAACACTACAGATTGGACTTATTGTCCAATAGGGATCTAGTCATTGGCCGGAAAGTACTCCAGGCTATTGTCCCCCCCAGAGCAGAATTAGTTGGTATTCCTCCATATGCTGTCGTGGAAGGTGACTACAGATAATAGAATTAGACTTACCGATAATTCGGTTTCTAGGAACTTTCCATGACAGCACTAATTCCCTCCCTATGTTCCTTGGATAATTCCTGGAAGCCTAAAGGTAACCGGTGCTATGGTGTTCGTTATAAGTCACCGGCGAGTAGGAGTAGGGAGGGGCTTTTAACCTCTTTGCGCTTCCTGTCCCCCATTAGGGAGTGGAGACAGCCTCCATATGCTGTCGTGGCAGGTTCCTAGAAACTGAATTACCGGTAAGTCTAATTCTATTTTTTATTCTACTTTTTTCTATTAGCCCTTGTAAAAAATAAAAACGTTTAGATAAAACAACATTTTTAGCGGTAAAAATTTAATTGCTCTTTCTCTACCACCCAATGGTATACAATTCTGTGAGGAACATGTGCTGTCAATTTGCTCACTGCACCCCTTGATGAATTCTTTGGAGAGTGTAGTTTGTAAAATGGGGACACTTATTGAGTACTGCTGTACTGGCACCTCAGGAGCTCTGCCAATGTGACATGTCAGCCTGAAACCATTTCAGCAAAATCTGAATCCCAATATGATACTTTTTCTCTTCTGAGCTTTGCACTGTGCCTCAAAAGTAGCTTTTGATGACACATGGAGAAATTGTATAGCAAATTGTACCATTCATTTTCTCCTATTATGCCTTTCGAAAATTAAAAACTTGGGGCCAAAGCAATATTCTAGTGGAAAAAATGGTAATTTTCCATTTACCTTTTGTTATACAATTCTGTGAATCGCCCGAAGGATAAAAATACTCACTACATACCTATTTTAGGTGTAGTTTTCCAAATTGGCTCACTTGTGGGGGTTTCTGCTGTTTTGTCATTTCAGGGGCTCTTTTTAAATAGGATGTGGCATCCACAATCTATTCCAGCTAAAATTGACCTGCAGAATTCAGTTGACGCTGCTTCCCTTACGGGCCCAGCCATGTGCCCAAACAGTAGTTTTCCACCAAATATGGGGTATCGGCGCACTAAAGAGAAATTGCACAACAAATTGTATAGTCTCTTTTTCCTGTAAACCCTGTAAAAATGAAAAATTAGGAGCAAAGTCAACATTTTCCAGGAAAAATGTATTTTTTCATTTTCACGGCTCACCACATCTCTAGATAAGTTGCTTGAAGGGTTTAGTTTCCAAAATGGGATCACTTGGGGGGGTCCATTGTTTAGGCACCTTAGGAGCTCTGCACTCACGTCATGGCAACCAATATCTTTTCCAGCCAATTTTGCACTCCAAAAGTCAAATGGTGCTCCTTTTGTACTGAGTCCTGACGTACACCCAAACAGTAGTTTTACATCACATATGGGGTATCTGTAATGCCACTGTGTTTGTATTTAGTTTACCCAACGTTACTCTGCATATCTCTGCTTTAACCCTTTGCACCTTTCCCTCTAATGAGCTGGAATGCTGTTGTCAGTTACCTGTGCGGATGCTACTCAGTTCCCGGCTCCACTGCATAGTCGCACATGCGTGTGTGGCTCTGCTGCGCTGCATGACCACCCGCTTGTGCAGTTCCTGGCTGCAGCTGTGGAAAGCTATCCATGGGTTGCAAGGTCCTGACTTACCACGTGTGTTCAGGCTTGCAGCCGTTGCCAGGTGTCCTTTGCAATGCTGATTTGTGTCTGGCTGTGCTTAGGGTACGAGCGGCCACACCTCCTCTGCTTTTATGAGGAATGGGTGTGTGCTAGAATTGCTGCTCCAGCTTATCGCTGTGAGGCAGCTCCTTTATAAGGTTGCCTGCCCTGTGGGGCATTGCCAGAGCTTTGCATTAAGTTTTTGAGTCTTGCTATGTCTGTTTGGTGTTCAGCAGTTCCTGCAGAACTCGGCTGACTTCTCAGTTGGCTACAGGTTCTACGCTAGGGACGGGCTGCACCTCAATGGGGAGGGTGCAGCTGTGCTGGGGAGAAAATGGCTAGAAGGTTGGAGGAGTTTTTAAACTAGGGACGGGGGGGTATTCCTTTTCTAGGAGGGGAAGACAGTGCAGATAGAGACCTGGGCACAAATAATGACATTGGGGGTGGGGGTGGCATGGGGGTGGGGTTAGAACAGTTAATAATTTAAGAAAGAATAGAGGTACAGAGAGATACATAAAGTGCATGTATACTAATGCCAGAAGCCTCGCCAACAAAATGGAGGAATTGGAGTTAATGTTGTTGGAACATAATTATGACATGGTGGGGATATCTGAGACATGGCTGGACGAGAGCCATGACTGGGCAGTTAATTTACAGGGCTATAGTCTGTTCAGAAATGACCGCACAAATAAGCGAAGGGGAGGCGTGTGTTCATATGGAAAATCATCCTTAAAACCCATCCTTCGTGATAATATATATGAGTCTAATGAAAATGTAGAGTCCCTGTGGGTAGAGATAAGGGGAGGGGGGAAAAATAATAAATTACTGATATGGGTTTGTTATAAGTCTCCAAAAATAATGGAAGCAACAGAGAATATCCTCATAAAGCAAATAGATGAAGCTGCGACTCAAGGAAAAGTCATTATTATGGTGGACTTCAACTACCCTGAAATACTTTGGGGAACCGAAACCTGCAGTTCCAGCAAAGATAATAGGTTTTTGACAACTATGAGAGACAATTACCTTTCACAACTGGTTCAGGACCCAACAAGAGGGGGGCAATGCTAGACCTAATATTAACCAACAGGCCAGACCGCATATCAAATGTAAGGGTTGAGGGTCACTTGGGTAATAATGATCACAAATTAATAAGTTTTCATGTATCCTTTAATAAGATGTGTAGTAGAGGGGTTACAAGGACACTAAACTTCAGGAAGGCAAATTTCCAACGGATGAGAGATGATCTTGGTGCAATTAACTGGGACGATATCCTGAGACATAAAAATACACAAAGAAATGGGAGACGTTTATTAGCATTCTGAATAGGACCTGTGCACAATATATACCGTACGGGAATAAACATGCTAGAAATAGGAGGAAACCACTATGGCTAAATAGAGCTGTAAGGGGCGCAATAAGAGATAAAAATAAAGCATTTAGAGAATTAAAGCAAGTAGGTAGTGATGAGGCATTAAATAAATACAGAAAATTAAATAAATTCTGTAAAAAGCAAATCAAAACAGCAAAGATTGAGCCAGAGAGACTCATTGCCAGAGAAAGTAAAAATAATCCCAAAATATTCTTTAACTACATAAATAGTAAGAAACTAAAAATTGATAGTGTTGGTCCCCTTAAAAATAGTCTGGGTGAAATGGTGGATGAGGATGAGGAAAAAGCCAATATGCTAAATGACTTTTTTTCAACAGTATTTACTCAAGAAAATCCCATGACAGATAACATGATCAGGGATAAAAATTCTCCATTAAATGTCACCTGCTTAACCCAGCAGGAAGTACGGCGGCGTCTAAAAATCACTAAAATTGACAAATCCCCGGGCCCAGATGGGATACACCCCCGAGTACTGCAGGAATTAAGCACAGTCATAGATAGACCATTATTTTTAATCTTTAAAGATTCCATAATAACAGGGTCTGTACCACAGGACTGGCGTATAGCAAATGTGGTGCCAATATTCAAAAAGGGAACAAAAACTGAACTTGGAAATTATAGGCCAGTAAGTTTAACCTCAACTGTGGGTAAAATCCTGGAGGGTTTTCTAAGAGATACTATACTGGAGTATCTGGAGAAGAATAACCTTATGACCCAATATCAACATGGGTTTACAAGGGACCATTCCTGTCAGACTAATCTGATAAGCTTTTATGAAGAGGTAAGTTCCGGACTGGACCAAGGGAATGAAGTGGACGTGGTGTACATGGACTTTTCAAAAGCTTTTGATACGGTGCCACACAAAAGGTTGATACATAAAATGAGAACAATGGGGATAGGGGAAAATACGTGTAGGTGGGTTAAGAGCTGGCTCAGGGATAGGAAACAAAGGGTGGTAATTAATGGAGCACACTCGGACTGGGTCACGGTTAGCAGTGGGGTACCACAGGGGTCAGTTTTGGGCCCGCTTCTTTTTAACATATTTATTAATGACCTTGTAGGGGGCATAGAGAGTAGAATTTCAATATTTGCAGATGACACTAAACTCTGCCGGGTAATCAATACAGAGGAGGACAATTTTATATTACAAGAGGATTTATGTAAACTAGAAGCTTGGGCTGATAAATGGCAAATGAGCTTTAATGGGGATGCACTTGGGTAGAACGAACAAGATGTATAATTATGTGCTTACTTGTAAAACACTGGTCAAAACAGTCACTGAAAAAGACCTGGGTGTATGGGTGGACGACAAACTCACATTTAGTGGCCAGTGTCAGACAGCTGCTGCAAAGGCAAATAAAATAATGGGATGCATTAAAAGAGGCATAGATGCTCATGAGGAGAATATAATTTTACCTCTATATAAGTCACTAGTGCGACCACACTTAGAATACTATGTACAGTTCTGGTCTCCGGTGTATAAGAAAGACATAGCTGAACTGGAACGGGTGCAGAGAAGAGCGACCAAGGTTATTAGGGAACTAAGGGGTCTGCAATACCAAGACAGGTTATTACACTTGGGGTTATTTAGTTTGGAGAATTGAAGGCTTAGGGGTGATCTTATTACAATGTATAAATATATGCGGGGACAATACCAAGACCTTTCTAATGATCTTTTTACTCTTAGACCTGTGACGGGGACAAGGGGGCATCCTCTACATCTGGAGGAAAGAAGGTTTAAGCATACTCACAGACGCGGATTCTTTACTGTTAGAGCAGTGAGACTATGGAACTCTCTGCCATATGATGTTGTAATGAGCGATTCCCTACTAAAATTTAAGAAGGGACTGGATGCCTTTCTTGAAAAGTATAATATTACAGGGTATATACACTAGTTTCCTTAATATTGCGTTGATCCAGGGAGCTAGTCTGATTGCCGTATGTGGAGTCAGGAAGGAATTTTTTTCCCCAATGTGAAGCTTACTGTTTGCCACGTGGGTTTTTTTTGCCTTCCTCTGGATCAACATGTTAGGGCAAGTTAGGTTAGGATATGGGTTGAACTAGATGGACTTAAAGTCTCCCTTCAACCTTAATAACTATGTTACTATGTTACTATGTTACCTGTCCTGCCTGCCTGCAGTTCTAGGTGAGCTGATGCCTGTCTTTCACAGAGTACCCAGATCTGTTTCTGTTATCAGCTTTGGGACAGCTGATGCCTGAGTTCCTGGACTTTTCCTGTTTATGTGTTGGTACCAAAGTCCTAGTCCTGATTCCTGCTGTGTTATGTTCATGAAGTCCTTCCTGCTGTGTTTTGTTCCTGAAGTCCTTCTGTGTCTTGAACCCTGAGCCCAATGACTGTGACGCTTTGCTAACTAACTTTCTGGAATCTAACCTGGGTTCATCTTAGGAGGAGTCCGGTATGTCTGCTGAGTTTCTGCTACTCTGTGCTCAGCTTGTTATTCGGTGCAATCGCTGGCCGGCTCCAGTCCAGCCCGGAGGTGCTTGCACCAGACCGCTTGAGTTCCTTTTTAGGTCGCTGCCAGATGTCCATAACCTGACGACCGTGGCCTCTTGTCCGGAGCCTGATGACGGTGGCCTGATGTCCGGTGTCTGATGACCGCTTCCAGATGTCCAGTGCCTGACGTCCTCGGCCAGATGTCTGGATCCTATCCTTTGCTGCCTGATGCCCTGAGCCTGCCAGATGTCTGGAGCCTGATGACTGCAGCCTCATGTCTGGAGCCTGATGTCCGCAGTCTGAAGTCCAGACCCTGTCGACCGCTGCCAGATGACCAGAGTCTGATGCCAGTGTCCTTATGTGCTATCTGAGATCCGAATCCTGATGTACTGCCTGATACCTGATGTCCGCCTGGTGCCCTGATGTCCTGATGTCCAGATGTCCTACCTGATACCTGATGTCCTGATGTCCGGCTTGTGCCCTGATTTCCTGATGTCCAGTCCGTGTTCTGATGTCCAGTCTGTGTTCCGATGTCCAGTCCATGTTCCAATGTCCAGTACGTGTTCCGCTGTCCCACCTGTGTCCAGATGTCTTGCCTGAGTCCGGATATCTGTCCGTGTTCCGATGTCCAGCCTGTGTCCAGATGGCCAGTCCGTGGTTAACATAGTAACATAGTTTTGAAGGCTGAAGGAAGACCTTATGTCCATCTAGTTCAGCCTATTAGTTCTGGTGGTCCAAGTTGTGCTCTTGAGTTGGTCCCGCTCGTGTTCCTGGATTCCTCCTCCGTGGTTTCTGGGAGTCTCCAGCTCCGTTCCCTGGCGACGGTCCCGCCAGTGAGTCCTGGACCTGACCTGCCGATGCCCGGTGCTGTAGTGCCAATGTTCCTGGACCTGTGCTATCTGTGCCTTGTTTATGTTCTGATGTCCTGCCGGTTCCCTGGGGTCTACCCGTGATGGCTCCTGCCGCTGTCTGAAGGCTGCCTGAGGTCAGTGTCTGATGTTCTCCTGCTGAGCCTGTGCTACACCCGATAGAGAGGGAGAGAGGCCATCCTAGTATGCCTGTGCCAGATAACCCTGGACTGCCTCAACCCATGATGATCTCTTGCTATCATCTGAAGCTAGTCTGAGGTCGGTGTCTGATGTTCTCCTGCTGTGCCTGTGCTACACCTGAGGCCTGAGAGAGAGGTCATCCTAGTATGCCCATGCCAGATGACCCTGGACTGCGTCAACCCATGATGATCTCTTGCTTCACCTGTCAGCTTGAGATGTGTTTCCTTCGTGATGTGCATAATCCGGAAACTGGTGTTTTGATGTCATTTGCTTTATTTAAGTAAACTTAATGTTTCTTCATACCTGAAGTTGTGCGGTGACTTTTAGTCCTGTATATGGCCATCTTGCCCACAAGCTCAGCTGCCACAGACCCCGGTCACTACCCTTCCCTAGTCTGGGTAGGCCCGGGTCCCCCCTGTGGTCCAGTGGGTCCACATTCCATGATCACCTGGGATGCATACCCCATCGTCGTTATGGTTCGACGACAAGGGAGCGTTGGCTGGGTAAGCCATGCTGCGTCCGTGATCGTAACAGTATCAATATACTCAGGAGAAATTGCACAACAAATTGTATGGTTTATTTTCTACTACTAACTTTGTGAAAATGAAAAATTTGGGGTAAAACCAACATTTTTGTGGGAATAGTGTATTTTTTATTTTCACTGCTTAACGATGTAAAATTCTGTGAAGCACCTGTGGGTTCAAAGTTCTCATCACACCATTAGATAAGGTCCTTGAGGGATGAAGTTTTCAAAACAGTGTCACCTGTGGGGAGTTTACTGTTTGGGCATATCAGGGGCTCTCCAAACACAACATGGCGTCCGCTATCAATTCCAGCCAATTTTGTGTTCCAATAGTTAAATGCGCTCATTCCCTTCTGAACCCTGCCGTTCCCACAAATAGTAATTTTTCCTCCACTTTTGGGGTATCAGCGTACTCAGAAGAAAATGCAAAACAAATTATATTGTCGATTTTCTCCTGTTACCCTTGAGAAAGTACAGAATTTGGGGCTAAATAAACATTTTTGTGGTAAAAAGTAAAATTTTCATTTTTTCCTTCCACATTACCTTAATTCGTGTGAAGCACCTGAAAGGTAAAAAAAACTTGACCCTTCAAATATGAGAATTGGAACAGTTTGCAAAGGAAGAGTGGTCCAAAATTCCAGTTGAGAGGTGTAAGAAGCTGGTTATAGGAAGTGATTGATTGTATTTATTTATTCTAAAGATGTACAGTTAAATATTAAGTTGAGAGTGACAATTTTGTCCAGTTCATTTTTGAAACTTTGTGTGAAATTATGTCCAACTTGCCTTTTTTTCTTGTGTAATTGCAATCATTTTCTTGGAGAAATACTTCATTTTCTGGAACAATTTCAAGGCTGGCAACACTTTCAGCCATGACTGTAAGTATCAAAAGCTGCATGAATAAACACCTTTGTGGGTGGGGATACTAAAATAGAAATGAAACAGATATTCATGCGCTATATAGTACTGTGCGCCAAATGTGATGTGAAGTTTGTGTGCAAAAAAGAAAAGGATCATATAAATGAAGGTCACGGTTTACACTGGGGTGACCCATGTTGACGAGATGAAAAACATGGATGCTATGTGAAACCTATATGTCAAAACGCTGTGATGGGAGGATTCTTCTATTTGTGGTAAAAAGAGAGGTACGTGAAGATTTGAGGCAGGTATATGAATACTGCTGCATGTAATTGTGGTATTTGGAGGAACGCAGGATGCAGTGACGAGTCACAAGACAATTTGGTGCTTTCTAAAATAACGTTTATAAGACTAGAGGGAACTTTCCTCAGTCACGGCCTGATCACCATCAGGGGTAACACGGGTTGCCCTCGCTGGGGCTCTAGACAAGCAAACACAAATAGGTAGAACACGACTACTTCCGGAAATAGCCGGTCACTATAGGGCCGCGGTATGGCCGACTATGGGTCCTTAAATGTAAAGTCAACTTAGCTGTCCAGACGTCCCTCGCCATTCGGGTTGGTGGTCTTTCGGCGTAGTAGTTGCTGGGCCCAGTTGCTGAGGCGTTGAAGGAGTCTTCGCGCCCTCCGGCGCGCTGGTGACACTGGAGCCCCACAGGCCCCGGCGGAGTCCTTGGACGGGTGGACCACAGGCCCCGGACTGGGGCCATTGGTAGTGATGGGTGGTGGCAAATGATAGGCCACCTGCGCAGCTAGCGGCTGCGACAAGGAGTCCGCGGTCAGCAGAGGCCCGGCCCCTGCTGCGGACCGGAGCGGAACAGTGGTGGCCGCCGACGGCACGGTCCTTGCCGCGGCCACGGGCGAGAGTGGGGTGGCTGCGGGTGGTGGGGAACAGGCCGCAGCCGCAGGCTGAGGGGAGGCGGCAGCGGCCGCGAGTGACTGCGGGTAGGCTACAGCCGCGGGTTGAGAAGAGGCGGCAGCGGCCGCGGGTTGAACTGAGGCCGCAGTGGCCGCGGGTAGGAGCGGAGCAGCAAGTTTCGGCTGGTCACCTTGGCACCGTCCCTCTGGAGTCTTCGGTGAGTGTCCTCTCTGGCACTGGTGGGTCGCTCTAGTTTTCAGTCGCTTCCATGCTCTCCCGCAGTCTCTGTCCCGGTCTGCTTACTCATCATCCGGGGAATTCCCCGCCTCCCTTATACTGGTCCCTCCCCCAGCCCATCTGTCTGTCAGAACGGTCCGTCCCCGAATTCTGTCCCCCGAGGGCAGTTTCCCCCGTAACCCAGATGACGGCTCCTTTGGTTCCGGCCCGGACACTCGATGGGGGCCGTTCCTCCCACATAATTTCTGTAGAGTCTGAGATAGTGAAGTGTTTGTACTGGCTCTAAAGGCCAGAACACTGAAAACACTGAGCTACAATCTTTTGAACTACCCCATCTATCCCGGACTCTGCATTGGGCTCACAGTGCTATATAGCGCATGTACAGTATATCAGTATAGTATTTCTGTTGTAATATATCCTACTAGAAAAATTTGCTTCTTTCTCTGCCAAAATTGATCAGTCATCGGGTAATATCTGTATTCAGTGAGGACAGACTTTCCCATTACTGAGATAGGAGATGGCAGTTGCTACTGATAAGATTTCTATTTTAATGGGAGAGAAACTAAGAAGAGCAGAGCTGTCCTGCCTCCTCTTATCTAGATAGTATTTTATCAGTAGCAACTCTCATCTCCTATCTGTAATGGGAAAATTTGTCTTCACTGAACACAGATAAGATAAAATACCTAAGAGTTGAGAAGTTTGATAATTAACGACTAATCAATTTTGGCAGAAAAGAAGCTATTTTTTCTAATAACATATATTAGAAAGCTGATTATTTTCATGTGTACTATTGATTTATGAAATGAAAATGAAAACAATGGTTAACATTGAAAACAAAGGAAAGGGTTTTGTATTTTATGCATTTTTTTCATTTTCGCAATTTTTTGTTTTCTATCACAATCTCTCTCTCTCTTTTTTTTTACAAAAAAACAAAACAAAACTAGTAATGATGATGCTAAAGAACCTACAGGTTTTCTGACACAACTGAAAAACAAAATGCAAACCAATACCTCATTTATTGTATGCATTATTTTTTATTGCACTTTTTTATTTTTTTTGCAGGATGTAGCTAGGCCCCTTTATGTTGGTTTGGTGTACAGGGGCATCTGTCACTGTGTGGTACATATATAGTGCTAGACAGCCCGCCTGCTAATACTATGGGGGTGATCAATAGGCTGTTATCCAGACACTTTGCATCACACTTACCAGTGTGACTGGCATTCTACTAGGCAGTCAACTCCTCCATAATTTGCCAGATGAGTGGGTGACTGTTTTTATCAGTAGCTTGCACCTGTTGTTAGGCATCGGGATTCTCCCACTGCATGGGATGGATTCCAAGCATTTTCTGGTACTGTGGTCTGCAATTCAGGTCCATCCGCTGCAGGTGCTACTTAGCATAGATGTCAGTCCCAGCATCTTGCTCAGGCTCATGGTATACATTTGGTTACTGCTGGCTCTCCAGCCAAGTCTACGGTAATCAGTGATATACAGGTGCAGCCTTGCGCTCTGGAGTCTGAGCATGTCCATGATGTGGGGTCCTTCCATTGGTGGTCAGATGTTAGCTGCTCTGGTGAGGTGGCAGCTATGGATTGGCCCGCGGGCGACGCCTCAACTGACTGGGCGTGAGTGTTTGGGGTGGAACCTAGCATGTAAAAGGCTCTCAGCAGCGCACGTGTGTGTCTGTGTGTGTCTTTCTGTCTATGTGTGTGTTTTTCTGTCTATGCTCTAAGACTGTACATGTTGGCAGGCAGGTAGCACACCTATGCGGTTTTGTACCCATGGCTCAATGTCTGAGTTTCAAGCCTGCTACATGCTTAGGGTGCCGATCAGGCACAAGTTCAGTAGCAACAGGACTGGGGTAACTAGCAGCTAGGCTTAGCATCTGTTTCTTTCTTGTGTGCGGTTAGCACATTTCAGTTACAGAGCAAGCTCAACCCTCATGTTTTACTTCTCTATGAAGGCAACAGGGTATTGTACCTAGCGTCATAAAAGTTCTTTCTTTTGTCTCAGCATCTGCTTCATTCATGTGTGTGGTTAGCACAGTTTAGTTGCAGAGCAAGCCTTTTCCACGTGCTAACGTCCCTGTGCTGTGAACAGGGTTTAGCACTTAGCACACTTAGTACAGTACCTCTCGGTGAAGTAACTGAGCTTGATACTCAGTATTCCTATCACACTGTGTGACGATAACACAGTGTGTTTAAGGTAACGGTTGCTGTTTTGTTCCGTCATTGTTCACACTAGCAGCAGGTAACACCTCTGCACGGTGGACCCAAGGTTGCTATTGCATTTTATTTATATTTTATTTCGTGCAATCCACCAACCCTAACACATGTGCTGCCCCTGCCTTTATCAGTGCGGGCCTGCTGCATCTTGTTAGTGCATTTGTCATGTGACAAGGTTTTGGTGAGGCTATTTTCCTATTGTATGTATTTTTAAATTTTTCTATGTTTGCTG
Organism: Dendrobates tinctorius; assembly: GCF_039654945.1. Classification (NCBI taxonomy): domain Eukaryota; kingdom Metazoa; phylum Chordata; class Amphibia; order Anura; family Dendrobatidae; genus Dendrobates; species Dendrobates tinctorius. The sequence continues at coordinate 4,097,105 of NW_027362060.1, read as the reverse complement.
TTTTTGAAATTAGTGTTAGGACTTGCAGACTTGCAAGTATGGGGACCCTTGGCGTGGCTTGCGAGCTTATCTATTTTAGCCAAAATATTAACCAAGACCTCATTTAATGTATTTATTATATGCATTATTTTTTTTAGCTTTTATTGCACTTTTTTATAATTTTTTGCAGGATGCAGCTAAGCCCCTTTATGTTGGCTTGGTGTACTGGGGCGTCTGTCACTGTGTGGTGAATATATAGTGCTCGACAATCCACCTGTTAATACTATGGGTGTGATCAATAGGCTGTTATCCAGACACTTTGCATCACACTTACCTGTGTGACTGGCGTTCTATGCAAGCCCTTTTTGTGTGCATTTTTGCTACTAGGCAGCCAACCCCTACATAATTTGCCAGGTGAGTGGGTGGCTGGTTTTATCAGAAGCTTGCACCTGTGCTTCCCCTGCCTTTATCAGTAGGGACCTGCTGCATTAAGCTGTCGGGGTAGCTATTTAGGGAGGGCTAAATTAACCCTTCACGGTTGAGCCAGTGATTTCCAAATTATTCCAGTGTTGCTAGCAACTCAAATGACCACATAGAGACTGGGGTCTCTGTACGGGAGGATCGAGGCAGATCACTAAGCCCCTTTATTTTAGTCACATCTTTTATAATCTTTTGCTTAATTATGCAAGGTTCCCAAGTACCAATAACATCATGGTAATGCTTCACTTTGTAAGCCAATAATATTGCAAGAAAACCGGAAACTACATATATGTCCGTCATAGAAAGTAGTATAGTGGCATATTCTTCAGAGTTTTACACTCCTGCCTCCCTTATCTTTGCACCTGATGAGAACAGTCTGGGTTCATGACAGCCCTTTCCAACTACAAAAATTTATCTTACAGCAACAAAAATGAAGAAACGAAACCTTCAGAGAATGGATAAAACGAAACTTCAGCTTTGATTTTAGTATTAACCCTTCACATTCCCCCCTAGATAAATTTTTTTAACACATATGCAGCATCAGAGGTGCTATCCAAAGCTAACAGCTTGAGGGGTACTGGTCTTCACATGACTGATGCCGTGTTTCCAGTCATGTATACTGCAGTTCACGAATAACAATTTTTGATGACGGTGGTGGGAATCTTTTGTAGGTAGGCATGTGCCTACCTACAAAAGATGGTGGTCTGGCCGGTAGAGAAATATGAGAGGGAAGCATTTAAACAACTTAAAGATAAAGAAACGTATGCCCAGCTTACAACAAATCCACTTACTTCCTTTAAGGGCGCATTAATAAGTATTTTGGAGATTGCACGGGAGAGAGGAATCATCTCTAAGAAAATCCTTGAAGGGCTATCTGTAAAGTTTCCTGTTGTACCCACGTTCTATTTGTTACCCAAGGTTCATAAAGATCCTATTTCACCTCCGGGGCGTCCTATTGTCTCTGGCATAGGAGGGCTATGCGACCCAATATGTAAATTCATTGAATATTATCTAAAACCACAGGTTGAGACTTTGCCCTCCTATGTCAGAGACACTACGGACGTCCTAAAACGTGTTGATGGCCTATCCCTCGAACCAGATATGCTATTTGTGGTAGCAGATGTAGAGTCTCTGCATACGAGCATTTCTCATGAAGACGGGATACGAGCTGCTCAATTCTATCTCGAGGCAAGCAATTTGGATGCTGATCTGAGGGGACTGGTGTTGGAGTTGTTGCGGTTCATTCTTACCCATAATTTCTTTACATTTAAAGATAGATACTATTTACAAACGCATGGTACCGCTATGGGAGCGGCATGTGCACCCTCGCATGCTAACCTCTTTCTTGGTTTTTGGGAGAGGGGTTTGTTTTGCGATGGCACACATGCCTCTCCCAATATACTTGGATGGTTCCGCTTTATAGACGACATATTGTTTATATGGCAGGGTACCACCGATGAATTACACTCTTTTATGGGGGGTTTGAATCGCAACGACTCCAACATCAGGCTTACATACAATTTCCATCATGAGAAGATATCCTTTTTAGACATTGAACTCAGGGTGCACTCTGACGGTTCTGTTTATACAGATTTGTTTCGTAAAGAAACTACAGTTAATGCATTACTACACGCCTCATCTGCACACCTGAGTTCAACCATCAAAGCTATCCCAGTAGGCCAATTTCTCCGGGCTCGGAGGATTTGTACATCGGACAGTTTATTTGAACGACAGGCCATTGATCTTGGGGACAGATTTAAAGAGCGTGGGTACAGCAGGCGGAGCATCAAGAGAGGCTACTCTAGAGCGAGGAAGTCCGAGAGAAGGAATCTTTTAGTCCCACGGAATAAGAAAAAGGAATGTGATGCTGGGATTAGGTTTATCTCCACACTAAACCAACAGTGGGAAATAATGCGGGCGATCCTAAAAAAACACTGGCCGATACTTATGACAGATCAAACTCTTAGTAAAAATCTACCAGTGGTGCCTCAGATGACGGCCCGTCGTAGTCGAAATCTTAAAGACATGCTAGTTAATAGTCACTATGTGACTAGATCTCCAACTCTATTTGGAAATATTGATAGGAGGAAGGGGTTTTTTCCATGCAAAAATTGTCTGGCATGTAAAAATCATGTACGGGCCACATCATTCACATCCTCGGACGGCTCTAAGACCTTTAACATCAACGTGTTCATTACATGTACAACTACACATGTTGTTTATTACGCAAAGTGTAGTTGTAATTTAATATATGTAGGGTTAACATCACGAGAGTTACGAGTAAGAACACGTGAACACTTTAGGGACATTGTAGCCACCCGTGATGTGGATGATGCTGGTGGACTTAAATCGCTCCCCCGGCACTTTAAACTGAGTCATAACTGTAATCCAAATGATCTGAAGATATATGGGATTGATTGTATCCATTTGGGTATCAGAGGTGGGGATGCAGTGCAACTCCTCACCCAGAGAGAATGCAAATGGATTGCAGTTTTGGATACTGTAGCACCGAAAGGCTTAAATTAGCAAATTAGTTTCTCCTCCTTTTTATAAGATCTGTGTTTTTGGATTTATTTTTATTTTGTATGTTCTGTGTCTTTTATAGTTTATTGCCATATGTGAATGAGTGCCTGTGAGCATCCTCCCTTTTGGACCCCTGACATCTAGCAACTGGATCAGGAGGAATACGTTCACAAATGCTGGAGCGTCTGGACCATATACTCATGATTATTTATTCACACAGTTTTTATTATTTTTTTTATTATTATTTTTTATAGTCTTGCACTATCTTGTGTAGTTTCCACTTTATAGTGGTTTGAATATATGGTATTTAGCATTACACATTTATGTAATCACTCCATTCTTGGATTGTACTTCTTAATCATTATTTTATTTTCACTTCGTTCACTTTTACTTTCAATTTTATATCACTTTTGTATTTAATAATTTTGTGGGATATTTTTGCAAAAAATGCATCTATACATATTGGGGTGTTCCCCACGCTGCGTCACTTGTGTATATATTATCATACACTCATGCATTTATTATTATATATATATTATATAATATATTTTTTAATTTTTTTATTATTTTTTATTTCTTTATATTTTTTTATTTTCATGTCTATATGGATCTGGATGTAACTCATTGTGTATTAATGCATTATCTGTGAACTGAATATTATATACATTGCTCAGCGGTGCATATGGCTTTATATTGGTTTGTAGGATGCAAATTTCTTATATTACTACTAGAGAAGCGCCTTCAAATTTGTGATCGACTCCAGTTGCTAGACTGCACCGCCAGATTGATAGAACGCATATCCTGAGACGATCGGTGCGTCATTCTCAGGCGCCGCTGTATAGTCTGGGCGGTCTGATGACGTCACCCGTTGTCCTGGTGATCAATACTGTGAGATTATCAGTGCACATGTCTCGTATATAGAGATAACCGGCGCGTTACCTCCAGCGCCGCTTAATGACGTGTGCGGTTCAGTGACGTCACCAGTTGTTCTGGGTGAGCCGCACCGCCATTTTGGCGCCGTCTGTTGACGCGATTTCCGGGTCCTTTTGTGATGACATGCGCCATCTTTGATGATTCTCCACAGCTGCGATGGGGTGATATAAGGGAGAGTGGGACAGAACATGCCATCACAGCCCCCCGACGAAGCCCACGCGAAACGCGCATAGGGGCTACATGTGAGGCATACTAATCAGCTATGGGTAAGCGATTTTGAATGGTTTCCAAAATGTGGCCTCCAGATTGAGATTTTGAGCTATTATGCTGTGACAGTCTACTACTGTGAGGGGGTCACTTTGCGGGATGTTTTGGATATTTGAGAGTAAGATTTGAAGCACTGGCACTTTATTTATATCTATATATCCATTATACACATTTTACTCCATTGCTCTTAGTATTGCTGCATGTGTGTTTTCTCTGCACCTGAATTCTTCATCATATGGAGCTCTTTAAGCATATGACCCGTCTTTATGTGTTTCTTTTTTATATCATGAATTTTTGAGAATAAAACTATTTTAATTATTTTTTTTGGTGGATGTCTTCACTCCATGTGTTTTTGTATACAAAACATCTTCATCAAGTAGCCTTTTGAGATCGGTGCAAAGAAGAGCAGGGGCAACGACACCTTTGGTATCATCATTAGCTGGCTTAGTGCAGACTTTCCTAATACATACAGAAATACACCAAAGAACAAGTTTTAGAATCACATATACAACAAGGATACAGGCAGCAATGTGTATCAAGCTTTGTAAGATCCCAGCTATCCAGCCCCCAATTCCCTTAAACCAATTGGCTGGATTGAAAAAGGAGAAAGTGTCTGACCACCAACTGTCCTTATTACGATCATTGTCTTTATCGTATTGATCTCTGAGTCTTTGAATATCTTCTAACTTTAACTTCTACCAGTAATAATATGGAAAATGCGAAAAACTAAAACATTATGTCCCTTCATTTGCTATTGGCTTGTTGGGTGATGAGGAGAACTTGATAGGGACCGTCATACAAGGGTTCTAGTCCGTGCTTCCTGACATGCCTCTTCACAACTACCAAATCACCAGGCTTCAGGTTATGACAGGTGTCGGTTCCTGCTGAATCTGGAAAAGAAAAGAAAACTAGAACATGGGTGTTAGCAATATTTTTACTAAACTGAATAACATATTGAACAGCACGGTCAGTTTCTTCTGATAGCTGCTGAGGCTGGAAATTTGCAACTGGGGGCCTAGTACCAAACAATATCTCGTATGGGGACAGGCCATGCTTTGCAAAAGGGGTAGTACGAATGTGGTATAGTACAATGGGTAGGAGCTCTGGCCATGGAGCCATAGTCTCCTGCATCATTTTGGTCAATTGTCCCTTCAGTGTGCCGTTCAGCCTCTCAACTTCCCCACTGGATTGTGGGTGGTACGGAGTATGGAGGGCTACAGTGGATCCAAGCATTGTCAGAACTTCTTTGTACACATGAGAAGAAAAGACCGGACCTTGATCACTTTCAGCAACTTCTGGAACCCCATATCTGCATATAACTTCCATCACCAGTTTCTTCGCTGTAGTTTTTGCAGTCATGTTGGTAAGAGGGAATGCTTCTGGCCAACTGGAGAACCGGGGCCCAGTAGAATTTTTGCACCAGTGCAAGGGCCTAATTCTTTCCTCGATGTGTAGGTCCATGTGCCCATGTGGCAATAGCAGGGTACATCCGCTTAGGGAGACACACGAGTTGGTCCTTTTTCCAGAGACCATTATCCATTCGTGCCCCATCAGTCTTCCATTGCTTCACCTCTTCCTTTGGAGACATTCTCTGCGTTGTCATTAAGCGGTCTCGCAGGGTTCGACAGAAAACTTCAGGCTATTGAAGATCATCAGGTTTTTGTAGGGTCAATGCTTCTTGTAACTGTTTACGTTGAGAGCGTGTGGTCACCATAGTTGGTATGGTTGGTTCAATGGGTAAGAGAGTGGCAGCTTTTGCTTGCATATCCGCAAATGCGTTGCCAACAGTCTGTGGACTGTTCCTAGGACCGTGCGCCTTAACTTTGATAATAGCCACCTGAGTAGGTAATTTGATCGAGTCCATGAGGGTTTTAACAGCTTCAGCATTTTTCACTGGGGTTCCGGCAGTAGTAATAAACCCTCGATTGGCTCATAGAGCCCTAAAATCGTGAGCAATACCAAATGCATACCGTGAGACCGTGAATATATTAGCCCGTCTGTTCTTGGCCAAAGTACATGCAGTAGACAGAGCCTGGAGTTCTGCTTCTTGTGCTGACTGTGGGGGCGGGAGTGCAGCTGCGTGCACTACAGTGTCCTCTGTGGTAGCAGCGTATCCCGTGTGGAATCTACCAAACTCGTCAGCATATCTTGAACCATCCGTGTATAACACCAGATCAGGATTTGGGAGTGGATTCTCACTGACATTTGGTGGAGTAGCTGTTTCTTCAGTCAGAAGTTGGGAACAATCATGTTGGAGATAAACCTCATCACTGCCATCTTCCCTTATAGTTCATTATACCGTCTTTCAAGGCATTGTAAAGGGGTTGCATTATGTGTGATGCATCCGGTATTCACTGACAAAAATAAGTGCATAGTCCAAGAAAACTCTGGAGTTCAGCTTCATCTTTTGGGAAAGGAAGGGAGCTGACGGCAATTTTTCTTTCTTCTGCGAGGTGTCTGGCACCCTGAAGGAGACAGTGACCCAAGAATATCACTTGACCAAGGCAGAACTGAAGTCCCGAGACCGAAACCCAACAGTTCAGTGCTGCCAGATGCTTAAGGAGGCTAACAGTGGCAGCAATGGCAAAAGACACCTGCTCATATTTTTTTTGAAGACTGGTTGGGACTGTTTTGGGCCCCTTGTGGCATAACTGTTGGAAAGGCATGCAAAATACAGATTTCCTCACTGTCTTCATCTACATAGGGATTATATAACAAAAAAAACCATCTGGGGGCTGCTGCTGTTAGAGCAGGGGCTGTCACAGCTACCGCTGTTGATTTATTTTTCTGTTTCCCCGCTGCTGCAGAGCGGGTTAAATTCTTCCGAAAACTTTTTTTTTTTCCTCTGGATCGGGTGAACGGGGATTGAGGCTGGCTGCGGATGATAATAGGTACCATCAGCATTCAACAACGGAAAGATGGGGGCTGCTGCACCCGGTCTTCTTGTGGCACAATTATAACAGACCTCTCTCCAATGAGGATTAGTAACTACACATACAGCACAGATCCACCCGGCAGGATCATAGGGTGGGGGCATACTGAGTTTTGGTAGTCCAGGATACATCGGTGCCTTAGGGTTAAGGGGCACAGAGCCTACAGTCGGGAGGAGAGGCTTGATTTCCTGGGGAGGGACCTTATCATCTAGCAGGGAAACTTCTTATTTCAAATCATCACTTTTAACTATTCGTCTGCCTAACACATTAGTATCATTAATCTCAATTCCTTCTTTAATCAATCACTTTCTCACACGACAGTCACTTTCTTGAACCACAATACATCCCGTCCTTTCCATAATAATAGACAATTTTTCCTTCTTCAACATAGCAGTAACAGAAACAATCAGAATTCACTTGCTGTTCAATGTCCATATAACCTTCATTATATAATTCATGTGCCAAGCCACGGCATTCCTCAGCGCCTTCAAGTAATCCATCATCAGTCAACCTTCCTTTATTCTTTTTAACTCCTTCATCCCATAGCGTAGGCTGCAACCTCCCGCCCTTAGGAAATCCCAGAAACGAAAATATTTTTCCTGCATTCCTGACAGATTTCTTTCCTCGTCTTTGAATCATAAGACTAACAGTATCCGATCCTTCACACAATTCCAAACTTTTCTTTTTCTTCCACAGAAACATAATTCTCTCCTTTAGAGCTAAATACCCTGACTTTAATTGTGCACAGATCTGGAGCAGCTGTATCAGTCTATTTCACAGGGTCAACCCCCTCTGGGAAGCCCAAAATTCACGGTACTCAGTGAAAGGAGGGGGGCTTCTCAGACTATCCCTCCGGACACCTCTAGTTATATATATATATCTATATATACCTGAGTTACGTATCCTACCCAGTCTTCGATCACATGACCACGCCTGACTACTAACAGTGAATTCAGGATTTCAGGATATTTTGACTATAAAGAGAGCCACAATCACTGGTCAATCCGGGGTGTCCATCCCTTATGAGGTACGGTTCGAGCACTGGGCCCCCAACGGGACTGCACCTCTATATGATTCCACCCATGAATCACCCCACCAGGGGACAAACCTCAGATCCTCTTTGCAGCAACAAGCACAGGAAAACCACACCAACGGTCAGTCTGAACAGTATAACTGCCAACTTACCGTGGTTGCCGTGGGGGATGATCAGTCCCAATTTTCCAGCACCTGTGTCCGCTCCGAGGGTCCTTTGTCTTGTTGTCCTCCACGGGCAGAGGCGTCCCTGTTCGGGGGCCCCACGTTGGGCACCACTGTCGGGATAGCTATTTAGGGAGGGCTAAATTAACCCTTCATGGTTGAGCCAGTGATTTCCAAATTATTCCAGTGTTGCTAGCAACTCAAATGACAACACGGAGACTGGGGTCTCTGTACGGGAGGATCGAGGCAGATCACTAAGCCCCTTTATTTTAGTCACATCTTTTATAATCTTTTGCTTAATTATGCAAGGTTCTCAAGTACCAATAACATCATGGTAATGCTTCACTTTGTAAGCCAATAATATTGTAAGAAAACCGGAAACTACATATATGTCCGTCATAGAAAGTAGTATTGTGGCATATTCTTCAGAGTTTTACACTCCTGCCTCCCTTATCTTTGCACCTGATGAGAACAGTCTGGTTTCATGAAAGCCCTTGCCAATTACAAAAATTTATCTTACAGCAACAAAAATGAAGAAACGAAACCTTCAGAGAATGGATAAAACGAAACTTCAGCTTTGATTTTAGTATTAACCCTTCACAAAGCTAGTGCATTTGCAGGTTTTGGTGAGGATATTTTCCTATGGTATCTTTTCTTTAATTTTTCTATGTCCGCTATGATTTCAGCTGCAATGTGGGAAATTGTTGTTCACATGATCTCGTCTGATATTGCTGTCTGAATGATAGTCAAGTCAATGATAATTGTTCTTGAACCTGCCAAAGATATTTTTTTCTGGATCTTTTGATGGACCAAGGCAATGAAGAACCATTGCTTCCAGCACTATTTCTAGAATATAATGATGGCATGCAAACCACAGCATGTCCTTGACAATCTTCTGCTCTAGAAGTTTACAGGCGCCTTTCCTGAAACCCATGGTGACAGATGTGGTATCAAAACACATGCACTTCACATTGTCAGTAACATTCCAGATCACTGCTGCAGTATAAACAGCATTAGCATGAGCTTCACCTGTTCCTTTACCAAGTTTTGGAACTCCAAGCAATTGATCAATGCTAACTTCTGATGCCAGAATGGGAAGACGGTCTACAGTTTTCCTGCTGCTGATGTCTTTCCATCCTAGTGAATTGTTAAAGGTACAGTTGACTGAAATTCTTGTTTCAGGTTTAGAGCCATTGTCTGATGGCATTTCATTTCTTCTCTATGAACTGATGAATGATTTACATTGAAATCTGCAGGCTCATGGCCAAGTTGCTGAAGGGTTTGTGTGAGAATTAATGCTGCATTTCTGTCACTAACTTTGGCCATGTCAACGCTTGCTGACAGTTTGTCATTTATTTCACTGACTCTTCCTCTTTTGGTTTGCTAGCTGATGGCAGTACCTCTGATGTTTCATATGTTTCATTGTCTTCCATATCTCTATCTACTTCATCAGATGACAACTGTAACACCAACTTTTCCTCTCTAATACTTCTTTCTTATCTCTTTCTCGATTCTTTTCTTGTAATTTGCCTCTTTTTCTTCAAAATGTCTTTGTTTTTTCTCAAACTCTTTGTGAACACTCCTAATTTTTCATGGCCTCCAGTTTGTCTCTGAGCTAGCAAAAACACCTTGTCTTTCGGTATTCTTGTCATATCCATATTCCTAGGATGTGCAATATCAAACAAGTTATTGAAATCTGCATTCCATTCTTCCTCCTACTTCTTCAGACTATCAGAACGTTTAGTTTTGTTTTCTTTGCTTTTCTTCAGCCTGTCATATTCTTTGAAGAGACCTTCCACATTTTCCACCACATGTTTTTTCAGTATCGTGGGGATGCATGCCTTTGCCCAGACATCAAGAACATCATTAGGTGTTAAGCGAGCTGCCTAAGGAACTGTCTGTTTAGTCATTTTCTTGTAGTAGTAGAACAGTGACATTGCCTCTCTTGGATGGCAGTTTAGTTGACGATAAATTGTTACGAGACATTTGTTCAATAAGCCACAAGTGTATTTTGCTTCTGATTGTTGGGTTTGACATACTACAGTGCTAACTGCTAGGTTTGAAGTTTTATTTTTGTAACCTCTGCAGAGAGAGTATGGTGTACAGGAAATGATGCAAACAGAAACAGGCAATGCTGATTGGCTAAGCAAGGTGGAAAAGGAGAGTGTAATTAATGTCAGGCTATATTAAGCCAAATTTGCCCCCTCCTGCCACAACCAGATCTTTTAGAAGAGGTGTAAATGGGACTTGGCCAAGGCAAAAATCCAGAAAGTTTGATAGTAGGTAGGAAACCCTAAATCTGTGTGTGTTTGGCTGAATAATTTTTTGCATTTTTAGATAACATACAGAAACAGAATCATGGAGAGCCTACTGAAGAAAACACTTTTGAAAATAAGGATCACTCTAATGTACACACCTCATATTCCAATAGTACAGCCTGCACACTGATAGATTGGTTCTCCAGCAATGTAGAAAAGAATTCACACAACCAAGATGCCTGCACATAGGAATCTCCATCATGACCGTGACCAAAGCTTTTAGGCACTGTTGAGCTTTCTACACCAACATTAGTCAAGACATTAACTGCCACCGTGTGAGGTAGACAGTTGCATTTACCTTTCTGAAATGGGGACATTTTTCTTTTGTCTTTTAAATAAAAAGAAAGAGAATTATGGCTTGTCTGTCTCACAAACTAGGAAGCACAATTTCTCTGACAGACAAGTCTTGGTTTCAGTATTTTCTTTAGTAGCAAAATTATAACAGAGTGGTATATCCTCCATGTTTGCAGTGTTAGAAGAATAAAATAAATGCTGTTACTGTTTTATATTACAGAGAAATTAATTCACATCATACTGAGTGTGCAGACACAGCATCTCCCTACAACTTCAATTTTTGGACTGAGACTACAACTCCCATTTTCAAAATTCTTCAACTCTGCAGTAGCACACCACAATCAGTCAAAGTCTTTTTTCTATTCTTATATGTGCTCTGACCTCCTATCCTGTAACATTTCTAACATGGTACTACTTGGCCTGCCTTCATCCTTTATAGTGGTTGTAATAGTTTCTCCCTGATTTGAGACCATGTGATGTGATAGCTGAAAGGCATTAAAGGGAATCTGTCACCATGTTTGATCTGTCTAAATTATTAATATGAGTATACAGATCATAGACTGCTGAAGAAGTCTTACCTATATGCCTCATATCAGATACCTTGTTGCTGATAAATCACCTTTTATCATTTTATATAAATTACTTAATTCAGGCTATGAGGAGGATGTAGCCTGAAAGATACTGTAACTCTGTCTCCAGAGCTTGCTTTAACCCCTTCACGACCTTAGACTTATCCATATGTACAGGCTGGGAAGTATTTCTCGACCCTAGATGTATGGATTTTGGCGATTTTGCGTGTTCCTGTGCATGAGCGATCACTGCCAGGTGTTCAGCTGACTTAACAGCTGACACCCGACACTCGCTGCCTGCCTGCACCGCTCCCAACAGTTTACCCTGTAAATGCTGCAACAGATATCGTTCACAGCATTTACAAGGCAGGGTGAGGGAGGGGGTTCCCTCTGCCCTCTAATCGGCTCCCCCACAACGTCATCCCGAGGGGTCGATCATTGCAAAGGTGACCCGACATATTGTCATGACGACATCCATGTCACCAAGGTTAGTAAGTTAGTAAGATTATGCACAGTGCATGATCTAACTAACTTGTGTCAGTGGGGCACTGAAAGTAATAAAGAAATCCAAACCTACAGGGCTCTGTGTGAAAACGTGATTTCCCCCTAAACCTATTAACTGGTTGGGCCTCGCTTAGCAGCAACAACTGGAATGAAGCATTTGCGATAATTGGCAATGAGTCTTTTACAATGCTTTTGAGGAATTTTGGCCCACTCATCTTTGCAGGATTGATGTAATTTAGCCACATTGTAGGGTTTCCGAGCATGAACAGCCTTTTTGAGGCCATGCCACAGCATCTATCTCAATCACATTAAGGTCAGGACTTTGACTAGGCCACTCCAAAGTCTTATTTTTTTTTACTTAAACCATTCAGAGGTGGACTTGCTGGTTGCTTGGATCATTGTCCTGCTGCATTACCCAAGTGCACTTCAGCAGTGAGGTCATGAACACATTCTCCTTCAGGATTTTTTGGTAGCAGAATTCATGGCTCCAATTACAACAGCAAGTGTTCCAGATCCTGAAGCAGGAAAACAACCCCAGACCATCAAACTCCCACCATCATATTTCACTTTTGACATGATGTTTCTTTTCTGAAATGTTGTGTTGCTTCTACTCTAGATGTATTGAAACATACATAGTTTAACTTTTGTATCCTCAGCCCACATAGCATTCTCCCAAAAGTCTTGGGGATCATAAAATGTTTTCTGGCAAAACTAAGATGAGCCTTTATGTTCTTGTTGCTCAAGCAGTTTTGATCCTGAAACTCTGCAATTCAGGCCATTCTCTATGTTATGATGGAGTCATGAACTCTGACGTTAACTGAGGTAAGTGAGGCCTGCAGTTCTTTGGATGTTGTTGTGGGGACTAATATGACCTCTTGCGTGAGTCGTCGCCACTCTCTTGGGTTAATTTTGTTGGTCAGTCACTCCTGGGAAGGTTCAATCACCACTGTTCCAAGGTTTTGACATCTGTGGATAATGGCTACAACAGTGGTTTGTTAGAGTTCCAACAATTAGAAATGGCTTGGACTAAGGGCACTTCATGTGCCAGAAATGTGCCAGGTTTCGGTTTTAAAGTTTTTATCAATTGAAAATCAAATAAACACAAGTTTTATAGCATTCAAGAAGTTTCTTAACTGTTCAGGTGCTTCATATGACATGACTATCATTAAGGGCACGTCACATGCCAGAAACGCGTCAGCTTTCGGTTTTTAAGTTTTTTATCAATTGAAAATCAAATAAACACATGTTTTATACTACCTGGATGGTAGTGCTGGAATTTACACCTCCCTTCTCCTTCACTGCTTCCATTTTAACATAATCAACGGCAGGATCAGCCACTCCAGGAAGATACCAACCAGGATTATATATTTCAGCTGCATGGTAAATTGAACCTACTGCCATTTCTGTTTCTAAACTTCGTGAATGTGGTTTTCATCATCTTGAGGGGTGCAGTTTTTAGAATGGTGTAAATTTTGGTTATTTTCTGTCATATAGGCCCCTCAAAGTCACTTCAAATGTAATGTGCTCCCTAAAAAAATGGTTTTGTAAATTTTTTTGGAAAAATGAGAAATCACTGGTCAACTTTTAACCCTTCTAGTTTCCTATAAAAAAAATTATGCTTGAAAATTGTACTGATGTAAAGTAGACATGTGGGAAAAAGTCATGTAGTCTCTACTGAAAGGCATGCCTAGTGAAGTGAGGTATATGGTAGCGGTGAAGCATGTGAAAGGTGCCAAAAGACTGAGTGAATCACATTTGAAATGCTCAAATGGAGCAACTGCAAATAGTGCTTTCTTATGTTATAGACAGTAGGTTGAACCATCAATCATGAAGTCTCTATTACATCTTGTCATTTTAAACTCAATTTTATACATATAGCAAATGTTTTTGTTATCCAATAGTGTAGAATTTCTACATCAAGCAATATTATGTTAGTGAACTGCAATTAATGACACTACAAAGGGACACATACAGTCTTCGAGAACATACAGTGTAATGTTTGTTTTCGTCCTCTATAGCAACTCTCTCAGCTATCTGACAGTTAAGTGCAATGGCCTATTGATGTGGATGAGATTGTTGTATCATGTTACTAAAAATTAATCTTAACTTTAGTCACTAGATGGCAGGTGGTTATTTAAAGTTGCTGAAATGTCAAAGGCAATCAAGTTAATATATCGAGCTTGGAAAAGTTATATGAGCAATCATATGATGATGGATAAAGGGGCCTTAGTTAGTATTAACTAGTAAATCTATGCATATGGTCTTGGCATTTGAATTTATAGCTCCACTTAACTGGTATTATGATTTTTAATACAATATATTACTTTTTAATCCTAGTGACATCATTAGATAATTCCGCTCATGTTAAGGTGTATTCGTAAAATAATAAATCATCTGTCAGCATAAATAGGCACTATAAATTTTAATATTATCAATTAGCTCATAATTTAACATATCCCATAACCTACAGGATATGTTATAAGAAAAATAACCATATATCTGACTTGGTGTCATCTTTATAGGGAACATGTCACCTCGGGAAACGCTGTTTACCTGTAGTTAATGTTTCCAACAGTTTTATGTCAGAATTCTGGTAATGACTGTTTTATGAATTGGCCCCATGTATTTCTGAGGATAAATACACATTGCAACAATAGCATAAAAAACTCCTTAAAGTTGAGTGACAGTACATGAAGCACAATGTATTTCTTTCAACTGCTGTCACACAACTAAGCTATATCTAATTAATTTTTAAGGTTGTCCCCAGGCTTAATCTGAAGATATGGGGTTAATCTATAGGTTAATAGTGTTATTATGCTGCTTGCGCCTGCACTTTGCCTAATGCTATTCTTCCTGACAATGTTCCCATTTCAGTCATGGGGCAGCTCAGGCACTTGTTCAGTCACTGCGCTGATTGACATTGGCTCTGCATTAGTGTCGGCTGTCTGTCAAGACCGGGGACGCGGTTTCAGCTGCCGCTCTCTATTCTCAAAGCAGAGACTTAACCACTGCTGACGCCACCCCTGTCCCTTAAAATGCACCCTCGGCCCTGATAGACACTGGCTGTGCATTAGGGCCAGTTGTCTGTCAGGGCCAGGAGTGCAGTTACAGCCACCGTTCTGTATTTTCAAAGATTGAACCAGCTCCGATGCCGCCCTGTGACTGAAATGGGAACTCTTCTGGAGAGAATAAACTTCATTTTCGAATAATAAAGAGTAGAAGTATTTAGACACAAGTATTTCTAAGCTTGAATATATTGTCACAGACTATAACAGCTATGTGAGGATTATTATGTTGGTGCATGGGCTAAGACCGGAAGTCTTTTGTTTCTATGGTGACCGGAGCCCAGGAGCGCTGAGCAGTTGGAGACTCTCATCACCCAGGTTTCTGATTTTAAGACCAAGGTATGCAGTTTATAGAAAAGTGAAAAGCAGCACTAACCAAATCCTTGTAGCTAAAAGTCCTTTATTCCAAATTATGTGGACATTATTTTGCGGTATGCAGGTGTGTCGGAGAAATGGGTGCAGGGGTAGAAGAAATTGAGCAACGATTGTTTTGCATTTGCCTGACACTTCTATTCTACCGGTGCATTATCCTTTTCTCCGACACATCTGCATACTGCAAAATTATGTCTACATAATTTGGAATAAAGGACTGTTAGCCACAAAGATTCGGTGAGTGCTGCTTTTCATTTTTCTATAAACTGCAAAGTTCATTTTCTACCCACATCATTTAACCATAGAATATACATTTAAAAAGTCAAGGCAGACCTATTGTTGAGCACTACTTAACAATTAGAAAAATTGCTTGCTGCTGCCTTTTTACTATAGAGGTATTTTTGGAGCATATAAATAAAGCAGAAAAGTAAGATGGAGAGAGCAATTGTGTAAAGTTATGTTTCTTGGAAGTATTCTACAGTCATGGCCGAAACTGTTGGCACACTTGAAATTGTTACAGAAAATGAAGTATTTCTCCAGAAAATTATTGCAATTGCACGTTTTGTTATACACATGTTTATTTTTTTTGTGTCATGGGGATAGAGAGGGGCCAGAAGATCACGGCATCTGGTTGCACAAACCCTTTCATGTATTAGATCTGCTTCACTTTCCTTTTAGAAACAAAGATCTTACTTGCTCTGTTATTGCAAGGGTTAATCAGTTCTGTCTATCTCCTGGAGCTCTCCATCCTAAATTGTTTCAGCTGTTCTGTGTTGACCACTCCTCTCAGGTATATATGCTTACCACTTGTACTAGGAAATTGCTGGTGATAGTTTACAACTTCCTGGTTTAGTGTTGAAGGAGTAGTCTAAATTAGTAGCAGTCGGTTGGTGTTGTTTACATGATGTATCTGCATGGATTTGGTACTGTGTGTATCCCAATCCTTTTCCCATTTGGTTTGTCCCTTCTTCTGTTTCCTCGATTTCCACTAGGTTGTTTTGTGAGTGTTTCCCCTGTCTGTCAGGTTTGTCTTTTCCAATACACTTCAGTCTCATCTCTCCCCGGGTAGGGAAGGAAACAGATTGGTGTGCATATAGGAGAATAACAAGGTACCATACCCCAGCATCTCCACCATCAGGGGTAATCTGGGGAATATGGATAGCCTAGGGTCTGCTTAGCTTGAGACACAGGGAAGGAGCTCATTGCACCAGGAAATCTTGCTACATTATCGTGACAGTGTCTATTGGAGCAACACAAAAAAAGGCAAATTGGACATAATTTCACATAAAACCCCAAAAATGGGCTTGACAAAATTGTTGGCACCTTTCTAAAATTGTGGGTAAAACACTTTGTTTCAAGCATGTGATGCTTGTTCAAACTCACATGTGGTAAGTAACAGGTGTGGGCAATATGAAAATCACACCTGAAACCAGATAAAAACTAGAAGAGTTGATTCAATCTTTGCATTGGGTATCAGTGTGGAGAACAGAAAAAGGAGAAAAAAACTGTCTGAAGACACAAGAAGCTAAATTTTTCAAAAATATCAACAACTAGCTGAAGAGCCTGGCGTAGCCCGGGCATAGTAACTAACTAATACCACAAGAGGAAGAAAAGAGCCAAAGGTGTCTTATAGATAAAAGTCAAATTTTTATTTTAAAAATAGTCATAATGTATGTTTTAATAACAATGCACAAATCCCAGTGAAAAAGCAGAAAAGGAAAATTATCCCTAGGTGTCACGTTGCCTTATGGGTAAGTGAAAAGCATGACACATAATTATTGTGAACCTAATGAGCCAAAGCAGTGAATACTATCCAGTAAGGTAACAACAACCATGGCACAACGCGCACCAGGTGTTAAGTAGCAGCAAATAAAAGGCTCAATGTACAATGACACAAATTGTCAGGCTTACCAGGAAAGGACAGCGGGCACCAGTAGGAGGGTGTGAAGCTCCCCGACGCGTGTTTCGTGGCTTCACAGAGCCGCTTCCTCAAGAGGAAGTAACTAACTGTGGTTAGATATCACAAATTATAATGATTATCCTCCATCCCATAGTCCAGTGCCCATATACCCATCATACATATTATACATCCCATAGTCCCGTGCCCATATACCCATCATACACATCCTCCATCCCATAGTCCCATGTCCATATACCCATCATACACATCCTCCATCCCATAGTCCCGTGCCTATATACCCATCATACATAGCCTCCATCCCATAGCCCAGTGCCCATATACCCATCACACATCCTCCATCCCATAGTCCCGTGCCCATATACCAATCATACATATCTTTCATCCCATAGTCCCGTGCCCATATTCCCATCATACATATCCTTTATCCCATAGTCCCATGCCCATAAACCCATCACACATCCACCATCCCATAGTTCCATGCCCATATACCCATTATGACATCATCTTTGCCATGGCAACCATTTTGACATCATCACCATGGCAACATATTATGACATTATAGTCACCATGGCAACCATTATGACATCATCTTTGCTATGGCAACCTTTATGACATCATCACCATGGCAATCATTATGACATCATCATCGATACACACACATGCACTCATTTTTATATCAACAATCTCAGGGTTACAAGACCCGAGATCTTAATGTTCCATTGTCAATGGTGCACAACATAATCAAGAAGCATAAAACCCATGGCACTGTAACTAACTTCCTTGGATGTGGACCACAAAAAAAGATGCAAGGTGGCAACATAGGACAGTCTGAATGGCAGATAAGCAGCCCCAATCAAGTTTCAAAGAAATTCAAGCTGTCCTGCAGGCTCAGGGTGCATCAGTGTCAGTGTGAACTACCGACATTTGAATGACATGAAACGCTATATCAGGTGATCCAGGATGATCCCACTGTTAACAGAGACATAGAAAAGCTAGATTGCGGTTTGTCACAATATACGAGTAAGATAAAATCCTTTTGGAAAAGCATCTTGTAGATAAATGACATCAATATAGAGCTTTTATAGAAAGCACATCATTCAAATGTTTACCAAAAATGGAATGAGACCTGCAAAGAAAATAACACAGTACCTACAGTCAAATATGGTGGATGTTCAAAGATGTTTTGGGTTTGTTTTGCTGCATCTGGCACTTTTGCCATGACTGTATACAAGGCATCATGAAATCTGAAAATTACCAAAAGATTTTGGGTCGCAATGTAGTGCTCAGTATCAGAAAGCTGGGTTTGCGTTCTAGGTTATGGGTCTTTAGCAGGACAATGACCCCAAACATACTTCAAGAGGCACCCAGAAATGGATGGGAACAAAGCACTCGAGAGGTCAGTAGTGGCCAGCAATGAGTTTGGATCTAATTCCCATTGAACACCCGTGAAGAGATCTTAAAATTGCTGTTGGGATAAGGCACCCTTCAACAATGAGAAAACTGGAGCGGTTTGTAAATGAAAAGTGGTCCTAAATTCCAGTTGAGAGTTGTAGAAAGCTTGTTGATGTTTATAGGAAGTGATTGATTGCAGTAATTTATTCCAAAGGGTGTGCAATCAAATATTAAGTTAAAGGTGCCAACAATTTTGTCTGGCTAAGTTTTGTGTGAAATTACGTCCAATTTTCCTATTTTTGTGTTGCTACAATTCACAGAAGGAAAAAAACATTTTTATAACAAGATGTGTGTTTGGGGCATTTTTTTTTACTTAAAAAGGTATTCCCATCTCCAAGATCCTATCCCAATAAGATCTAGGTGTAATAACAATATTAGCAAATGCCTCCATCTCTATGTTGCTTACCCCATGTGCAGGGCTTTCAGTAGCTTGGGTATCCATGCTTATGACCACTAACAACTAACTGTTGCCATATAAGTGGTCATAATCATGGATACCTAAGCTACTGTTGTTTCCTACTATTGATTTTTTTCTTGCTTACCCTGACATATAAAAAAACAATAAATCTCAGCACAACCCACCCTTTAATACTGTTATGAGCCGGAAACACGCGCACTATCACTATGCAAATCGCACAATAACAGCGCACAGGGACTAGCCCAGCCCCTGAAACGAGTGTCACTGATGACATTTAATTTCAGGGAGATGGCAGGGGCTGTGATTGTTACCGCAGCCTCTGCCTCCCAATGACCCTTCTTTTGAGTATCCTAAAATGCACTGGGATACTCAAGCAAAGCATCACCATACATAAATCAGTGACAAAAATGCAATAGCAGTTAGATATTTTTCTGAGGGAACAGTAGGGAATTTTTAATGGAAGAATATTGGAAAATAGTTTAGATTATGGCACTAAACTGATTGGGAGTTAGATTAAAATTTATTTGATCTTCGGACAACCCTTTTAAAAGACAAATTCAGCTTTTCTACATTTGGTGCATAACATTCATTAAAGAGACCAAAAAGTTCATACTATTAATCAAGTCACTTAGCTTGTCTGTTATCATACTTTAAAATGTACAATGCAATGTAACAGAAGAGGAGTGGAAACAGAAACGAGATAATGATACACAACATACAATCAAGACTCTGCACCTGTTTGTCATTTGTTTTTCAGAGCGTGTGAAGATATGTCAAGAACGGAGCAGCGGACAGTATACTCCTTAATGCTGCCTATGACATATAATAGCCATTGACTAGCTTATTCTATCGCAGGCAGCTGATGGCTTATTGAATTAACCTTCCTCTAGTGTTAGCTTTCTGTTACTCTTTCTTATGTTAACGGGTCGGTTTTGACCCGTGTCTTAAATCACCCCTAGGATACCCTAAAAACAGCTATTTATGATCCAATTTGTTTCTTACCTCTTAGTTACCTTGTTAGGGTTTCTCATCCATGGAAGGATTGATTTTAATATTTTTGTTGTGGCCCCCTGGGCCTTTCATTTGAGAGCATACCCTTCATTTTCAATATAAAAATATTGTCAAATGAACCTCAAAAGAATAATATAAACTTTAAAAAGTTTGTTATATTACCTGACTATTACTGAAGGGTTTTAGAACACATTTCTTAAATGTAAAAAAAATATACATATATATATTTTATATTATTAACTCTAGTAACATCTATGGTGTTACGTATCAATTTTGACGCATATCTAATTACTTTATGAAAAAAGGCAAAAAACAGATTTTTTTTATAGAACTTTAATACAAATAAAAGATGAAAATTATATTAACATTAATAGCAATAATAATAAAAAGTAGCTTTTCTAGGTCAAACAAACAAACAACAATCAATCAAGCAAATCAAATCAACAGAAATCAAGTACTAGTTTTTAGATGCATTAGTATTTAGATGCATGTGTGGCAAAAAGTGACACTTTTTGTGTGTTCTTTGCAGAGGTATTTTTTGCAGGCGAATCACGATGTGTTTGTCTTTCTGTCCTTATTGCTAGGGCAGACCTGACACCTCTTTCTTTTAGAATCAAGTGGTCTCACTGGGGTTGTGGCTGTTGTGGTTGATGTTGAGGCAGGCCTGGTTGAGGAGGATGCTGGTGATGATGCTCTTTGTGTTGCTGTGGGTGTGGACGAAGCACTTGTTGAGCTCTGGAGTTGTCGGACCAAGGCTGCAGCGGCTGGGTCTCGGGGCACTCGTTCCCTTTGGTCAATGTGTGCCTTGACAAGGGATCTTCCTAGTTCCTCAAGAAACATCCTCCGCTTGTTTTTTTTCTTTGAATTCCATCCTTGGTGAATGTGGGTCCACAACACAAATGAATTGCATGCTGACACATCAAGGATGTTGTAAAATACAACCATTGGCCATCTCCTAGTCATTCGCTGGCAAGTGTAGGTGGCAGTCAGCTTGTCCAGGTTGTCCACTCCTCCATTGTTTTTGTTATAGTCCAGGATGATTCTGGGCTTTTTGTCACTTCCTGATGACACAGCTGCATCTTTGTGAAGTGTGGACATCAGTACCACATTCCGTCGTTTTTTGGGGCAGTATGAAACAGCAGTGGTGGTGTCTGTAAAAACAAACTTTGAGGAAAGTGGAGCACTGTCCTTCATCTGCAACAATTCAGCGGGCAGCTCAGGTTTGTTTTTTTTCACTGTGCCCACCATGGTGATTTTCCTCCTGAGAAGTTCTTGTCCAAGGTCATAGCTGGTAAAAAAATTGTCACAACTAATGTTGTGACCCTGCTGTCCAGTAGTCATATCGAGGACTACACGTTTTCCTTGTTTTTTTTCAGGGATGCCACTTGCAGACTTGCCTGTGTAAATCTGTAGATTCCATGCATAGCTAGGTTTTGCATCACAGGCTGCCCAGATTTTTATGCCGTATTTGCCTGGCTTACTTGGCATGTATTGCCAGAAGGGGCATTTTCCGCGGAAAGGGAGAAAACATTCGTCTACTGTCACCTCTGGCCCTGGGTTGAACATCAGTGGAAGGAGCTGCACCCATTTCTCCCAAACATCCCTGATGGGAGCAAGTTTGTCAGATTTTGTTCTGGTGTCTCTGTTGTCAAATCTGAGGACTCTTGATATCATTTGAAACTTTTGAAGTGACATTGTTGCCCGGAAAATATTCCTGCCTGTCGATGCGTCCCAGAGACTATCAGTGGCCTCATTGCAGGATTTGTACACTCCAGTAAGGAGAAGAACACCAATGTAGGCATCCAGGACATCATCATGAAGGTCATTCCACATGTTGCCGTGGACTTTTTTTCCTTCAAGGTTTGTCATAGCAATAATGACTTTTTTTATTGACAATGGCATAAACAGATTAAAACATGTCTTGATGTCACTTACTCTTGTCACAGCAAACCTTGTGATCCCAGGGGTCATTTTTATGACATTTGCAGCATCTGCCCTGCCATGTACATCTGGAGGTACTGAGCTCCAACTGATCTTGCCACTTTTGGATTTGATTCTTTCAGCGGGAGCAGCTTCAGCACCAGTGACCTCCTCATCAGACTGATCAGAACTGTCTGTGTCTTCCGGTTGATACTCCACATCATCTTCCTCCTCAGAAACCTGTTCATCTGTATCAGTTTGCTGCTGTGTGTCTTCTGATTCATTATCATCCAAGATATAATCCAGAATTTGGCTTACATCAAATCTTCTCCTCATTGGTGCATGTGTTAACTGGAGGTGTATACTCTGCAAAGTACCAACTCTAAGCTGATTTGGCCATACATGCCTGGACATGTCCCTAACTCAAGTTGTTGGAGGTAGAGCTGGCTGTGGGCTGTTGGTTTATATTGTGTTTATGAGTTCAGTTTTGGGACGTATTATTGTTTTTTTACTCTTATATTAGACCTGGGTCGAAATTGACCCCAACATCACAAATGTTATAATTTTAATAAGATCATTTTACAATTTAGTAAAATAGTAATTTTAGTATAGTTATTAATAGTTATAATAGTTATTATAATAACTATAATACTATAATACTATAATAGTTATTAATAGTTATTTTATTGTATTTTGTTTAAAAATAAGTTCCTGAAAAAGTCAAAAAGTCTTGATGCAATAAACAAATGTATGTAGAATTTGTATGCATTTAAAACCTAAAACGGGTCGGTCATGACCCTAACACTAACAAAATATTATATTATTAATCCCACATATAATTTTATTTACTTAATAAAAAGTGACATTTTTATTTATAACCTCTGCACTAAATAAAAAAATAAAAATGATGAACTTTTGTATCCGGATTTGGGAATCCCAGTAACATATAATACTCTTATCATTAATGGAAAAATAAAGTAACACAGATTTTTAATTATTGAACCAAAACCCTGTAGCAAAACTGTTGTCATAGTTGCTATGAATATTTGCTTGTTTTTAACATTATTTATTTTCTAATTCAATTATCATTATATGGCTAAGGAATTAGTGATCATTTGTGAATTACTTAATTTGGGTTAATTTGTTGAAAAATGTTAGGAAATTAGAGTTGTACAGTTGCAGTGGCACAAATCAAGTGAATATTTATACAAATTATTTATTTTGTATAGTCCAAAAGATTGGGATTTGTACTGTGTCAAGCAGGCTGACACCAGGGTAATCAAGGTAGAATGTCCAGCAGAGATCTGGAAATAAGGGACCTGGGAAAGGTCTTAAAAGGCCTTTGAGGTTAGTAGAGAAAAAGAAGAGGATTGTGGAAGGTTGACTCATTAAGCTCCTCCCCGAGGTAGGCACAGGAGTACATTAAGATTAAAGTCTCTGGGTTTTTTATTGCTTAATAAACCATTAAGCCCAAAATAGTAAAAAAGATAGCCTGCCTGGCACAAATGAAAAGAAAAAGTCCATACAAAGTCCTTCCCAGTATAACTCCCGCCTTCTGGGACAAACAAGCATGGCAGCTGTCTCTGGAGCTCAGCCTGGAGGCTTCCTTCCTCCAAAACAACACAGACAGCAAAAAAAAAACACTGGCTGGACATTTAACTCCCTCCCACCACACTTTTGAGGTGAAGATAAGGTGAGTAGGTGTCTCGCCCATCTCTGACCTACTCACCATGAAAGCTGGATCCTGAGAACGGCTGATTTACTCTCAGCACATATGCTAGAAGAAAACCTATGGATTAAACATCATGCAGGATGATAAACACATATCTCCTCTCACATACGGCATCAGTGACTCTTTTGCAGGGTATAAATTTACTAATAAAAATGTCCAGTGGGCGGTCCTATTAGTGACTGACAGATACCACTGTATACACTTATTCAAGGTAAGCTGTCAGTCACTGATAGTACCGCCGACTAGACCAAAAATCCCAGAAACAGCAGAGGTTTTGATTATTAAAACACAGATTTTGATGAATCTTTTATCATAAAACTATTGTTACGGCTCTGTTGTCAGGTGTCCCGGGACCAGGTCCTCCTTCCCTGCCCCTACCACTAGTGGCACCCTAGCTTGTCCTGTTCCCCGGATTACTTGCGACTAATTTACTGTCAGCACATGTCATGCTGGAGGAAAACGTATGGCTTTCACATCACACAGGATAATAACCATTGTAACGCATATCTTCCGTCACATAAGGCGCCAGTAACTCTGTCACATATCCCCCCCTCTTCCCAAAGCCGGAAGCTTTGGCACCTTTGGACACCAAATAGGGAATTCGGGATAGGGGGTTCCCTTGTAACTTACCAGATCTATGTTCCACTTGGAACCTGAAATCCTGGAGGCCCAAGAACAGTGATGAGCGGATTTGTTCGAAAAACGATCACCAAACATAAGTTTGGCATGAAAATGGCAGATTCGGATTCATGATCAGAAACATGAGTAAAATTTTATAAAAACTGGAAAAATTGGTAACATCCAGTAAAAAGTGCAGGAAAATATTTGTGTTGCCACTAAAGTATTTTCAGCACTTTGGCTACAATAATGGTGGTGTATGATTGAGCATGGGGCATGTGTTTGATGAGGGTAGGGGATTTTCAGAGCTAAGAGGATCGGTGTGCTTGTAAACTAATTTTTTTTTCTAACTTCATGTGTGCACATTGCGGCTAGCCAATCTTGGCGCAAGAAACACCCACAATGTCCTCACACTACGGCTTGTTTCATTGGCTACTGAAATCACATGTCCCTCTCCATATGAAGAGTGGACATCTTGTTTTAGTGCCATTTTGGCACTGTAACAGTGCAGAGAGGCTGCTCCTGATGCTAGCAGCTAGATTTTAGGTAGTTAGCAAGACAGTTGTTTCTTAGTCAGATAGTTTAGTTAGGTAGTGTCCTGTGTGGCTGTGAAATCACCTTTCAGCATTTTTTTTTGCCATTACTGAGGTCCTCAGACAAAGACAGCAGGGCACACGTCATACAAGTGTGTTGTGCACTGCTTCTATTGTGCTCCATGCATGAGTATACCATTTTAATCTTATTTTTTTACTAGCTAAATGTGAAACAGCATGCCATATCCCACCTTGTCATTTAGTGGTGTTGTGACATTGTTCTGTAATTTTTTTTGGCAGTTGCTACGTGATTCACCATGCCATATCTCACCTTGTTATTTAGTGGCAGTGAAATTCCACAGTCTGCATAGCTCATGCATATTAAAAAAAATATATAATTTTTTCTCTGTTGGTAAATGTGATACAGCCCGCCATATCCCATGTTGTAATTTTCTGGCGGTGAAATTGTTGTGTGTGCAGAGCTGTTGCACTTTAAAAAAATGTTTTGTTTGTTTTACAAATGTGATGCAGCAGGCTAAATCTGATTTTGAAATTGCTTGGAGCATATCTTCTAGGTTATACAGGCATCACTGACACTAAGAAAAAAATTAGTCAGTTGCTAACGTCACACAGTAGAGGACATCTCACTTTGAAATTGTTTGTTACTAACGTCATACAGTAGTGGCATATCACTTTCAAATTGTTTGAATTATCTAATCTATGTTATAGAGGACTCATCCACAGGCCAAAAATTTTTTCTTGTGTTACTAATGTCATACAGTAGGGGAAATATCAATTTAAAATGGTAGCATCTAGTCTATTTCATAGAGGCCTCAACCACAGGCCCAAAAATATTTCTTGCGCTATTAACGTTATACATTAGGGGACACCTCAATTTCAAATTGTTTGTAGCATCTGGTCTATGTTATAGAGGCCTCATCCACAGTCCCAAAAATATTTCATGTGTTACTAATGTCATACAGTAGTGGACCTCTTACTTTCAAATTGTTTGTAGCATCTAGCAGGGGCGTATCTGGGGCGGGGCAGCCGGGGCAGTTGCCCCGGGCGCAGCCGGTAGGGGGCGCAGTCCAGGCCGCCTAATGCAGCGGTCCGCAGTGTCCTCCCTGGCGGCTGCGTTCTGCCACCCCCCCTGGCCTGAGAGTCGGCAGTTATCTGTGTCAGCTGTCAAGCTGACAGCTGGCGCAGAGAAGGTGCGCGTGCCGGCTCCCAGGGAACAAGTGTACTGGCGTCTGTATAGACGCCAGTACAATTGCAGCTCTGACCGCCGGGCCAGAGCGACGTCAGCAGCGTGACATGTCATGTGATCACGCTGCTGACGTCACTCCCCGGCACCCAGAGTGAACGCTCAGTGCTGGTTGTAAGTGTGCTCCAATGTGGAGCTGAAGAAACCACCGAAGATGGGGGGGTTAATGAGTGGGGGGGTTAATGAGTGGAGATGAGGTTAATGTGGGGATGGGGATTAATGTGTGGGGGTTAAAGAGTGGGGATGGGGGTTACTGTGTGGGGGTAAAGAGTGGGGATGGGGGTTACTGTGTGGGGGGTAAAGAGTGGGGATGGGGTTAATGTGTGGGGGGTTAATGAGTGGGGATGGGGTTAATGTGTGGGGGGTTAATGAGTGGGGATGGGGGTTAATGTGTGGCGGGTTAATGAGTGGGAATGGGGGTTAATGAGTGGGGGGGTTAATGAGTGGGAGTGGGGGGGTAAAGAGTGGGGATGGGGTTAATGTGTGGGGGGGTAAATGAGTGGGGATGGGGGTTAATGAGTGGGGGGGTTAATGAGTGGGGATGGGGTTAATGTGTAGTGGGGTTAATAAGTGGGGATGGGGGTTACTGTGTGGGGGGTAAAGAGTGGGGATGGGATTAATGTGTGGGGGGTTAATGTGTGGGGGGTTAATGAGTGGGGATGGGGGTTAATGTGTGGGGGGGTTAATGAGTGGGGATGGGGGTTACTGTGTGGGGGGTTAATGAGTGGGGATGGGGGTTAATGTGTTGGGGATTTGGAGTGGGGGGTGCATAATGTGTTGGGGGATTTGGGAGTATGGACGGGGAGGTTAATGAGTGGGGATGGAAGTAATGAGTGGGGATGGGGGTTATTGTTTGGGGGGGTTAATGAGTAGGGATGGGATTTGGAGTGGGGGGTACATAATGTGTGGGGGGGATTTGGGAGTGGGGATGGGGGGTTATTTAATGTGTGTGAGGGATTTGGAGTGTGGATGGGGGGATTTAATGTGTGTGGGGAGATTTGAGGACACAGAGTATGTATGAGGAAACAGTATGGGGGTTGGGTGCTGACAGTATGGGGAGCGAACGGGTTAATGTATGTGGACACAGTATGGGGAGTCGGGGGTATGTGTGAGCAAGCAGTATAGAGAGTGAGGGGGTAAATATATGAGGAGACAGTTATGGAGAACAGGAGGGATGTTAGAGGAGACAGTGTGAGGAGGGAGGGGAATAGTGTGAGGCGACAGTATATTGCAGATATTTGTATTTAGGGGCATTATAATGACACTTCTATCTTTAAGGGCATCGTGTGGAGATTTGCTGCAGAAGATCGGAGAAGATGGATGTCTGCAGAGACGAGATGTGGATGAGAAAACTCATCATGGGGTCTGGACAAGAAGAAGAAAAGGAGACCGACTGCAGAGACGACGTCATTTATAAGGTACCTGGATGTAAATATTATTTGTGATACTGACTAATTCTCATGTTTTTATTTGTTAGGAACATTAAAGGGGTTCTCCAGGCTTATGCGGAGTCTGCAGTCATTCTATGTGACTGCAGACTTCTCACAGTGCTCACTGAACGCTGTCAGGATTCTCTCGTGACGGTAATTTACATACATGCGGTCACATGCTGACTAGACATGTGTGGCCTCACTCAATGAAAATGAACAGAGCGAGGCCGGGCACGTCTAGTCGGAATGTGGCCAGAAGTATATAAATCACATACTTGTGCTGGCATGACTGTACATCAGCAAGGGAGAATCCTAAAAGTGTGCAGTGCATTCGTTGTGAGAATTCAGAAGCTGCAATGTCAGGATTCAGCTCTGCAGGTTCCAGTAGTCATCACATGGACACTTCACTCATATGCGATTTTCATACTTGACAACGAGCTTCTCTTCCTGCTTTCAGTTTTTTACTGAACATTGAGAGCATTAGGGAGAGCAGCTCGTGGGTACATGGCTAAGTGTGCAAGTCGCATATGGACTTGATGTGGGGGGGGGCGCCGAACCAAATTCTTGCCACGGGTGCCAGGAAGCCTAGATACGCCTCTGGCATCTAGTGCATGTTATAGAGGCTTCATCCACAAGCCCAAAAATATTTCTTCTGTTTCTAGTGTCATACAGTAGGGGACATCTCACTTTCAAATTGTTTGTAGCACCTAGTCTATGTTATAGAGGCCTCATCTACAGGCCCCCAAAACATTCTTCTGTTACTAATGTCATACAGTAGGGGACATCTCACTTTCAAATTGTTTGTAGTATCCAGTGTATGTTATAGAGGCCTCATTCACACGCCCACCAAAAATTCTTCTGTTACTAACATCTTACAGTAGGGGACATCTCACTTTCAAACTGTTTTTAGCATCTAGTCTATGTTTTTTTTCACAGGCCCAAAAAACATTTTCCTGTTACTAATGTTATACAGTATGGGACATCTCACTTTCAAATTGTTTGTAGCATCTAGTCTATATTATAGCGGCCTCATCCACAGACCCAAAAATATTTCATGTGTTACTAACATCCTACCGTAGTGGACATCTCACTTTCTAATTGTTTGTAGCATCTAGTGTATGTTATAGAGGCCTCATCCACAGGCCCCAAAAAACATTCTTCTGCTACTAACATCATAAAGTAGGGGACATCTCACTTTGAAATTGTTTGTAGCATTTAGTGTATGCTATAGAGGCCTCATCCACATGCCTCCCAAAAATTCTTCTGTTGCCAAAGTCATACAGTAGGGGACATCTCACTTTCAAACTGTTTTAAGCATCTAGTCTATGTTATAGAGGCCTCATACACAGGTTCAAAAATATTTTTTGTGTTATTAACGTCATACAGTAGGGGACATCTCACTTTCAAATTGTTTGTAGAATCTACTCTATGTTATAGAGGCCTCATCCACAGGCCCCCGAAAATATTCTTCTGTTACTAACGTCTTACAGTAGGGGACATCTAACTTTGAAATTCTTTGTATCATTTAGTCTATATCATAGAGGCCTCATCCACAGGGCCAAAAATATTTATTGTGTTATTAATGTCATATATTAAGGAACATCTCACTTTTAAATTATTTGTACCATCTATTCTGTTATATAGGCCTCATCCACAGTCCCAAAAAAATTTAATGTGTTACTAACGTTATGCAGTAGGGGACATCTCACTTTGAAATTGTTTATAGCATCTAGTCTATATTATAGAGGCCGCAATCACAGGCCCTAAAAACATTCTTTTGTTACTAATGTCATACAGTAGGGGGCATCTCAATTTGAAATTGTATCATCTAGTTTATGTTACAGAGGCCTCATCCACAGGCCCAAAAATATTTCTTCTGTTACTAACGTCATACAGTAGGGGATATCTCACTTTCAAGTTGTTTGTAGCATCTGGTCTATGCTATAAAGTCCTCATCCACAGGCCCAAAACTATTTCTTGTGTTACTAACTTCATACAGTTGGGGACATCTCATTTTCAAATTGTTTGTAGCATCTAATAAATGTTGTAGAGGCCGCATACTTAGTCCCCAAAAATATTTCTTGTGTTGCTAAAGTCATACAGTAGGGGATATCTCACTTTCAAATTGTTTGTTGCATCTAGTCTATGTTATAGAGGCCTAATCCATAAGCCCAAAAATATTTTTTGTGTTAGTAATGTCATAGAGTAGGGGACATCTCACTTTCAAATTGTTTGTAACATCTAGTCTATGTTATAGATGCCTCATCCACAGGCCCCCCAAAATTCTTGTGTTAGTAATGTCATTCAGTAGGGAAATCTAATTTTTAAATAGCTTGGAGCATATCTTCTTTGTCATACATGCCTCATCCACACTGAAACAATTCTTTCTTCTGTGACTAATGCGATTCAGCATGCCATATTTCACCTTGTCATTTACTGCTACTGATATTCAACTGTTTGGAGAGCTGGTGCAGAGTTTAAAATCCATTTTTTGCTGCTAATACTGTGATCTTACCACACTATCTGAGCAACATGACCGGGAAAAGTGAGGTTGTGGTGGAAAGGTGATTAGGCTTGGCATTCAAGTTTAACATCATATTCTTATATGGTATGGTGCCATAAAAGAAGGAAGTGAAAAAGAAGTGCAATTTAAAACATATATATTTATTTATAAATAATTAAAATATATAATAAAAAAGACAAAAGGGATCCAAGGAGTCCAAGATTCCTAAGTACCCTCAAGAAAAGGCAGATGAATGTATAAACAGTAATGCAAAAATCTTGCTATTAAATACTGGGAAGTGATCTCAGCACTAAGCAATCAATATACCGCCTTAACAGTAAAAGGGGAATAGAAAAGACATGATGTATTAAAGTCTATTACCTGCTGAAACTGGATATGTCACAAGTCTGTGCACGGTGTGTGGAGTGCTGGAGCTGCTCCCCCACACCCGATGAGCGCCGTTTCGCAGTTGCTTCTTAAAAATGGGACATGAGTTGACCTGGCTGAGCACAGTACCGAAGCCAAAGTTGCTGGCTTCGGTCTGTACTAAGAACAGCCAACTGCTATCAACTGTCCTTAGCATAGGAGAGCTGCTCACGTCAATTTTCAAAGTCCTAAAGTCCATCTCACAGTCGTTTGTGTAATCGACTGTATGGAGTAGCTGTTTCCTGGTGAGGTCCTTCAAGGGCTTCGCAAGGATATTATAGTTTTGTACAATGTGCCTATAGTAACCTGTAGTGCCCAGGAAGGACATCACCTGCTTCTTGGTCCTGGGGGTGGGCCAGGATGCCACATTGTCCATTCTCCCAGGCTCTGGCCTCATAGAAGCCCCACCTACCCGGTGCCCCAGGTAGTGGACCTCGCTCTTGCCCATCTGACACTTTCCCGGCATGATGGTCAGGCCTGGTTGGTGGATGCTCCCAAGCACCTCCTGGAGATGCTGAAGGTGATCCTCCCAGGTGGAACTGAAGACTGCAATGTCATCCAGGTACGCCACCACGCACCTCTCCAGTCCCTGCAGCAGGTGTTTGACCATCCGCTGGAATTTGGCAGGGGCATTCTTCATGCAATAAGGCATGACCGTGGACTTGTACAGTCCGATGGGGGTGATAAAGGTGAACTTCTTCTGTGATTCGGGACTTAGAGGAATCTGCCTACAGGTGAGGCCCATGCGCCCTTGGACCACTTAATCACCCCCAGCTGCAACATCTCATCGATTTCCTGGCGCATGACATGCTACACCTCGTCCGAGATCCAATAGGATGTCCGCCGTAGAGGGGTTTAATTCCCGGTGTCTGCCTCATGGACCGCTGCCTCAGTCCTTCCAGGTCTGTTGGTAAACACGGCCAAGAAGGGTTGCAGTGTGGCTTTCAACTGCGACCGCTGGTGTTTGGATAGCAAGGTGCTTACCTCCACGTCATCTATGGACCCTCCGGCCTCAGCTTGGGCCAGCATGTCCAGGAGGGGGTTGCAGAGCGGTAGGATGCAGGCTCCATGTTCTTGATGAGCTTTCATCATGTTGACGTGGAAGGTCTTCTGCCTACCCCAAGCGTGGTCAAGAGTGACCACGTAGGTGACTAGGTTGAGCTGTTGGTGTACGACGTATGGGCCTTCCCAAGCGACCTGAAGCTTATCCTTTGGTATGGGGACCAGTACCCACACCTTCTGACCCACCTGGTAGGTCCTCTCCTAGGTGTTCTGGTCATACCAGTGCTTCTGGTCAGCCTGGGCCTGTGCCATGTTGTCATGTACCAACTGCGTCAAGGTCTGCATCTTGTCATGAAAACGCATTACATACTCCACGATGGACACTTCTGAAGGGCTCGGCTCTTCTTCCCAGGATTCCCTTACCAACCCAAGGGGTCCTCGGACTTGCCTGCCATACAGGAGCTCGAAGGGGGAACCCCATAGAGGCCTGCAAAACCTCTAGGTAAGCAAATAGCAGATGTGGGAAGTACTGCTTCCAGTTGCGTCCTTGGGTCTCAACCAGCATTTTTAGCATCTGTTTGAGGGTACCATTGAAGCGCTCACACAAACCATTGGTTTGGGGGTGATATGTGCTCGATCCCAGAGGCTTCACCTGCATTTGCTTACAGAGAGCCTCCATAAGACGAGACATAAATTGAGTCCCCTGGTCAGTAAGTATCTCCCTGTGAAATCCTACTCGTGAAAAGATGGCCAACAGAGCGTCTGCCAGCTTATCTTCCCTAGTTGAGGACAGAGCTGCTGCCTCCGGGTACTGGGTAGCATAGTCTACTACAGTAAGGATTAAACGCTTTCCAGAGCTGCTGGGTACGGCCAGTGGTCCTACAATGTCCACTGCAATCCTCTGGAACGGTTCCTCTATCACTGGCAAAGATATCAGGGAAGCCTTAAAATCAGATCCTGACTTTCCCACTCTTTGACAGGTGATACAGGAGCGGCAGTAGTTTGTTACATCTGCCCCCAATTTGGGTCAATAGAAGAGTTGAGACAGCTGTGCCTTAGTTTTGCTGATCCCCAATTGTCCAGGGAGTGGAATGCTGTGGGCAATCTGTAACAACTCACCCCTAAATTGGTAGGGGACTACCAGCTTTCTTTCCCTCACCCACTACTTTTGGGATTTACTGGGAACTGTCTCCTGGTACAACTTTTCTTGTTCCCAGAATACCCTCTCCTTATCAGTCTCGGAGGTGGGCTTCTCGGCGAGGTTTCTCAATGTGTCCAGGCTAGCATCTGAGTGCAGAGCAGCCTGGAGCTCCTGTGTGGAGGCAGTCAGAAGTGACGTTAAGGTGCCTTCCTCATGGAAACCCTCTGGGACCTGCTCTGGGTTTGTCACTGGTTCAGTCATCCCTCTGACTGAGGAGGGTCCAGAAGGCAAGGCGTTACCTGCATTCTGGGCACTCTGACTACAGGCGACATTGGTAATGTAGGCTGTCTCCCCAGGGATTACCACAGTCCCATCAGCCTGTTCGTTATGGGTGCTACCTCCTCATCTTCCCCAATACCTCAGGAGCAGTGCTATATATGGGGCAGTTACCTTCCTTTGCGGCACTGTTCAGTTGGATGGCATCACCTTCCTCATGGTTCCCGTGCCTCTCCCCATTTCCCTTAGCACTGTCGCTTGCTCCTGTTAGGGGTTCCTCAACCAGTTCACACCATGGCATGTCATGGCTGAGTACTCCTGCACCTGCAGACACATCATTATCAGGTAAAGCATGCACATTTACATCAGCATCATCATCATTAGCATCAACATTACCTTCAATATCAGATCGTGAAGGAGTGTCAGAGACATAATTCGCAACCATCCTCCCCAAATCAGTTCCCAATAAAACATGTGCAGGCAAGTTTTCCGACAACCCCACTTCCTTTACCCCGCTCCCGACACCCCAATGTATAAAAACCTGGGCCATCAGCAAGGGGCAGCGAAAGCCCCCAATCCCGGTGACAGTCAGGGTTTTCCCCAGAATAATCTCTTCAGGGGACACCAGTTCAGGTCGGATGAGGGTTCGATCGGCCCTGGTGTCCTTGAGGCCTATAGCGACATGGTTCCCCATGGTGACTTTCTGTCAATTCTCACAGGCCCTCCCACCCACTGCACCCACACAAAGAACTGCTGCATTAGGCCCTGAGGCCTTGGCTGGGGGGCTCTTCTTCTGCTTCTTCGGACAAGTAGCACTGAAATGTCCAGTCCGATTGCAGAAATAACACTTGCAGGTATCGGATGTAGGCTTGGCATTGGCAAAGGGTAAGAGGCCTCCGGTGATTCGGCTGGCAGGGGTACTGGGGTTGGTTGACAGCTTACCCCCTTTCTAGCTGGTGGTGACTGGCTTCCGCATCTTCAGTTTACAGTTGGCCTCATAGGTCAGCGATCTGCGCTGCTTTGTCTGCGTATTGTTGCTCCCGGTCCATCATGAGCTGTCGCACTAAAGCCAGACAAAGTTGTAGGAACTGGTCTTTTATCATCAGGTCCTTCAGCGGCTCAAAGGTGATCACTAACAGTCCTTGGATCCACTGGTCAAAGTGGGTTCTTAGTCTATGCACCACATCACTGTAACTGTCGTGTGGGCCACGATGGAGATTCCGGAACTTTTTACAGTAAACCTCAGGAGTCAGTTGGTAATTCTTAATCAGGGCCTGCTTGATGGCCTCATAGTCTCCATCTTGGTCTTGAGGGAGAAAAGCAAATGCCTCCAAAGCTTTTCCTTTGAGCTCTGGGGTTAAATATGGGGCCCATTAGGTCGCAGACAGCTGGTACTGTCTGCAGGCTTTCTCAAATCCCTGCAGAAAAATGTCCAAGTCCCCATCCTTTTCCATCACAGGAAAGTGCTCTGGCCAGGGTTTAAGGAAATGAGTGTTGCTGGACTCACTGCTGGGCTGGGAAGACCTCTGCCCCTGGATTCAGGCTAACTCCAGCTGATACTCCCACTCAGCTCTCTCAGCCCTCTCCTGGTATTGCTGGATCAGCTGCAGACATCTCTCTTGATCATTTGTGGGGCAGTGTTGTAGAACTAGTTGCAGATAGTGGTCCACACTACCTTGGTTGCAAGTAGGGCTGGCATTCACCAGTCGGACCTCCGCTGCAGCACTCCCTGCGCTTGAGCTGGTTCCTTCATCCCCTGGGCTCTGAGGATGGAATGGCTCTGCTTCAAGTTGCAACAGTTCTGCGACCATTTGGTTTTTGTTTTTGCCATGGGGGTCAATGCCTCTGGTTGTACATATTCCAGCAAGAATGTCCTTCCTTTTTCTGCTGCTTATACCAGGCCCATCCAAGCATAGCCATAGTTGCCAAATAAAAGATAGGACAGAAATACGAAAAGAAGGGTAGGGGGTAACTGCTATACACACAGTATTGTCTCAGTACTAATGAACACTGAGTTCGTTCTCCAAAACACAGAACCGTGCAAGCTTTTAGTGAGATGAATGATTGCTCAAACCCGGTCACTAATGCACTATGATCCCACCACTCTGCCACCAATATGTCAGGGATTTACTTGTCTATCCCACTCTCAGTTCCATTTCAGAACTTGCAGCTCTCTAGCGCACCCCTTACCCTCAGATCAGTCAGGGAACTACACCTAGGATAAGTAATTGTCAGAAATGCTACCTTGCCATGTACTGGCTATTGGGCACTCTGCAGTGAGGGTGGTATGTATATCCCCAGTCTCAGGCTGGAAATACACACATAAACCTCTGTTCCATCACTGCCAGGGTCTCCCAAATCCCCCAGAACACTTTGCTGCCACCAGCTCCTCGTTTGACATTAAAACCAATATCGGGTCAGGAGCCCACCCACACGATAGCGTAGTTTAGCATGGAGGACATGGCGGTTCATTCATAAAGCAAACAAAACTAATACATTTTATAGATTTACTCCAGAAAATATAGGCAGTGTTTACAAAAATACAAAATATATTACAAAAAGGCGACAGAAAGTTATTAAAAATTCCTTGGGGCCATATCTCAAGCTGGGAAGCTCAAAGAGATATTTTTCGTATTTTTCTATAAAACACACTTTTTTTCCTCCAAAAATGTGGAGGAAAATGGAGGGTGCATCTTATAGTCGGGGTATACTGGCTCTGGCTGTGGTGGAGTGGCATCGGCAGAGCAACGGGTCACAGGAGTCTAAAGCCGGCAGCTGCAGCTAAGTCCTGTTCCCGCTGCTAATGGTCGTGGAGGGCAATGAATATTCATTTCTCTTTCATTGCATCTTGGTATGATTGGCCCCCATCCCCATCCTGTTATGCATTACCCCATCAGAAAACATTAAAAAAATCACATTACACATACATACCAGGCACTCCCTTGCACCATCCTGCTCCAATGCCAGCAACTGATTTATACTTGTAAGCAGCACATGGCTGGGACATCATGCATTGCTCACAAGCAGAGCACAGCTGCTGGAATACTTGCCATGTAATTTTTTTTATGTTTTATGATGGGACCTTGCATAACAGGATGGGGGTTGGGGCCAATCATACCAGAATAGGGATGGGGCCCTGCAAACTAGGATGAGATGGGGGCCCTGAATACCAGGATATGGATGGGGGCCAAACAAAGAAACTATAGGAGAGAAGAAGCGCACATAGGGTCTTTTCCGACAGTTTCAGAATCTGTTAATCAGAAAACTGCTCACCTGGTGACCCTTTGATAAGGCATAAACATGTCAGCTGCCACAGATCCACGGGTCAGAGATTGACCATATCAGGAACCATACAAAGGAATATGGTAGATATTGTCAACGCTGGTGAACAAATTTCTCTTCCGCTCTCTTCATATAATTTTCCATTTTTTCTGAAAATTCTTTTTTAAGTATTTCACAAATGAACCTGTAATGTAACAGAAATTGTTTTAATTCAGTGAATATATATATGTGTTTTTAGCAAGCTGTTATCAATTCAAATCTGTCACAGCAGATCCGCCAAGGTACGATGGAGATCCAAAGCAGTGCCGTGTGTTCTTGGAGCAATGCGTGCAGTACTTCGAATGGTATGCTCCCCATTTCTTCTCTGATCGGATCAAGCTGGGATTCCTAATGTCCTTCCTAGCAGGAGATGCTTTGAAATGGCTCATCTCCCTTTGGGAAGCAGGGAATCCCATCATCACAGACCTAGAGGCCTTCCTAGTGGCCTTCTGCAAAGACTTCGATATGCCTAGTCCTGCTTCTTCTGCAAAGTCTTCCCTCCCAAGCTTCCAGAGATGGACCAGATGAAGGAAACCTGTGGGTAAACCATCACGTCCATCCACGACTGTCCAAATCTCACCTGTTCTTCAACCTGCAAAAGCAGCTACCTGAGCAAAACCCAAGAAGGCTGACAAAAGTGGGCTGGCAGAGCAACAGCCTGAATCCAGTCATGAGAAGGGAATGCGGTATTGCTGCAGTTGTGTGGAACATCCTGACGGTCTCTGCCCTGAGAAGCTTAAACTCCAAAACTTTGGGCCAGTAGGAAAGGCTGCCTTTGGTGAGAGTACTTCCTCTCCACTAAAGTCTATGACTGTTTCTTTGCCTTGTGGGAGCTTCAGTTCAGCAGATGTATTAAAGCTGCAAGCCATACAGAGTCAGTGTGTGGTTCCTGTTCAACAGCTCCAGAATCTGTTTAGGGTGTTATCGGGTGATGGACGAGACCTACTCAAGAGCAGTCTAGTCTTGCAGGAACAACTACAGCTCCAAGTTGGAGCATTATACATGAAGAAATTTGTCTTCCACATGGTGTCTGGTATGTCCATAGGTCATTCAGAGCCAAGAACTCTACTACCCATTTTGGTCTGGAGATCCATCAGGGTGCTTCGTTTGGAACAACCAAGTCACAAGAGGTGTCTGGTTCCCATACATCAAGCTCAGTCAGCAGTGTCGTCCTCTTCATTAGCTGGTCTGCTAGTCGTCGAGTCTTGGTGTGCTAACATTACCAAAGAAAGGGAAGAGATGGCATTTATTCTACACACATCCAACGATTGTACCAATGTTTAATACCCAGGGACATCCCTTCCTCTAGGATGTCTTTCTTTGGATAATGGGCAGATGATGAATCCTGTGAAGGTGCCTTCAGTTTCCATGTGGCCAGGATATCAAAGGATGAGGATATCAAAATGGAAGTTTTCTCGTCCCAGTTTTCCACTAACCAGGAAGAAGAGGTGCAAATTGTTGTATCTTCCGTGATGGGAGCTGACCTCGTTGGCAGAGAGAGACTTGGCATTCTGGGATTCCTGATATCATGCCTGCCTCATTCTACCCTAAGGATGTCTTGATGGATTGGACTGTGTGTGATCCTATACTTCTTCTGCAGATCACCCTGGTGGGCTTGAAGAAGAGAGGGCTTAAGGGGGGATACTGTGACATCCCTGCTGGCATCAGTGCATGACTTCCTATCTCCCATCTTACTCACCATTCCGGGCCATGCTGTGAGTTCTGTCCTCAGCCTGCTCCATGCTGTGGGCCTCATGTTCTTGCTTGCTGCATACTTCCTGGCTGTATGCTTAGGGCACTTCCTGAATCTTAAAGAGACAGCATTCACACCCCTAATTTGGTCCCAGCCTATTGACAAGAGGCATCGGGTACTTAAGGCATCTCCACCCATAGGTAGATGCCTGAGCAACAAACTCTGTCAGTCTTTACTTTGCTGCTGAGTTGCCAGGTCCTGTCCTGTTTTCCACCTCTCTAGGGGCTGCATACCCAGTTTCTGTATTCTATGTGTCTTGTGTTCCGCTTCCCTTGCGGTTGCATGCCCAGGCCTGAATCCTTTTTCCTGTACTTGTTCCTGTGTCTGTCTGTACTATGTCAGTTTCTTGTACCTGTTTGTGTCCTTGTCTGTTTCCTTCCCTACTCAGCTGTGTGTAGCCTTGTGGCTAATCCTTCTGCTCTGCTCTTTGCTCCGCACCATGTGGCTCCGCTCTTTGCTTTGCACCCTGCGGCTCTGCTCTTTGCCCTACACCCTGCGGCTCTGCTCTTTGCTCCACACCCTGCGGCTCTGCTCTGCTCTTTGCTCCACACCCTGCGGCTCTGCTCTGTTCTTTGCTCCGCAACCTGTGGCTCTGCTCTTTGCTCCTCACCCTGCGGCTCTGGTCTGTTCTTTGCTCTGCAACCTGTGGCTCTGCTCTGTTCCTGTTCCCGTACTGCACCCTGCGGCTCTTCTCTTTGCTCCACACCCTGCAGCTCTGCTCTTTGCTCCACAACCTGCGACTCTGCTCTTTGCTCCGCAACCTGTGGCTCTGCTCCGCTCTCATTCCGCACCTTGTGGTTCTGCTCTGCTCCCATCATGCATTCTACAGTTCCCGTCCCTCCAGTCTGAACTGGTTCCTACCTGTTCTCTTATCCTACCCATGCCAGCCATGCCCACCTGTACTTGCCGGAACCTGTCACTAGTGTTCCGTTCCCCAGTGGGATCAGCTGCTACAGTCAGATACCACCCTGGAGTGGTACCTGGCAGCTACCTGCCGCACAAACCTGACCTCACCACTAGAGGCTCCGGTGAACATCCAGGTAGCTGCTTAGTCACGCCCTTCCAGGGTAGTCTGCTATGTGGCACAGTGGGGTAACAATCCTCGCTCGCATCATCCAGTCTGGGCATGAGTGTTACACGCTGTAAGGGTTAAACTGCTTAGGCTGGTTTCACACTTGCGTTTTTTTGCCCAAAAAAAGCATGCGTTTTTTTCCTATACTTTACATGGGTGCGCATACACATGCGTTTGTACGCATGTGTATGCGCATGCGTTATTTTGTAGTGTGCGCTCGGGCACACAAAATGCATCTTGTTGCATTTTTTGTGCGTCCGACTTGTCCCAAAAAAATGCATGCGCACGCAATGCGTTTCTTTTCACCCAAACATCCATTATAGTCTATGGGTGCGCTGACGTGCACATGGTAATGCGCACATCAGCGCAAAAAAAGCATGCGTTTTTTAAAGAAAACATGCTCAAAACTGCAAAAAAACGCACACAAACGCATGATGCGTTTGTATGTGCGTTTGCCCTGCGCACGGTGCGCAGCGCAAAAAAACGCAAGTGTGAAAGTAGCCTTAGACATTTGTATTTGGAGTAGACGTTTTGGGAGTTGTTTTGAAGATTGTTGTGTGGAAATGGTTTGAGTGGTTATCTTTATTCTCACCTATTTTGTTTCTCCTACCTATCCATCCTCTGTGTTTCACTCTGTTGTTTGGTAAGTGTATTTGTATGATAGTAGTTTTCTTTTATCCCTGTCTCTCTTCCCTTGTCTGTCTGGTTAGTGTAATCCTATACACTTATACACTTCAGCCTCACACCTTCCTTGGGGGAGGGAACAGATAAGGGCTAATAAAGGCAGCAAGGTACGTGACCACCTTCCTGGGTAATCCAGGGGACAGGGATAGACTATGGTGCCCTCTGGTTCCAGGGTTCAGATAAGCATCCACAGTCCCTAGTCACTGTGTGACACATGTATTGGCTCATGTGTGTCAGGCTGTTCAGAGTCAATGACATGCTGTACTTGCTGGTAGGTGTATGATCTATGTCTTTTCTATCCCCCCAGCCACTCTCCAGGGATGCCTGTGAGTAGAAATGTGCGAACCTGAACGGTAAAGTTTGGCGTCCATACTGAACACCTACTGTTCAGGCACGGACCCTGAACACAGACTTCACCAGGAACTGGTGTTTGTCGCACTGTCATGTGCATGACAGCGTGACAAACACTGCTTCTGATTGGCGGTAAAATCATTGCCGCCGGTCAGACAGCCGCAGTTCCCACACTGTCAAGTTACAGCGTGAGCCCGCAGTTGTGATCAGAGGTAAAAAGTTTACCTGCCATCACTGGCATTGGCTGATGGGACTACTGCTCCCATCAACCTACGCCTTCTGCCACTAATAACAGCAAAAGCATGTGGTGGCTGGTGGGAGTATTTATCAACAGGCGCTTACGCTCTAAATGAATAACTAAATGGCGTGGGTTCCCCTGTAATTTTGATGATCAGCCAGACAAAACTGTCAGCTGGGGGCTGCAGCCTGCAGCTGTCAGCATTAGCAAGGCTGGTTATAAAGAAAAGAGAGGTCCCAAAGCTATTTTTTAAATTATTTAACCCCTTCACCCCCAAGGGTGGTTTGCACGTTCATGACCGGGCCAATTTTTACAATTCTGACCACTGTACCTTTATGAGGTCATAACTCTGGAACACTTCCATTGATCCCGGTGATTCTGACATTGTTTTCTCGTGACATATTGTACTTCATGTTAGTGGTAAAATTTCATTCAAATAACTTGCGTTTATTTGTGAAAAAAACGGAAATTTGGCAAAAATTTTGAAAATTTCGCAATTTTCCAACTTTGAATTTTTATGCCCTTAAATCACAGAGATACGGCACACAAAAAACTTGATAAGTAACATTTCCCAC
The DNA here is from genome assembly GCF_039654945.1 of Dendrobates tinctorius. Classification (NCBI taxonomy): domain Eukaryota; kingdom Metazoa; phylum Chordata; class Amphibia; order Anura; family Dendrobatidae; genus Dendrobates; species Dendrobates tinctorius. The sequence goes on along the minus strand of NW_027362060.1, from coordinate 4,056,030 downwards.
ATGTTTACTTTACATCAGCACAATTTTGGAACCAAAATTTTTTTTTGTTAGGAAGTTATAAGGGTTAAAAGTTGACCAGCGATTTCTAATTTTTACAACACCATTTTATTTTTAGGACCACATCACATTTGAAGCCACTTTGAGGGGTCTATATGATAGAAAATACCCAAAAGTGACAGCATTCTAAAAACTGCACCCCTTAAGGTGCTCAAAACCACATTCAAGAAGTTTATTAACCCTTTAGGTGCGTCACAGGAATTTTTTTGAATATTTAAAAAAAAATGAACATCTAACTTTTTTTCACAAAAAAAATACTTCAGGTTCAATTTTTTTTATTTTACCAAGGGTAACAGGAGAAATTGGACTGCAAAAGTTATTGTGCAATTTGTCCTGAGTACGCTGATACCTGATATGTGGGGGGAATGACTGTTTCGGCGCATGGCAGAGCTCAGAATGGAAGGAGCGCCGTTTTACTTTTTCAATGCAAAATTGGCTGGAATTCAGATCGGACGCCATGTCACATTTGGAGAGTCCCTGATGTACCTAAACAGTGGAAACCCCCTACAAGTGACCCCATTTTGGAAACTAGACCCCCCAAGGAACTTATCTAGATATGTGGTGAGAACTTTGAACCCACAAGGGCTTTACAGAAGTTTATAACGTACAGCGGTACAATTAAAAAATCATATTTTTTCCACAAAAATCATCTTTTCACCCCAATTTTTATTTTCCCAAGGGTAACAGGACCCTAAAAGCTATTGTGCAATTTGTCCTGAGTACGCTGATACCCCACATGTGGGGGTAAACCACTATTTGGGCGCATGGCAGAGCTCGGAAGGGAAGCAGTGCCATTTGACGTTTTTGGCTGGAATTGAGATCGGACACCATGTCGCGATTGGAAAACCCCTGATGTACCTAAACAGTGGAAACCCCCCACAAATGACACCATTTTGTAAACTAGACCCCCCAAGGAACTTATCTAGATGTGTGGTGAGCACTTTGAACCCCCCCGTGCTTCACAGAAGTTTATAATGCCCGGGCGTGAAAATAAAAAATTCGTATTTTTTCCACAAACATGATCTTTTAGTCACCATTTTTTTATTTTCCCAAGGGTACCAGGAGAAATTGGACCCCAAAAGTTGTTGTCCAATTTGTCCTGAGTATGCTGATACCCCATATGTGGGAGAAAACTACTGTATGGACACACGTCGGGGCTCGTAAGGGAAGTAGTGACGTTTTGGAATGCAGACTTTGATGGAATGGTCTGCGGGTGTCATGTTGCCTTTGGAGAGCCCCTAATGTACCTAAACAGTGGAAACCCCCCACAAATGACACCATTTTGAAAACTAGACCCCCTAAGGAACTTATCTAGATGTGAGGTGAGCACTTTGAACCCCCAAAGGCTTCACAGAAGTTTATAATGCCAGGGCATGAAAATAAAAAAATCGTATTTTTTCCACAAACATGATCAATTAGTCCCCAATTTTTTTATTTTCCCAAGGGTAACAGGAGAAATTGAACACCAAAAGTTGTTGTCAAATTTGTCCTGAGTACGCTGACGCCCCATACGTGGGAGAAAACTACTGTATGGACACACGTCGGGGCTCGGAAGGGAAGTAGTGACGTTTTGGAATGCAGACTTTGAGGAAATGTTCTGCAGGTGTCATGTTGCCTTTGGAGAGCCCCTAATGTACCTAAACAGTGGAAACCGCCCACAAATGACCCCATTTTGAAAACTAGACCCCCTAAGGAACTTATCTAGATGTGAGGTGAGCACTTTGAACCCCCAAAGGCTTCACAGAAGTTTATAATGCCAGGGCATGAAAATAAAAAAAATCGTATTTTTTCCACAAACATGATCAATTTGTCCCCAATTTTTTTATTTTCCCAAGGGTAACAGGAGAAATTGAACCCCAAAAGTTGTTGTCCAATTTGTCCTGAGTACGCTGACGCCCCATATATGGGAGAAAACTACTGTATGGACACACGTCGGGCTCGGAAGGGAAGTAGTGACGTTTTGGAATGCAGACTTTGAGGGCATGTTCTGCGGGTGTCATGTTGCCTTTGGAGAGCCCCTAATGTACCTAAACAGTGGAAACCCCCCACAAATGACCCCATTTTGGAAACGAGACCTGTTGTGAGTTCATTTTCCCCTTCACTACTGAGGCCCGAGGAACTCCCTCTTCTGGTGAAGAAAGGTAGTGAGCCTGATTGTCAAACACCTGGGGCTGATGATGATGACTGGTTGAGTGGAGTTAATGACTGGATATAAGGCTGCCGACGCCCTTCCGGCCTGCGGGTGATTTCTCTGTGGACTTCTAGGAAACCAGTCTGATTCCTGCTCATCTAAAGCTAAGATTTCTGCTTTGCCTTTTTGCATTAGTGTTTTGTTTTTCCTTGTTTTTCTGGATTCTGCCATTCCCTGCTGGGGGGAGCTGAATCTCCTTTTGCCTGTTGCTCTGTCTTCAGAATATTCCTGAGTACTGACATAGCCTTTTTGAAGCCTAGCGTCTTCAGGGCCTTTTTTACTGTCAGTTTGTTGGCTCTTATTTTCATAGGGTTTTTTACGGATTGCAGACAGCAGCCTTCCTGTCCTTTCCTATCTAAGCTAGCTTGGGCCCCATCTTTGCTCTGTCTATCTTTCTGTCTGTGTGTTGTTCTTTCTTCTTGCTTCACCGTCATTATATGTGGGGGGCTACCTTTTGCTTTGGGGTCTGCTCTGGGGCAGTTTAGATTTCCCTTTCTGTCTTTAGGCTATGTAGTCCTCCGGCTGTGATCGAGGGGCCTAGGGCATCGTAGGAGCCCCCCACGGCTACTGCTAGTTGTGTTGATAGGTTCAGGGGTCTGCAATCCGATAGCTGCCAACTTCTCTGGTTTTCTGGACTTAGCTAGCATTTCTATTTTTGCCTCCTACGGTGACTCAATCTTAGCAGAATCACCCGCCGGCCAGAAGGGCGTCGGCAGCCTTATATCCAGTCATTAACTCCACTCAGCCAGTCATCATCATCAACCCCAGGTGTTTGACAATCAGGCTCACTACCTTTCTTCACCAGAAGAGGGAGTTCCTCTGGCTTCAGTAGTGAAGGGGAAAATGAACTCACAACAGTATCTGTTAAGATTGAGTCACCGTAGGAGGCAAAAATAGAAATGCTAGCTAAATCCAGAAAACCAGAGAAGTTGGCAGCTATCGGATTGTAGACCCCTGAACCTATCAACACAACTAGCAGTAGCCGTGGGGGGCTCCTACGATGCCCTAGGCCCCTCGATCACAGCCGGAGGACTACATAGCCTAAAGACAGAAAGGGAAATCTAAACTGCCCCAGAGCAGACCCCAAAGCAAAAGGCAGCCCCCCACATATAATGACAGTGAAGCAAGAAGAAAGAACAAAACACAGACAGAAAGATAGACAGAGCAAAGATGGGGCCCAAGCTAGCTTAGATAGGAAAGGACAGGAAGGCTGCTGTCTGCAATCCGTAAAAAACCCTATGAAAATAAGAGCCAACAAACTGACAGTAAAAAAGGCCCTGAAGACGCTAGGCTTCAAAAAGGCTATGTCAGTACTCAGGAATATTCTGAAGACAGAGCAACAGGCAAAAGGAGATTCAGCTCACCCCAGCAGGGAATGGCAGAATCCAGAAAAACAAGGAAAAACAAAACACTAATGCAAAAAGGCAAAGCAGAAATCTTAGCTTTAGATGAGCAGGAATCAGACTGGTTTCCTAGAAGTCCACAGAGAAATCACCCGCAGGCCAGAAGGGCGTCGGCAGCCTTATATCCAGTCATTAACTCCACTCAGCCAGTCATCATCATCAGCCCCAGGTGTTTGACAATCAGGCTCACTACCTTTCTTCACCAGAAGAGGGAGTTCCTCGGGCCTCAGTAGTGAAGGGGAAAATGAACTCACAACAGAGACCCCCTAAGGAACTTATCTAGATGTGTGGTGAGCACTTTGAACCCCCAAAGGCTTCACAGAAGTTTATAATGCCCGGGCATGAAAATAAAAAAATTGTATTTTTTCCACAAACATGATCAATTAGTCCCCAATTTTTTTCATTTTCCCAAGGGTAACAGGAGAAATTGGACCCCAAAAGTTGTTGTCCAATTTGTCATGAGTATGCTGACACCCCATATGTGGGAGAAAACTACTGTATGGACACACGTCGGGGCTCGGAAGGGAAGCAGTGACGTTTTGGAATGCAGACTTTGATGGAATGGTCTACGGGTGTCATGTGCGTTTGGAGAGCCCCTGATGTACCTAAACTATTGAAACTCCCCACAAGTGACCACATTTTGGACACTAGACCCCCCCACGGAACTTATCTAGATGTGTGGTGAGCACTTTGAACCCCCAAGTGCTTCACAGAAGTTTATAACGCTCGGACGTGAAAATAAAAAAATAATTTTTTTCCTCAAAAATGATATTTTTGCCCCCAATTTTTTATTTTCCTAAGGGTAACAGGAGAAATTGGACCCCAAAAATTGTTTTGCAATTTGACCTGAGTAGGCTGATACCCTATATGTGGGGGTAAAACACTGTTTGGGCGCATGGCAGAGCTTGGAAGGGAAGGAGCACCATTTGACTTTTTCAACTCAGAATTGGCTGGAATTGAGATCAGACGCCATGTTGCATTTGGAGATCCCCTGATGTGCCCAAACAGTGGAAACCCCCAAATCTAACTCCAACCCAAACCCCAACACACCCCTAACCCTAATCTCAGCCCTAACCCTAACCCTAACCTTAACCCTAGCCTTAACCCTACCCTAACCCTAACCCTAGCCCTAACCCTAGCCCTAACCCTAACCCTAATGGAAAAATGGAAATAAATACATTTTTTTAATTTTATTATTTTTCCCTAACTAAGGGGGTGATAACGGGGGGTTTGATTTACTATTTATGGCGGTTTTTATATTTGTCAGCTGTCGCACGCTAAAAGACGCTTTTTATTGTAAAAATAGTTTTTGCATCACCACATTTTGAGAGCTATAATTTTTCCGTATTTTGACCCACTGAGTCATATGAGGTTTTATTTTTTGCGGGACGATTTGACGTTTTTATTGGTACCATTTTCGGGCACGTGACATTTTTTGATCGCTTTTTATTCTGATTTTTGGGATGCAGAATGAACAAAAACCAGCGTTTCATGCATTTCTTTTGGGGGGTGCGTTTACACCATTCCGCGTGCGATAAAATTAATAAAGCGGTTTTATTCTTCGGGTCAGTACGGTTACAGCGATACCTCATTTAGGTTGTTTTTTTATGTTTTGTCGGTTTTATGCAATGAAAACTATTTTATATAAAAAATAATTATTTTTGCATCGCTTTATTCTGCGAGCTATAACTTTTTTATTTTTTCGCTGATGATGCTGTGTGGTGGCTCGTTTTTTGCGGGACAAGATGACGTTTTCAGCGGTACCATGGATATTTATATGCGTCTTTTTGATCGCGCGTTATTACACTTTTTGTTTGGCGGTATGATAATAAATCATTATTTTGCTTCGTTTTTTATTTTTATTTTTTAAGGGGTTCGCTAAAGGGGTTAACTAATGGGACAGTTTTATAGGGCGGGTCGTTAAGGATGCGGCGATACCTAATATGTGTACTTTTATTGTTTTTTTATTTTATTTCCAAAAAATAGATTTATTTGGGGGAATATTTTTTTTTTTTCTAATTTATTTGGCGATTTCTTTAAATTTATTTTAACACTTTTTTTTATTTTTTTTTAACTTTATTAAATAGTCCCAGGTGGGACATCACTGTCCTGTGACAGATCGCTGATCTGTCACATCACAGATCACTGTGACAGATCAGCGATCTGTCACAGGCAGTGCAGAAAGCTTCCTCATGCCTGCGCTTTGCAGGCACTAAGGAAGCCAGCTTCCTGCAGGCCCCCGAAGGCCCCCATCGCCATCTTGGATTCGGGGGGCTGCAAGAAAGGAGCCCCCCGCAGCAGCGCTGCACATTGCGCTGCCGTGGGGGGCTCAGGGAAGCACGGAGGGAGCCCCCTCCCTGCCGAGCTTCCCTTTAACCCCCGGTACACCGCGATCATGTTTGATCGCGGTGTGCAAGGGGTTAACGTGTTGGGGGCGGTCCGTGACCGCCCCTGACGCATAGTGCCGGGTGTCAGCTGTGATAATAAGCTGACACCCGGCCGCAATCAGCGGCGCTCACCACGTGGGCACCGCTGATCGCGGTAGACGTACTATTCCGTCCATGGGCATAGGGGCCCGGGTCCCATGGACGGGATAGTACGTCGGATGTCAGGAAGGGGTTAAATAAATATTTTTTTTCCTCTGTAATAAAAATTGCTTGGAAATCTTGTCATGTCTTGACAACTATTTGGAAGAAAGTCTATTTCTTTGTTTTTACAGGTAGGTCCAGTTAGGTAGTGCAGATGAGCAATTATTTTCACTAACCAAAACTGTGTGCAATAAAAAAATTGCAGCATGCACTCGGATGGGACTTAGGCTGAGTGCAGACGGACTTCTTAGCCCTGCGGATTTTTCCGCGCAGAATGGAAGAAATCCGCAGGTCAAATGACCTGCATTTTTCCTGCGGATTTCTTCCATTTTTCATGCGGTTTTCTTGCGGTTTTTGTGCTGTTTTCCATTGCGGTTTTCCCACTGCGGATTTGGTGACAGGGGAGATAGAAAACCGCACAAAAGAAGTAACATGCTGCGGATTTTGTACCGCGGGAAAACCGCGCGGAAAAATCCGCAGCGTCTGCACAGCGTTTTTTTTTTTCCATTCAATTAAAGGCTACTGTACATCACAATGCGGATATGCAACGTTTCTGCGCGGTAAAATCCGCTGCGGAACCGCTGCAAATCTGCATCGTGTGCACACAGCCTTAATCTTTCAAGTCCTATGGGTGCTCCAAAAAGGTCTGATGCTGTACGGAGCCACAGTACATCATTTTTTTTTATGGATACATTGCATTTTTTTAAATACAGGGAACTGTAATTGCTGTTGCAAACTAATAACGGCTGCTGTAAGAAAATGATTTGCATAGAGATTTCATACCGATGACAAGTAAGAAAAAAAATTGTCTGAGTTTTCTGGATGAAACTCTGACAATTTTGATCTGTTGTGTGAACTTAGCCTACCAGAGAATAAATTCTGGTTCATTCTTTAACCTATTTTTTTTTTTTTAAAAAAAAGCATATACAGTAGGTGCTGATCATATACATTCTCAAATGACACTTTGATAATATATGTTTTTATGTGGTTAAAATAATATACTATCATTAGCTAAACACCAGCTACTGTATATAGATAACTGGTGCTGGAAAAAGTAAACAAGAAAGTGTCATTTCATTGTGTCTGGTTAGCTTATTACTGCTTGGCCTATAATTCAGAGCTAAATAAATGACTGCATTTCAGTTTGCACATTTCGGAGTCAGTGTGGATGGAAGATAGTTGCCAGGTAGTAAGGGACTGTGACATATGTGGCTTCAGGCATTTGACCTTTTCAACTTGATCCCCTGACAAAATGTACACCCTTAACTGTCTAGATTTAAAGACATCTGCTAATATACTTTTTTTGCATTCCATGGTAATGGGACAATACAATAAAATTATGTGCTGGAGAGAATGCATGTGAGAGAATAGCTGATACAATGAATATGTCTTCAAGAGGTATATTCATTATCTTGTCATGAGAACATATAGACAGTAATTCTATTTTACTACAGGTAACTAGCTTTTGCTAAAATCTGGCACTTGGCTTTCATACATCAACATAGAAGGAAAACATTAAATATATTACCGCATTGCTCTGTAAAGATGAATGCTCCAATACACATTAATGCATTTCATTCACACTTTTACAGGGAAGGCTTTAAGAATATTCATATATCACACCCAATTTTGAAACAGCATAGAAATATAATATATCTTATATTGATATTTTCATAAAAACAAAAGGAGCAGGATATTAAAGAATGCATGTGCATTGACAGCAAAATTACACATGAATTTTTGGGAATTTTTTCCTCATGTGCGCTGTTCAGATTTAGTGTTAGGGACTCACAAAATTTGGGGACCCTTGACGTTGGGTTGTGAGCTTATCTGCTTTGGCCAAAATAGTGACTAATACCCCATATCTTTTTATCTTTTTGCACTTTTTATCATTTTTGCAGGATGCAGCTAGACCTCTTCATGTTGGCTTGGTTTTTTCTGTGTGATGCATATATAGTGCTGAGCAGCCCGCCTGCTAATACTATGGGCGTCATTAATAGGCTGTTCAGACACTTTGTACCACACTTATCTGTGTGACTGATGTCCTACGCAAGCCCTATTTGTGTGCATTATTTCCACTAGGCAGCCAGACCATATTGGGTTACTGGCTGTTCTCATCGGTAATTTGCACCTGTGCTGCCCCAGCCTTTATCAGTGGAGGTCTGCTGCATCCTGCTAGTGCATTAGTTAGGGTTTTGGTGAGTCAACCTTTCAAATGTATTTTTTTTCTATGTTCTTAGCCCCATTGGGGAAAAAACAGCAGCCTGAAAATCCCATTTAAAAATTCCCATCATGTCAATGCCTACATTTTCAGCAGATGGGGTCTTAGAAATGTGTTTAATAAATTACTGAGGAATGTATGATAATTTATGGCTTGTTCACATGGGTTGGATATGCTGTGGATTTGGAAATCTCATTCACAAGCTGTCAAGATTTATTTGGAGTATAAATTGACTGTACACTATGTCAATTTAGGCTGAGAATATTAATTTTTGGAAATTAATCCTGCAGCAATTATATCCTTTGTGAATATACCCTACATAAAGTCATGGGCAAAAGTGTTGGCACCCTTGAAATTGTTCCAGAAACTTATTGCAGTTATACATGTTTTGTTATACACGTGTTTGTTTCCTTTTGTGTGTAATGGAACAATGCAAAAAAAGGGAAAAAATAAGGCAAATTGGACATCATTTCACACACAACCCCCAAAATGGTATAAATAAAATTGTTGGCACCTCTCCAAAAACGTGGGTAAAAAACTTTGTTGCAAGCATGTGATGCTTGTTCAAACTCACCTGTGGCAAGTAACAGATGTGTGCAATATGAAAATCACACCTGAAACTACATAAAAAAGGGAAGAGTTGACTCAATCTTTGCGTTGTGTATATTTGTGTGCCACACTAAGCATGGAGAACTGAAAGAGGAGAAGAGAACCGTCTGAGGACTTGAGAACCAAAATTGGTAAAAAATAACAACAATCTCAAGTTTACAACTCCATCGCTAGAGATCTTGATGTTCCTTTGTCCACAGTGTGCAACATAATCAAGAAGTTTAAAACCAATAGCACTGTAGCTAATCTCCCTGGACGTAGACGGCAGAGAAAAATCATGAAAGTTTGCAATGCAGAATAGTCCGGATGGCAGATAAGTAGACCTAATCAAGTTCAGAGAAATTCAAGCTTTCCTACGAACTCAGGGTGCATAAGTGTCAATGTGAACTATCCATCAACATTTGAATGAAATGAAACGCTAGACTGCGGTTTTCTAAAATCTACATGAATAAGCCAAAGTTCCTCTGGGAAAGCATCTTATGAATAGATGAGATCAAGATAGAGCTTTTTGGCAAAGCACATCATTCTATTACTTACCAAAAGTGGAATGAGGCCTACAAAGAAAAGAACACAGTACCTACAGTCAAATTTGGTGGCGGTTCAAAGATTAGGGTTGCTTTTCTGTGTCTGGCACTGGTTTCCTTCACTGTGTGCAAGGCATCATAAAATCTGAAGATTACCAAAGGATTTTGGGTCACAATGTAGTGTTCAGTGTCAGAAATCTGGGTTTGCGTCCTAGGTTATGGGTCTTCCAGCAGGACAATAACCCTAAACATACTTCAAGAAGCACCCAGAAATTGATTGAAACAAAGCGCTGGAGAGTACTCAAGTGGAAAGCAATGAGTTTGGGTCTAAATCCAATTGAACATCTGTGTATAGATCTTAAAATTTCTGTTGGAAGTAGACACCCTTCAAACATGAGAGACCTGGAGCAGTTTTACAAAAGAAGAGTGGTCCAAAATTCCAGTTGAGAGGCTAAAGAACCTTGTTGATGGCTATGGGAAGCGATTGCGGTTATTTATTCTAAAAGATGTGCCAATAAATATTAAGTTGAGAGTGCCTACAATTTTGTCTGGCCCATTTTTGTGGTAGTGGGTGTGAAATTATGTCCAATTTACATTTTTTCTCAGTTTTTTTGTGTTCTTCCAATACACACAGAGGAAATAAACGTGTGTATAAAAACATGTGTAACTGCAAAAATATTATGGGAGAAATGCTTCATTTTCTAGAACAGTTTTAAGGGTGTTGTCATGTCCCATGATTTGGGAATCATACAGACAGTATTGCTTTATCACTGTATTGTTATATTGTGCTGTCTTGTTGCTATGCAATAAGGTTTTCTCTCTTTAGAAGTTTGTCCTTCTCTCCCTGTCTATCTCTGATGTAGCTCTGATGTCAGTAACCCCTCTCGTCTTCCCCATTCTTTTTCATCATTACTGTTTATCAGTAGTGTTGAGCGATACCTTCCGATATCGGGAAATATCGGATCGGATTGGATCGGACCGATACTCCAAAAATATCGGGGATCGCTGATTCCGATACCGGAAACCCATGCAAGTCAATGGGGCACAAATATCGGAATGAAAATAAACCCTTTCTTTCCTTGTGTCACGGTCACGTGTGTCTGGACGCAGCGAGTACCGCAAGGCGAACCCATATGACACACGTGACCCTGGATACACCGCCTCCAGTGGGGCGAATTTAAATAATAAGACGTGTAGCTGGATACACCACCTCCAACTGGCGAATTTAGATATTACATGTATATATAAAGTAGTCTGGAAACCCCGCCTCCAGTAAGGCAAATTTAAATAATAAAGGGGAACCTGGGAAACATTAACAATGGTGGGCCCTGCAATAGGGAATAGGAAAGTGGAGACCTCCTGAGCCCTGAGCCAGTGTCCCTGCACTCCTAACGTTCTCTATGCCGGTTCCGCACCGGGCGAGCAACAGGAACCTAAAAACCCTAGCTCGTCCTGACCTAAACCCTCACTAGGGAATTGGTCAGTGCGTAAACTAATCCCACCACTGCACTAAACACACATGAGGGAAAATGACAATACAGGGGAAACACCACTTAGCTTTTCTCTGTTGCGTACGCTCCTAGCAACAGAGCCCACCACCTGTGTGCATCTTCTCCTCCACCCAGATCCATCACCATAACTGGATCCTTCACCATAGTGCAGCCTTGGAGCAGAGTCCACCACCAATTGCAGAAGTCCAGTAAAAGAGTCCCAAAGATGAGTTCAGCTCCTGCTCAAAAAGTCAAGCATGCTTGAGTCCAGCTCTCAGCAACTAAGTCCCGCATGCTGAGTGCAACTCTCTCCATAGTTGTCACTCCACCAAGCCATGCAAGCACCTCTTGCCAACACCATAAACTGTGACTCCACCACGCCATGCCAGCCCTTCTTGCAGACCACCTAGCTGCCACTCGTCCCCTCTGGCTGGGCTGCGCAGGACTCAAGTTCAGCTCCTTTTTTCACCCAGGCTACCTTGTGAATGACTAACACACAATATCACCAACAGTGATTGAACACACCTGGCTCCCTTTTATAGAGCCTAACACCTGATTTGTAATTAAGTGCACAGTACCAATGAAACTAAAGTGCACTACCACTAACCACCACCGGGGCAACTTAGAATGCACAACACCACGTGTAATAATTCTAATGGCCACCGGGGGCAATCAACCCACTTTGGCACCAAGCCAAAGGGAAAAAAGTTCAATTTGTGCATTTAAACTGTCAGATCCAGCCTGGATCATGACACCTTGCACATCCAGTTCAGAAGGGGGGAAGAGTGTGGGTAGTGCGTGGGCGGAGACTGTGCATGTGTGTGTGCAGGCGGGGTCTGTACGGGCCTCTCGGGGATCTGTGCGTGCCTGCCGGGGGTCTGTGGGACAGATGGTCGTGGGACACTCGTGGATTTCTGCGGATCAGGGAGTATATTGGTTGTTTGTTATTTTAATATTTTTTACACATGACACTGGCTTCGGGGATCAAAGTGACAAGTGATGGTGAGTATGTACTCTATGTTATATGTACTGTATGTCTATGTATGTATTGTATGAATGTATTGTATGTAGTATGTAGTATGTATGTAGTATGTATGTGGTATGTCTGTAGCATGTTTTATGTATGTTGTATTTATGTAGTATGCACTGTATGTAGTATGTACTATGTATGTATGTATGTTGTATTAATGTAGTATATATGTAGTATGTATGTAGGATGTATGTATGTTGTATGAATGTAGTATATATGTAGTATGTATGTAGTATGTATGTTGTATGAATTTAGTATATATGTAGTATGTATGTTGTATGAATGTAGTATATATGTAGTATGTATGTATGTATGTTGTATGAATGTAGTATATATATATAGTATGTATGTAGTATGAATGTAGTATATATGAAGTATGTATGTAGTATGTATGTTGTATGAATGTAGTATATATGTAGTATGCATGTAGTATGTATGTATGTTGTATGAATGTAGTATATATATAGTATGTATGTAGTATGAATGTAGTATATATGAAGTATTTATGTAGTATGTAGTATGTATGTATGTTGTATGAATGTTGTATATACAGTGGGGAAAAAAAGTATTTAGTCAGTCAGCAATAGTGCAAGTTCCACCACTTAAAAAGATGAGAGGCGTCTGTAATTTACATCATAGGTAGGCCTCAACTATGGGAGACAAACTGAGAAAAAAAAATCCAGAAAATCACATTGTCTGTTTTTTTTTTCATTTTATTTGCATATTATGGTGGAAAATAAGTATTTGGTCAGAAACAAGCAATCAAGATTTCTTGCTCTCACAGACCTGTAACTTCTTCTTTAAGAGTCTCCTCTTTCCTCCACTCATTACCTGTGGTAATGGCACCTGTTTAAACTTGTTATCAGTATAAAAAGACACCTGTGCACACCCTCAAACAGTCTGACTCCAAACTCCACTATGGTGAAGACCAAAGAGCTGTCAAAGGACACCAGAAACAAAATTGTAGCCCTGCACCAGGCTGGGAAGACTGAATCTGCAATAGCCAAGCAGCTTTGAGTGAAGAAATCAACTGTGGGAGCAATAATTAGAAAATGGAAGACATACAAGACCACTGATAATCTCCCTCGATCTGGTGCTCCACGCAAAATCCCACCCCGTGGGGTCAGAATGATCACAAGAACGGTGAGCAAAAATCCCAGAACCACGCGGGGGGACCTAGTGAATGAACTGCAGAGAGCTGGGACCAATGTAACAAGGCCTACCATAAGTAACACACTACGCCACCATGGACTCAGATCCTGCAATGCCAGACGTGTCCCACTGCTTAAGCCTGTACATGTCCGGGCCCGTCTGAAGTTTGCTAGAGAGCATTTGGATGATCCAGAGGAGTTTTGGGAGAATGTCCTATGGTCTGATGAAACCAAACTGGAATTGTTTGGTAGAAAGACAACTTGTCGTGTTTGGAGGAAAAAGAATACTGAGTTGCATCCATCAAACACCATACCTACTGTAAAGCATGGTGGTGGAAACATCATGCTTTGGGGCTGTTTCTCTGCAAAGGGGCCAGGACGACTGATCCGGGTACATGAAAGAATGAATGGGGCCATGTATCATGAGATTTTGAGTGCAAACCTCCTTCCATCAGCAAGGGCATTGAAGATGAAATGTGGCTGGGTCTTTCAACATGACAATGATCCAAAGCACACCGCCAGGGCAACGAAGGAGTGGCTTCGTAAGAAGCATTTCAAGGTCCTGGAGTGGCCTAGCCAGTCTCCAGATCTCAACCCTATAGAAAACCTTTGGAGGGAGTTGAAAGTCCGTGTTGCCAAGCGAAAAGCCAAAAACATCACTGCTCTAGAGGAGATCTGCATGGAGGAATGGGCCAACATACCAACAACAGTGTGTGGCAACCTTGTGAAGACTTACAGAAAACGTTTGACCTCTGTCATTGCCAACAAAGGATATATCACAAAGTATTGAGATGAAATTTTGTTTCTGACCAAATACTTATTTTCCACCATAATATGCAAATAAAATGAAAAAAAACCCAGACAATGTGATTTTCTGGATTTTTTTTTCTCAGTTTGTCTGCCATAGTTGAGGTCTACCTATGATGTAAATTACAGACGCCTCTCATCTTTTTAAGTGGTGGAACTTGCACTATTGCTGACTGACTAAATACTTTTTTTCCCCACTGTATGTAGTATGTATGTTTTTTTTTTTTTTTACATTCAACACATTAGCCGGATGATGGGACTGCTACTGTCCCATCATTGGCTAATGTGTCAATCACTGTCATTGTAGCAGGCATAGCCCGATGGGACTTGTAGTCCCATCGGACGATGCCTGCACATACACACAACCCCCGACAGGGCGCACAGACCCCCAGCAGCCTGCAGAGACCCCCGGCAGGCCCGCAAAGACCCCCGGCAGCCCGCACAGACCCCCGGCAGGCCCGTACAGACCCCCGGCAGGTGTGCACAGACCACCGGTAGCCCGCACAGACCCCCGGCAGCCCGCACAGACCCCCGGCAGCCCCGCACAGACCCCCGGCAGCCGCACAGACCCCCGGCAGGCCTGTACAGACCCCCGGCAGCCCGCACAGACCCCCGGCAGGCCCGCACAGACCACCGGAAGGCCCGTACAGACCCCCGACAGGCCCGCACAGACCGCGCATCATGATGACATCATTTCAGCAGCCAATCACAGTCATGTCATTAGTTAACATGGCTAACACAACTGGCTCATTGCATTATGGGAATTTCCGATTCCAGTATTCGATATTGTAAAAATATCAGAACTCGGTATCGGAATACCCGATATTTGCACGGAATGCTCAACACTATTTATCAGTCATCTTAGAAGCCCATTTCTTTGCAGCTCTAGGCAGAAAAGTCTTTTTACTTGCTGTATGTGTGCGTATCTACAAGTATTCATCTGAAAAAATAAACCTTCTTCTGGACTCTTCATAAGTGCCTCCTACAGTAAAATTCAAGTTATCTGAGGACATTACTACGTGTGAGTAACAGTGAAAGAGGAAGCCTAGAAACGGTGTCTCTTCGCCCTACACTTTCAGCTTAATTATGGAGTCAGAACAGGTGTCAACACGTTCGGCCATGACTGTGTGTATCTTACATATTCCTTCTATTGGTTCATATGTAAGAATGTCAAGGTGTAGTATTTATTCAAATGGTACAAAAGGGCAAAAGCTATGATAAGAGCTCACTGGGTGACTTAACCCTTGAGAATATGGGCCATCTTGTCCTCAAACGTTAACCATTGGTAAATTAATTGTTCTCTGGAGTATAAGAAATGCTATAAACTGGGGGAAATGAAAAATCAGTAAAGCAATGTATTTTTTAACTATATGACTCATAAAAACTTAGTACAAGCATGCTTATGGAATTTGTTTCTTGTCTTCTAATTGATACCACTTACAGTAGAGAAAATAAGTATTCGATATACTGCTGATTTTGCAAGTTTTCCCACCTACAAAGAATGGAGATACAGTAGAAAAACAGAACTTAATATTTGATACAGATACTTTTGTTTGCAATTACCAAGGTTTCTCTAGATGGTAGATACAGATGGTTGCTGTAGTTCTTGACCAAATTTGTACACACTGCAGCAGGTATTTTGGCCCATTCCTCCATACAGATCTTTTCCAGATCTTTCAGGTTTCTGGGCTTTTGCTGGGCAATATTGAGTTTCAGGGCCCTCCAAAAATTTTCTATTGGGTTTAGGTCTGAAAGCTGACTAGGCCACTCCAGGACCTTGAAATGCTTCTTTCAGGGCCACTCCTTAGTTGCCCTGGCTGTGTGTTTTAGATCATTGCCATGCTGGAAGACCCAGCCACTATCCATCTTCAATGTTTTTACTGAGGGAAGGAGGTTGTTGGACAAAATTTTGTGCGATATGATCCCATCCATCTTCCCTTCAATATGATGCAGTCGTCCTATCCCCTTCACAGAAATGCTCCCTCAGAGTTGTTACAAAATGTTCTATTTTGGTCTCATTTGACCACATGACCTTCTCCCATGCCTACTCTGTATCATCCAGATTGTCACTGGCGAACTTCAAATGGACCAGGACATCTGCTGGCATGAGTAGGGGGACCTTGCATGCCCTGCAGGATTTTAATTCATGATTGCTTAGTGTGTTACCAATAGAAACATTTGAGACTGTGGTCCCAGCTCTCTTTAGGTCATTATCCAGGTCCTGCCTTGTAGTTCTGAGCTGATTCCTGACCTTTCTCTTGCATGGAGCTCCAGACCAAGGAAGATTGACAGACTACTTGTATTTCTTCCATTTTTTAATAATTGTGCCAAAAGTTCTTGCCTTCTCATCAAGCTGCTTCCCTCTTTTCCTATAGCCCATGCTAGACTTGTGCAGGTCTGCAATTTTGTCCCTGGTGTCCTTAGACAGCTCTTTGATCTGGGCCGTGGAAAAGAGATTGGCGAATCATTGAGACTATAGACAGGTGTCCTTTATACAAGTAATGAGTTCAAACAGGTGCAATTTATACAGGTAATGAGTGCAGAGTAGGAGGGCTTCTTAAAAAATGCTAAAAGGCTGCGATAGCCTGAATTCTTGCTGTTTGGTACGTGAGCAAATGCTTATTTCATGCTATAAACTGCAATTTAATTATTTAAAAATTATGCAATGTGATTTTCTGTTTTTTATTTTTATTACAATAAAAGTTACAGACGTCTCCTTTTTTGTAGGTGGTACAACTTGCAAAATCAGTAGTGTATCAAATGCTTATTTTTCCAACTGTATATTTACAAGCAAGTTTAATCTATGTAGATACAGTTTTCAGCATAAATGAGTACACCCCCTTTCTAAATTAAGCTTTTAATCTACAGTGGGGAAAAAAGTATTTAGTCAGCCACCAATTGTGCAAGTTCTCCCACAATTGTTGGCTGACTAGATAGTTTTTTTTCACCACTGCATATCTCACTAGAACAGGAGAACAATTTAGATTTTTTTCACAAGACTAAATTTTATAGAATATATTTTAACTCATAACATGGAAATAAGGTTAATAATATAAATTCTTTTTAATTCAATCAGTTGATGAAAAAATGAATGCAACCCCCACAAAAAACTGCTACAGTTAGTATTTTGGTTTGACCTCTATGATTTTTAAGGACAGTACCAAGTCTTGTAGGCATGGAATGAACAAGTTGGTGACATATTGCAACATCTTTTTCAATTTTTCAAGAAAGAATTCTTTTAGAGCCTGGATGCTGGGTGGAAGGTCATGTGCAACTTGTTTCTTCAGGTGTTCAATTGGGTTCGAATCAGGAATTATACTTGGCCACTGATTCTTTTTCACCCTGTTCTTCTTCAGAAATGCAACAGTGACATTAGATGTGTGTTTTAGATTGTTGTCATGTTGGAAAAGTGCACGTATACCAAGCTAAAGGAGTGATTATAACTAGTATTGGGCGAGTTCTAAAATGCTCGGGTGGTCGTTGCTCAGGTCGAGCAAATTGGAATGCTCGGATGCTCGACCCGAGCAATGAGGTCAATGTAAGTCTATGGGAAAACCGAGCATTTTTGCCGTGGCCCCCCTGGGGATTTTTTAGGGTCTAAAAATGTTGGAAATTGATGGGAACAGTGCTCAAATGTCATGGGAACATCATGGAGAAGACCCCTGGAAGCATTTCTGACTCCCAGCTCAGAGATGTGAACAATGTTGTCAGAGTCTTATGCCACTTTTACAGGCACACAATAAAACATACAAAAACAAAACCAAAATGGATTTTCCTGGGAAATATGTTAAGAAACATCCTTTCCAGGGTAATGACTTGTATGTAAGGCAAAATAAATAACCCAAAACAAAAATGTTCCTCCACCACTTGGGCTATGATCACACATAGCGTTTTTCATGCGCTTTTCAACTTTAGCACTGCGTTCACAGGTAAATGTCATATTAACATTTTACAACCTTATTTGGCCATGTGGTGTGTGACACATCATCAGACACATCCTGTTTCATTTATGAAGGAGGGACTCTGAAAGTCACAAAGTCTATTTTTATAGGGCCAGCAGTCGGCCCTCACTATTCTTAGAGATCCATCAGCCGACTATGCTTTGCTGTTCCCATTATTAAACAGTGGGTTTCTTATACTGTTATTGTGTATGCACTGAGTGGCAGGGCTGCCCAAAATTTGTATGCACCCCAATAACCCATTGAACAGATGTCCTGGATGGCCACATGCAACCAAAGTTTCCAGTATTCATTTGGTACTCCCATACTCTTTGCTTATGCCTTGAATGCAAGGCCTGACGTGCACCAAAGTTACATGCACCCCAATAAGCCTTTGAGCATATGCACCTCAATAAGCCTTTGAATCCACCTACTGGATTGCCACATGAAGCCAAAGTTCCCATTATTCATTTGGTGCTCCCATACTGTTTTCTTATGCATTGAATGCAAGGCCTGCCCTGCCCCAAAGTTACACGCACCCCAATAAGCCTTTGAACCCACGTACTAGATGGCCACATGCAACTAAAGCTCCCAGTATTCATTTGTTACTTCCATACTGTTTGCTTATGCATTGAATGCAAGGCCTGCCCTGCCCAAAAGTTACACACATCCCAGTAAGCCTTTGAACCCATGTACTGGATGGCCACATGCAACCAAAGTTCCCAGTATTCATTTTGTACTCCCATACTGTATGCTTATGCATTAACTGCAAGGTCTACCCTGCCCCAAAGTTACACACACTCCAATAAGCCTTTGAACCAAGGAACTGGATGGCCACATGAAACCAAAGTTACCATTATTCATTTGGTACTCTCATACTGTTTGCTTATGCATTGAATGCAAGGCCTGCCCTGCCCCAAAGTTACACGCACCCCAATAAGCCTTTGAACCCACGTACTGGATGGCCACATGAAACCAAAGTTCCCATTATTATGATTTTTTAACTTACATAAAGATTGCCCATGAAGTGAATACAAGGCCTGCCCCAAATTTGCACGCACTACAATCCCCCTTGGAAGAGACACGGAGGATGTCCTCTGAAAAATGATTTCCCAGTTAAAAGGAGTGTGTCTCCTATACTTGTAATGCCCATACCCTAAGGCTGATAAACATTTCCCCCAGGGGGGTACACCTCAACATACTGTGTAAACATTTTTGTACGGGCATCATAAACACCCTTGCCAACATTAACGTGGCTATTGTATCACGGAACACATTCACCCTGGTGATCTAGTGGTGGTGTCGGAAGAGACATGGAGGATGGCCTCCGAAAAATGTCTTCCCAGTTTATGTGAGCAGGTCTCCTATACTTGTAATGCCCATACACTAAGTGCATGGGCTGACAAATATTTCACCCTGGGGGGTACACATCAAGCTACTGTGTCAACCTTTTTTTACGTGCATTATAAACACCCTTGCCAAAATTAACTTGCTTGTGGCATCACAGAACACGTTCACCCTGGTGATCTAGTGGTGGTGTCGGAAGAGATGTGAAGGATGGCCTCCGAATACTGTTTTTCCCAGTGTAAAGAAGCGGGTCTCCTATACTTGTAATGCCCATACACTAAGTGCATGGGCTGACAAACATTTCACCTTGAGGGGTACGCATCAACCTACTGTGTCAACATTTACTTTAGGCCATCATAAACACCCTTGAAAAGAATAGCGTGGCTTTTGCATCACGGAACACTCTCGCCCTGGTAATCTAGTGGTGATGGATGATGAGAATGAGGAGAATGAGGAGGATAACAGCAAATAGCCAAAATCAGGAAGCGTATACCCATGTGTGGGTGTGAAGAGGTGCATGGGAATATACCTCCCAAAAAAAGATACTGGATTTGTGGTTATGTTTCGCTGTTATCATGCAGCAGTGTACAGAAGTCTGGCCCAATCCAGCCCATGTTCATTTTTATAAGAATAAGCCTGTCATCATTTTCAGTTGGCAGGCAGATGCGAATATCAGTTATAATTCCACCAGCGGCACTAAAAATGCACTATGACAAAACGATAGTGGTAGGGTAGGCCAGTACCTCCAAGGCGTAGAGAATCAGTTCTTGCCATGTATCTAGCTTTGAGACCCAATAATTATAAAGGCACAGAGGAATCATGGAGGACGTTGGTACGGTCAGCAAGGTACGCCCTCAGCATCTTTCAAAACTTTGCACTCCTTGTGAGAGTACCCATCGCCTCAGGGCCACTGCAATGGGAGGGTTTGAGAAAACTCTCCCAGAACATAGCCAGTGTTCCCCTGACACTGCTGGATTGAAGTTGTGTCTCTCTTGCCTGTACTCCTTGGTTGTCCAGCAAACTGTTACCTCTGGGCCTTCAGGAACTGCACCATTTTAGTACACCTGTCTGCCTCTGGAAGAAGAGATTGAAAGTTCTTCTTGTAGCATGGGTCTAGAAGTGTCACCAACCAGTAATGACTGTCACCCAAAATTTTGAGAATATGAGGGTCACGCAAAAGGCAGCGCAACATAAAGTCAGCCATGTGTGCCAGACTGCTAACAGGCAAGACTCCTGTGTCCTCACCAAGAGGGAAACTGACCATGCTCTCCTCCCCCTCCTCCCTGTCCTCAGGCCATCGACGCTGAACAGACGGTATGACAGTTGTGCTTGTAGTACCGTCTGTAACACAAGAAAGTAGCTTCTGTTCTTCCTCCTCTTTATCATTGTCAACCAATTCACGTTGGGATGACATGAGGCTGGGCTGTGTGTTATCACCCTGTATGGTTCCTTGATCCATCTCATCGTGCTCTGCCTGCAATGCATCCTCTTTGATTGTGAACAGAGATCGTTTCAGAACATAGAGAAATGGGATAGTGTTGCTAATTATGGCGTCAACGCCACTCACCATCTTGGTGGACTCCTCAAAGTTTTGGAGTATGGTACGTATGTCTGACATCCATGTCCACTCCTGATGTCTTATGTGTGGAGTCTGAACTGAATACCAATGGCCTTGTTGATGCTGGTAGTCAACAACTGCCCTCTACTGCTCACAAATGCTTTCCAACATATGCAATGTAGAGTTCCAATGCGTGGGGACATCACACAACAGTTGGTGAGCCGGAAGCTGCAAATGCTGCTGAAGCACAGCAAGGACTGCGGAAGCAGTAGCTGACTTTCTAAAATAGGAACATAAGCAGCATACTTTCACAAGTAAATCCGGAAGCTCCAGGTAGGTTTTGAGAAACCGCTGAACCATGAGGTTAAGCACATGGGTAAGGCATGGTACGTGTGTGAGCTCGCCTTGCCTTAAAGCTGCCACCAGGTTCTGGCCATTGTCACGCACAACCATGCCTAGTTGTAGGTTCAGCAGTGTCAGACACAGATCTGCCTGCTCTTTCAGAGCTGTCCATAACTCTTCAGCATTGTGCGGTTTGTTACCTAAGCATATTAACTTCAGCACAGTCTGTTGCCGCTTGACTGAGGCAGTGCTGCAGTGCTTCCAGCTTGTGACTGATGTGGTCATTTCAGAGATGGATGTTGAAGAGGAGGAGGAGGAGCAGGAGCTGTAGACTGTGGGGGCAACCCTGATTGATGTAGGACCCACAATCCTTAGCGTTGGGAGGACATGTTCCATCCCAAGGTCTGACTGGGTCCCGACTTCCACTATGTTAACCCAGTGTGCCATCAGCGAGATGTACCATCCCTGCCCATAAGCACTTGTCCACATGTCCGTGGTTAGGAGGACTTTCCCAGTCTTCCTAACCACAGACATTGCTGAGGGCATGGCTAATGTTCTGGGACACGTGCTTGTGTAATGTGGGGACGGCACACTGGGAGAAATAATGGAGGCTGGGGACCGAGTACCTTGGGACGGCCACCGCTGCCATGAGATTGCAGAAAGCTTCCATCTCCACGAGCCTAAAAGGCAACATTTCTAGTGCAAGCAGATGAGAAATATGTGAATTTAGTATGGTGGCCTGTGGGTTGTTGGCAGAGTATTTCTGCTTGCATTCCAAGGACTGGGGTATGTTCAAATGAACACTGTGCTGGGACAAAGACATGGATGTGCCTGATGATGGTGCTAGTTGAATGTGTGCAACGACAGGTGCAGGGCAGGAGTCATCTTTGCAGGCACCATGGACAGGGTATTGTCTACCATGCACAACAGCGGAAGAAACAGTGGTGTCATCTGAATAAACTGTTCCTGGACCCTGGGGTTCGGCCCACAAAGTCGGGTGCTTTGCTGCCATGTATCTGATCATGCTGGTGGTGGTCAGGCTGGTAGTTTTGCTACCCCTGCTAATGCGGGCATGGCAGGTGGTGCAAATGGCCTGTTTGGGTTTATCAGCAGAGTCATTAAAAAACAACCAGACTTGGAAAGCCCTAACACTTGTATTTGCAACTTCCATCGTGTTGGTGTTACGGGGAATGGTTGCTCGTCTTCTGTCTGCGGCCACCACACTGCTTCTTCCTGCCTTTTGAGGTGCTATGCCTCCCTCCCCCTGTGTGCTGCTGTCCTTCTGCCAGGTTGGGTCAGTTACTATATTATCCACCACCTCCTCTTCCACTTCTGCACCCTAGTCCTCCTCCTGAGTTTCTGGCAATTGTGTCTCATCTTCATCCACCTCTTGTGACACGTTCCCACCATCGCCTTCATGTGAATGTGGCTGTTCAAATATTTGGGCATCACTACATGTGATCTCCTCTTGTCCCACTTCAAGTGCACCAGGAGAGAGGCCCAAATCTCTAAATGGAAGAGTGAACAGCTCTTCGGCGTGTCCATGTGTTGGATCAGTTGTTTCTGGGCACTCTGCATGGTGGGAGGAAGGAGGATCAGGATGAGGAATATGCGGTCCAGACTCACAGCTACTGAGACTTGACCATGTGGAAGACATGGTGGTGGCGACAAAGTGACTGGAAGCATTATCCACTATGCAACCAGCAACCTTTTGACACTGCTCTACTGCTCTTGGTTGAATAGTGGTGTGCTGCTGCTGTCCTCTAGTAATTGTGACAGGAAGGTCAAGCGAGAAGATGCGGGTGTTTGTATTGGGCCAATTTCAGCTTGCTCATGTCCTCGGCCTTGCTCTCTGCATGCACCATCATCATCACATCCACTTCCCCATCCTTACCACTCGCCTTGCCCATTTTAAATGGACTACAATATTTTGCATGTTCACTAAAAATGACTGACTTTGGAGCAAACTTATAGTTTATCCGTGTGCGGGAAAAACACAGTTTAAAATATGTGGCTTGTAGGTAACACCGATTTTTTGTAAGCAAACTGGTGTCAATAACTAGACTAAGACACAGCTACAACAGTTCAATTGAGCCCAAAAAACGCCCCAATATTTAGACCAAAAAAAGGTGAGGCCTATGACGGAGATCCCCCACTTTTAATTTTCTGGCCTGTATTTTTTTTAAACACCAAAAGAGTGTGAATAAATAGGCTAGGGCACAGCAACAACAGTTCAATTAAGCCCATAAAATGCCCCAATTTGTAGCCCACAGTACCACAAAAATGACAGAATTTTCTGCGCACTCAGATGTGATCGCTGGGACTAGCAAACTCGTTTAAAACAGCTGGATTTTCACGCTGTACTATGAAAAGGATCTGGCTGTATTCTGCAGTGTCAACAAGCAAATGGAGAAAAAAATGTGTGCTCTGGATTGCTTTTGAATAAAATAATCAGGATTAAGATGCAAAAAAAATTATTCCTGGCCACTGATACCTGTAGCTATGTATATATGGTCAATATATGTAATAGGCAGCAGCAAACAGTAATGGAATGGACCCGATTGATGTATGCAATGAAGTATGCCACATACAATACCTGCTTGACTAGCACTGATATCTATATACCCACATACAGTACCTGCATGCCTTGCACTGATATACATATACCCACATACACTCCCTGCCTACCTAGCACTGCAATCTATATATCATTAGTCCTTAGAAGGAATGTTGATTTAGCTGGATTTGTGTATTCAATTATGGTATACCCACACTAACTTTGAAACCCCCAAATCTGACCCTATCTCGGCAGCAACTCTCCCTACACTATCTGATCCTGGAGCTGAATGTGATGAGCAGGGTGGTGCCAGGTCTGATATAGACCTGAAGAAGCTGCACGGCCAGTCAGTCACTGTAATGCCACAACCAAGAGCACCAAATATGCAGGGTGGGCACCCCCCATATAACTTTACAATTTTGAATCAGTTCCAAAACATATCTTGTTCTCATCATTGCAGAGTATAGAGTTCAAGAAATCTTTATATTTTTGAGCTCGGACCCTGGAGCAAATCGTAGATGGGCTTTTTCTGCATGGACTTTAGGTGAAGCTCCCTTCCGTTTATGCACGCCATTCCTCTGCAGTGCATGGCATATTGTGTCACGGGAAGCAATCACTCCAGTTTGGCTTTTTACTTATTAAGCCAACTAAAGTGAACATGTACGTCGATTTTCTTCAACCCTTCTCATCAGAAGATTCTCCTGTTTAGATGTTAACATGTGGTTGGACTGGACGTTTCTGTGAGATGGTTGCAGTTCCACTGTTATTACATTTTTGTATCACTTTTATTACAGCTCCACATAAGGTCACTTCCACTACTATGCCTCACTGTAGGCACCATACTTTCTACTCTTCCCCTTTGCAATGCCATATAACTTTACAATTTTCAAACTATGGTCTCATAATTTCAGAGTATAGTCAAAGTAGTTGTTGCAGTTCCACTGTTGTTACATTTTTGTATCACTTTTATTACAGCATTCTGACTGATAAGAAAATGTTTGTGACATTAATCTTTCATGTTATGCCATGGCTTACATCATGAAATGGGAAGGAATTTTCTTTATTAAGTAACTCTTTTTTATAGTGAACTATAAGATAACATTTTTATGAACTAATATTTGGCCACCCTGCTTGCTGTTGCATTTTCCAAAAAGGTGATGGTGTGCAGGTGTGTTTAGTGGAGCGTCCCGCAGGGCCTTAGGTTACTCAGTACCGGGCCCGATGACTTCAGCAAGGGATGTCACGGTGACGGTGACCCGGTCCGTGGCCCTGGGTGTCCAGTAATAAAATTGAGGAAAGTTGTGTGATGTTGAAGTGTGACGCCACCTGTGGTGTTCGGCAAGGAATGGTCAACGTTGCGGTTTTGGTCCTCTGGGGCTGATGGTGACGCAGCAAAGAAAGGTTCAGCTCCCCACGGGTAGAGCGGGGGTCCCGGGGAAAAGATATTTGATTATTGGTTCAGATAGCGGTGAACGTTGGAGTGCAGAGGAATAAGAGAAGGACACAGAAAGGTGCAGGTTTCTTTACCTTTTACTTGCAAGTCATTGCAATTTGGGGTACCACATACAGGTGATCGATTGAGTCCGGCTCGCCTGGAGGCATTCAGGGGATCCACCATGCCAGGTGGGGTTTGGGACCTTCCTTCTGCGCTTTGTTTTCGGGTCCCTGCTGTTTGTAACTACGCTGCGACCCTCTCTTGTGTGTTGGTTTCTAACCTGTATGGCTGACAGCGTGAGCCTATATCACGGGTACTGTCCTTTTCTCCGTCAGCCCAGGGCTCTTGATCTGCTGCCGCACCTTCAGGTGTTCAATGTTGCCCAGGAACTTGCAGTCTAGTCCCTTGTACTTCCAGATTCGGCAATCAGGGCATACAGCTCCTTTTTAGCCTAGGACTTTGGCGTCCTCTTTTTATATCTCAGGGCTTCGCTCTGGGGTCAGCTACACGCAATTTTAGCTTCCCCGGAGCCTCTTGTCTCCGCTCTTGTCCTTTCCCTCTTCACATATCAGCTCCCCATCACCAACTCACTAACTGATGTGTCATGAGCCCTCAGGCTGCTCTCGTTTTCTTGACAACTCCCTGTTTGCTCTCTCTCAGCTGACTACTTGCTGACTCACTAACCCCATCTGCTGGCCAGAATTTATAAGGCAGCTCCCATTTCTGACCTGCAGCAGGAATTGTCATGTAATCTATGTTACCTGGCATGGGGGCCCCCCTCCTGCCTCCAGGCATGACTTTACCCCTTAGAGGGAGGCAATGTCACTGTGACAACCGGAGTCTGGGGTGTCACATTTAGCTTTTAACATTCACACAAGAGATGGAGCCATTATGTATGGGAAATTAAAAAAGTATGTGTGCCAAAATTTATTTTTAACAAATGATAAGTTAAAAACTCCGACATTTTAAAATTATGTAGTTAACATGTATTTTAGTAATAATATATCCATACTTACTTATAGCTTCTTGCTCTTCTCATGAGCTTGATTCATAATTCAGATAAATATTGCAAAAAAATATAACTCCACAATTAGTGTTGAGCATTCCGATACCGCAAGTATCGGGTATCGGCCGATACTTGCTGTATCGGAATTCCGATACCGACTTCCGATATTTTTTTAATATCGGAATTCGGCATCGGAATCGGAAGTTCAGTTGATTGACGGCCTGACGTCATCATGATGCGCGGTGTGTGCGCATCATGATGCGCCGTCATTTCGGGCCTTCCGGGGGTCTCTGCCGGCCTGCCGGGGGGCTGTGCCGGCCTGCCGGGGGGCTGTGCCGGCCTGCCGGGGGGCTGTGTGGACTGCCCGGGGTCTGTACCGGCCTGCCGGGGGGCTGTGCCGGCCTGCCGGTGGTCTGTGCACCCTGTGGGGGTCTGTACCGGCCTGCCGGGGGGCTGTGCCGGCCTGCCGGGGGGCTGTGCTGATGTCCGGGGGTCTGTGCAAGCATCGTCCGATGGGACTACAAGTCCCATCGGGCGATGCCTGCTACCATGACAGTGATTGACACATTAGCCAATGATGGGACAGTAGTAGTCCCATCATCCGGCTAATGTGTTAAATGTTAAAAAAAAAAAAAAAAAAAAAAAAATACTACATACATACTACATGCTACATACATACTACATATATACTACATACATACTACATACATGCTACATACATACTACATGCATGCTACATACATACTACATATATACTACATACATACTACATACATACTGCATGCTACATACATACTACATACATACTACATACATACTACATGCATGCTACATATATACTACATGCTACATACATACCACATACATACTACATGCATGCTACATATATACTACATGCTACATACATACCACATACATACTACATACATGCTACATATATACTACATACATACCACATACATACTACATACATGCTACATACATACTACATACATACTACATGCATGCTACATACATACTACATACATACTACATGCATGCTACATACATGCTACATACATACTACATGCTACATACATACTACATATATACTACATACATACTACATATATACTACATACATACTACATACATACCACATATATACTACATACATACTACATGCATGCTACATACATACTACATGCTACATACATACCACATACATACTACATACATGCTACATATATACTACATGCATGCTACATACATACTACATATATACTACATGCATGCTACATACATACTGCATGCTACATGCATGCTACATACATACTACATACATACTACATGCATGCTACATACATACTACATGCTACATACATACCACATACATACTACATACATGCTACATATATACTACATGCATGCTACATACATACTACATATATACTACATGCATGCTACATACATACTACATGCTACATGCATGCTACATACATACTACATACATACTACATGCTACATACATACCACATATATACTACATACATACAATACATTCATACAATACATACATAGACATACAGTACATATAACATAGAGTAACATACTTACCAATACTTGTCACATTGTTCCCCGAAGCCATTGTCTTTCCGGAATAAATATTAACATAACAAACCACAAAAATACTCACCCACGATCCGAAGCAGTCCACGAGTGTGTCCCACGACGATCTTGGGTAGAGAACTGCAGCATCAGATGATGCTGCCGTTCTCTACGGGCTGCAGGAATCCAATGACGGAAGGTAGGTATCCTTCCGCACTGTATTCCTCCGCCACTTAAAAAAAAAAAAGTCCCTAGTCTCACTTTATGCCATTGCTGTGTGGGAATTTCCCACACAGCAATGGCATAAAGTGAGACTAGGGACTTTTTTTTTTTTTAAGTGGCGGAGGAATACAGTGCGGAAGGATACCTACCTTCCGTCATTGGATTCCTGCAGCCCGTAGAGAACGGCAGCAACAGCTGATGCTGCAGTTCTCTACCCAAGATCGTCGTGGGACACACTCGTGGACTGCTTCGGATCGTGGGTGAGTATTTTTGTGGTTTGTTATGTTAATATTTATTCCGTAGACGACAATGGCTTCGGGGAACAATGTGACAAGTATTGGTAAGTATGTTACTCTATGTTATATGTACTGTATGTCTATGTATGTATTGTATGAATGTATTGTATGTATGTAGTATATATGTGGTATGTATGTAGCATGTAGTATGTATGTAGTATGTATGTAGCATGCATGTAGCATGCAGTATGTATGTAGCATGCAGTATGTATGTAGCATGCATGTAGTATATATGTAGTATGTATGTAGCATGCATGTAGTATATATGTAGCATGTATGTGGTATGTATGTAGCATGTAGTATGTATGTAGCATGCATGTAGTATGTATGTAGCATGTATGTAGTATATATGTAGTATGTATGTAGTATGTATGTAGCATGTAGTATGTATGTAGCATGCATGTAGTATATATGTAGTATGTATGTAGCATGTAGTATGTATGTAGCATGCATGTAGTATATATGTATTATGTATGTAGCATGCATGTAGTATATATGTAGTATGTATGTAGCATGCATGTAGTATATATGTAGTATGTATGTGGTATGTATGTAGCATGTAGTATGTATGTAGTATGTATGTAGCATGTAGCATGTATGTAGCATGCATGTAGTATATATGTAGTATGTATGTAGCATGCATGTAGTATATATGTAGTATGTATGTGGTATGTATGTAGCATGTAGTATGTATGTAGCATGCATGTAGTATATATGTAGTATGTATGTAGCATGTAGTATGCAGTATGTATGTAGCATGCATGTAGTATATATGTAGTATGTATGTTGCATGTAGTATGAATGTAGCATGTATGTAGTATGTAGTATGAATGTAGCATGTATGTAGTATGCATGTTGTATGTATGTAGCATGTAATTTTTTTTTTTTTTTTTACATTTAACACATTAGCCGGATGATGGGACTACTACTGTCCCATCATTGGCTAATGTGTCAATCACTGTCATGGTAGCAGGCATCGCCCGATGGGACTTGTAGTCCCATCGGACGATGCCTGCACAGACCCCCGGAGCCTGCACAGACCACCGGCAGGCCGGCACAGCCCCCCGGCAGGCCGGCACAGCCCCCCGGCAGGCCGGCACAGTCCCCCGGCAGGCCGGCACAGCCCCCCGGAGCCTGCACAGCCCCCCGGCAGGCCGGCACAGCCCCCCGGCAGGCCGGCACAGCCCCCCGGAGCCTGCACAGACCACCGGCAGGCCGGCACAGACCACCGGAGCCTGCACAGACCCCCTGGCAGGCCGGCACAGCCCCCCGAAAGGCCCGTACAGACCCCAGAGAGGCTGTACAAGGGCAGGAAAGGGTTTTTCTTATTCCGATACCGGAAGTCCCATAGACTTGAATGGGACTTCCGGTATCGGAATCGGCGATACCGATACTTTTTTTAAAGATCGGCCGATACCATCCGATACGATACTTTGAAGTATCGGATGGTATCGCTCAACTCTATCCACAATGCATCCGTTCGTGTCCAGTCTGCATAGGAAGAGTCACGGATGTCTCAAAGCTCAGGCATCTCTTGAACCAGCACAATTAACATCTCCACATTAATAGGTCGTGGAATTTTCTTTTCCGGTCTCCGTGGAGGGGTATTTCTTTTCTCTCAACGTGTTTGCCAGGCTTTTTCCTATTTTCCAACTTACTGCCATAAAATGATGCAATTTTCTGGTCTAATTAATAGCTGTGGATATAATAAATTGCACCCCATACATTTTGTCCATTACAGAACATTACAGAAGCGCTGGATGTCATGGGAACCCCGATGAATTCTGTCAGCTCTGTGGGGATTTTTTATAAATATAAAGTGAATGAGGAAGTGTTTCTTGTTTTTATTTCTTTAACTCTCTTTTTATGTCTTTCAGGTTCCCATTTGTGGACTACTTCAAATTTGGTGGACTGCATCGGATTTTTTTTGTTTTTACTGTTTTTTTATAAAATTGATGAATGAGGTATGGGGGATTGCTTTTTAAAATAAAGTATTTTTCTGCATGTGTGTATTTTTTTATTACCAGGTTCGTAATGGGAATGCGTGATAGACACCTCTCCATTACTAACCCCTGGGCTTGAGGCCAGCTGACAATACAAAGCTGACATCAAAGGCTGGGAAGGTCCATGGTTATCTGGCCATTCCCAGCCTGATAACATAAGCCCACAGATGTCTGCTTTCTCTTGGCTTGGTATTAAAAATAGAGGGGACCCTACATCATGTTTTTAAAAATATTCTTTTATTTAATATGTTAAATAAGGCTAAACACTCTTTAGAGCCACATGAAAGGCACTAAAATGTGCTAGTTTATCATATGTGGGGGGCTTTTGACATTACATTTCTACATGACATCTATGTATCTATATCTCTCGTCTATCCTATTCTGACAGTTTGGGCTGTGAATTTGCTGTACTTGGATGATGTAATATTGGGTTTCTTTTTAGATGTGTGCAGAATTTTTTTTTTTGTCGTACCCATTGACTTGCATTGACGAGTGTGATTCAATTCTCAAATCCAATAGCAGCATGCTGAAATTTTTCCTCTGTCCGATTTGAACTGAGAAAAAAATCGCAGATGAGCACTGACTCATTTAATAATGTTGGTCAGAGAAAAATGCAATATTTTCTCACATTGCGCTCCTCCGTATTATACATCAGTGTGAGCAAACCCTAAAGGGGTAATCAAGGACTATTTCATTTTTTTATTATTATCCTAAAAAGTAAGAGGCAGGTAGTTGCTAACAGAGGCAAATACCTGCCTGTCCTGCCCAGCACTGCCTCAGATTTCTCACTGACCACTTCTGCTGGTGATCCTACTCTCTCAACGAGGTGTGACTGCAGGCTTCAGGCTGATTGACAGCCGGTAATCAGCAGGATTATGGTAGTCTCGCTGCATTAACAGAGCAAAATGATAGAGAAGCCACTGGTCTGTTTGACGCTAGCGGAGGCTGCTGAATCGACAGCAGGAGCCGTCTGTGAGTGCTTTATGCCAGCAGAGATCGGTACTTGGCACAACAAATGGCTAATTAGCAACTACATACCTGTTAGTTCTTAGGCATGTAGTAAAAAACTCCCCCGGAAGAAGGCACACTTGCCGAAACACTGCAGGTTCTGAGGTATTTATACATTATTTATAATGGTCTCTCTGCCCTTTTGCTTTTTGCCCTTTTGCACTAGTGATTTTCCTGGTTATTTTTTGGTTTCCTAACACTGTGGGACTTATTTATAGTATTGTACTTACCTGTGATATATAATAACACATGCTATTTCACATGGGCATTGTGTTCCCTTTTATCCGACCTCTTGCCTGCGGTTCCACTTGCATTGGTAGTTGTTATTGTCTGATCATCCTTTTTTGCTGTTTACTTTATCATTTCCTAATAAAGTGTTATACTTTTAATATGTTTGGCTCTTGTGGTGCATTTTGTTTCTATATGTTTTTCATGATTCCATTGAACCTTATAGATTTCTAATCTCCCTTATGTGATCACTGGTGTTGATTAATTATGCACACGGTGTATTGTCACCTATATTTGTTCTGTAGTAAAAAATGTATATAGTAACCCTTTTAATGAATAAAAAGATTTACCTGTGGTTCAGTTGCTATTTAGAATCTTGTAGTCTTGCCCTAGATGTGGCACAGACCAGGCCGGACTGTTACACATGCTATGGTCGTGTCCGCGGCTGGTGGCATACTGGCTGGTCGTTATCAACAAAATTGAGAGAGCTTATGCATGTACGCTCGACAGGAATCCGGTGCTGTGTGTTTTGGGGGAGGTGGACGGGATACCTGTCTCAGAACATTACAAAGTGGCAATAGCGAGGTTGCTGTATGTGGCACGCAAACTAATAGCACGAAAATGGAAGGATTCGGAACCCCCCACTAGGAGGGAATTTATTGCTCAGACACGTACGGTAATGCATTTAGAGGAAAGCATTTACAGGCGAAGGCATGGTGAAAGCACTTTCGAAAAAATATGGTCCGCCTGGATGGCGGTGATATGATTGCTAAGACTCTCAAGTATACCCGGCATAAGGAGTATTGGGGGAGGGGGGAGGGGGGGATGGCTTTGATTGTATTACTACAAGATATGTGAATTGTTACATGTATATTGATAGCCACTGTTTATTGTTTAAAATCTTTTGAAACCTAAATAAAAATAACTGGTTTAAAAAAAAAAAAAGAATCTTGTAGTCTAAACTTTAGGTTTGGTCTTAAGACTTTCATTGGCGTGTAGTCACAGTGAAACATGGTGTTGAAAGAATTTATTAGGAAAATCACTTTTTTCGGTGAACAAAATAAATCTTGACTGTAATCAATGGCCCACATTAGTGGAAGTATTTTAAAGTATGGTATCCCATAGAAAATTTTGATTCTAAAAGGAAACAAAAGATTTTCTGCCAAATCTGTTCGGTTATACTCATTTACCGTATACTGATCACTGTAGATGCAAAGAAGAATTAGGTTATGCTTACATGTTGCGTTTTTGCAAAGTTTCTTTTCTGTGACAACTAGAGTGGTAGCAGGAAAAGTGGCGTACAATATGTGTATTTTTATGTACATTTTTGCATTATTATTACTTGTGTTTTTCACCCAGTATAAATGCAAATCTTCTTTTCACCTATACAAAATTTGTAGAAAAGCAAGAGCTTCATTCTAAAACAAAAGATTTTAGATTTATGGAAGTGATTTTGAGCTAAAGAAAGTTTTGCAACATAATCTACCATATGTGAGAACATATGAAATGAGTTTTCCTATTGATCTATTGATGTGATCAATCTATTAATCACATGCAAGCTGTTTGATAGAATATTGAGACACCTTCAGCTGGCATCCCCACCAATCGCATATCCCTTGTTTCTCCTCATCACAAGCCAGAAGTGAGCAGGAGTATTATAGAGTTGAAATCAAGTATGCAATCTATGAAAGATGTTATGAAAATGCTGTGAAATCCATGCCTAGAAGACAAAATAGGAGCACTCAAGAGTGAAGTCATGGTGATAAGAAACAGGGAAGAATTATGGAATTGCTCACCTGGTGGAGTTGTGCAAGTCAGGCACAACTATGATGAGAGTGGTAATGAAGTGGTAGTCCCCATATAGACTGCTAATTCACCTGTTAAAGCGGCAACTCACTAAAACTATTGCAAGACAAAAAAAATTAGAAAAAAAAAACTGTTGTGGTGGGTACTGTCATGATGAAGACAAAGATGAGCAGGTATAGAAAAACAGCAAAAATTTCTTAAAAGACAGCAGTGCATTTCAAAAGTAATCTAATTTTTTTCCTCAGGCTATCATACAAATAAGTATGTAAAACAACTTATAAAGGAAGACTTGATCTAAGAAAGTTACATGTTCCACTTACTGGTGAATATTAGTGATGAGCGAGTACACTTGTTACTCAAGATTTCCCGAGCATGCTCGGGTGATCTCCTAGTATTTGGATGTGCTCAGAGATTTATTTTCTGTCGCCGTAGCTGCATGATTTGCGGCTGCTAGACAACCTGAATAGATGTGAGGATTTCCTAACAAACAGGCAATCCTCACATGTATTCAGGCTGTCTAGCAGCTGCAAATCATGCAGCTACGGTGACAGAAACTAAATCTCCGAGCACATCCAAATGCTCGGAGATCACCGAAGCATTCTCGGGAAATCTCGAATAATGAGCATACTCGCTCAACACTAGTGAATATCAAATTGGTCCAGACAATGAAGTGTTTCTCCCAGAAAATTATTGCAGTTACACATGTTTTGTTATACACATGTTTATTTCCTTTGCAAGTAATGAAAGAACACAAAAAAGCAGAGAAAAAAAGGCAAATTGAACATCATTTCACACAAAACCTCAAAAATGAGCCAGACAAAATGTTGGCACCTTTCCAAAATTGTAGATTAACAACTTTGTTTCAAGCATATCATACTCATTCAAACTCACCTGTGTCAAGTATAGGGTGTGGACAATATGCAAATCACACTTGGAACCAGAAAAAAAGGGGAGAACTTTTCTCAATCTTTGCATTGCGTGTCTGTGTGTGCCACACTAAGGCTACTTTCACATTTGCATTTTCTTGAGCTGCGCACCGTGCGCAGTGCAAATGCACATAAAAAACGCATTATGCGTTTTTGTGCGATTTTTGCGGTTTTGCGCATGTTTTTTTAAAAAAACACATGCTTTTTTTGCGCTGACGTGCGCATTACCATACGCACGTTAGCACACCCATAGACCATAATGGGTGTTTGGGTGAAAAAAAAACGCATTGCGTGCGCATGCTTTTTTTGGGACAAGTCGGTCGCACAAAAAATGCAACAAGATGCATTTTGTGCGCCCGAGCGCACACTACAAAAAAACGCGTGCGCATACAAACGCGTAGAAACGCATGTGTATGTGCACCCATTTAAAATATAGGAAAAAAATGCATGCTTTTTTTGAGCAAAAAAACAGCGCAAAAAAACGCAAGTGTGAAACCAGCCTAAGCATGGAATACAGAAAGAGGAGAAGAGAACTGTCTGAGGACTTGAGAACTAAACTTGTTAAACAATATCAGCAATTTCAAGGTTATAAGTCCATCTCCAGAGATCTTGATGCTCCTTTGTTCCCATTGTGTAACATAATCAAGAAGTTTATAACTTATTGCACTGTAACTCCCTGGACGTGGTTGGCAGAGAAAAATGATGAAAAGTTGCAATGCAGGATAGTCCAGATGGTGAATAAAATCAGAACGACAGAAACACCTTACTGTCCAATACACTTATGTAAAGAAACAATTAAATAAAAATATATATAAATATATATACATGTATATATATTTTGAATGGCCTCGATGCTCTGTGAAAAAAGAGAGTGAAAACCACTCAAGGTAAAGAAACCAACCAAAACCACCTAAAATATTGGATAGCCAAAAAATTCCAGACAGGAAATAATCTATGGAAAGTATCTTTATTGGATAATAGTGGCAAAAGTAGTACAGAAAAACATGACTCTGGAAAGGTCGATTTTTTTTCGTGACCAAACCACTAACTCAATCCTCCCTCTCCCCAGAGGTTCCTCCCGAAACCCCCTGCCAAAAATAAAAGGACACGCAACAACCATTTCTTTGGATAACAATGGCCACAGCAGCCAATTTATTGATAATTAAAGCACTTGGTGAGGTCCTCGAATCTACAAAAATTTGGCGATTAAGCCATGACATTGCCCCTTCCCTCCAAGATTTACTCCTAGCTGTGTTTTCCTGCTCAAGAGCACCATGAAACCGAGGAAACAGGTTGCCCACCAATACCGTTAATGTGAATCCGACATTCCATCGCCGAGTATCACCCAAATCTCACCAGACCACCATCAAATAACTATCCAATAAAGAGGATCCACACATTTAATGAATCCCCCAACCCAAATTTGTAATCAACTTCCATGATCCACCAACTCCTCTAAGATGTTAAGGTAACTCAATGTAGCAAAACCTCCGGCTCACAAAGAGTCATCCCACTGCACTCAGGAGAGGAATAGCCCCCTGTGGAGGAAATCTCTAAGGAACCATAGCTGAAGGATTGTCCTTCCCTTGGGCTTAGAAGGTAAATGCCAAAATTAACTCCTCATATCAATGGTATTATGAACATAGTAACGTCGCCGATGATTGCCACTGTGACCCGGAATTTCTTCTTCTCCTAGGGTGGGTGGGTGGGACTTTGCTGTCTGGTGGTCTGCGGTCAAAGAGGGCCCCTCATCCTTGTTCAGTCCTATTTGTGTACTTTCCCCCCAAGACCCCACCTCTAAGCTATGTCATTTCCTCCCTACCTTAAGACCACTACCCCCTGCATCGCCTTTCATCCCTCTCGAAACTCTTCCCCTTCACCATCTTCTACCATATTGTCACTCCTCCCTTCCAGCATCATGTCAGCCTACACCTACTCTGCGTGGCATGTCCGGCTGATTCTTGACTCTGGAAAGGTCGATTTTTCATGACCAAACCACTAACCTAATCCTCCCTCTCCCCAGAGGTTCCTCCCGAAACCCCCTCCCATAAATAAAAGGACACTCAACAGCCATTCCTTTGGATAAGAATGGCCACAGCAGCCAATTTATAGATAATTAAAACACTTATTGAGGTCCTCGAAGCTACAAAAATCTGGTGATTTTGCAATAACTTTTGCCTCTTCCCTCCCAGACTTACTCCTGGCCATGTTTTCCTGCTCAAGAGCACTATGAAACTGAGGGAAGAGGTCTCTATCCAATACCGTTAATTTGAACCTGACGTTCCATCACCGGGTATCGCCCAAATCTCACCAGACCACCATCAAATTATCCATCCAATAAAGGGGATCAACGTATTTATTGAATCCCCAAACCTGAAATTGTAACCAACTTTGAGGACCCACCAACGCCACACCGAGAGCACCTTGACCACCTCAAGTGCTCGAGAGACCCCTCCACCATCCAGCAATGCTGTGGCCCATTCTATTCCCTCTTGTAACCTAAAGTCCACAAATCTGTCCTCACCGCGTTCATGTGCACTCCGTCCGCTAACCAAAAATCCTCTTCCATTCCATAAGATCTAAATCTGCATGGCGTACCGCCACTCCCCCATTCGCACTATGAATTTGGATCCTGCCTTGTTGACCTTAATGTGTGCCTTGTTAATCTTCAGAACCGACTGTGCCCCCCACCAAAGTTTCCTGGGTACCATGTTAGACCATACTATTTTCAAACCTGGGAATGCCAACATAGCCACATCAGATCTTTTTTGAAATCCCTAGCCAATATCCTCCCTGAGCGGACCCCCAGATTGTTACCCCCGACATGCAAAACTAAAATATCTGGGACTCTATCAAGGTGAACCACTTGTTGAAACTCATGTAATACTCGATTCCAAGTGGCTTACAGGTACACATAAATTGGCCATTTCATGTGCTGTTTTCTCAAGTTTTCATATGCAGTAATGGAATTCATTTTTCATGTTTCATGTGTGCATACTATGGCGCTACAGTGTGCTTCATTTTTTGTTTGAGTGTTAACCTCTGCGACATATCAATGGCTGTAAACAAAGATAAACTTGTAAAACACTCATGAAAGAATAAAGTTACGTTAAAACCAAGCACACCATTGTTTTTCTGGTGAAATTCTCAATAAGTTTGATGTGTCACATGACCCTCTTCCCATTGAAAAAATAAAGTTGGATCCAAAATGGCTGATTTCAAAATTGTCGCCATGGCCACCACCCATCTTGAAAAGTTTCCCCCCTCCCATATACTAATGTGCCACAAACAGGAAGTTGATATCACCAACCATTCCCATTTTATTTAGGTGTTTCCATATAAATGGCTCACCCTGTGTATTACTATATATGTACGCCATGTCTGCAGCCATGCCACAGTCACACAGGAGAGGATCTGCCATGTGGGAGGTAACATAGAATTCCCTGAGGATGAAGATCTTCCAGGATATATATACAGGATCAGATACTGCAGCAATACGTGGTGATTAGTTAAATGAGCTCACATCCCCCTTAATGAGGCCTGATATCCCCAATATTATACTCCCTGAAGCAGCAGAAATGTTTCCTGTTGTCTTCCTTTGTTTGCTGTCCGGTGGTATGCGGTCAAAGAGGGCCCCTCATCCTCGATCAGCCCTATTTGTGTACTTTTCCCCAGAGACCCTACCTCTAACTATGTCATTTCCTCCCTACCTTCAGACCACTATCCCCTGGATCCCCTTTCGTCCCCCTTGCTACTCTCCCCCTTCCCCATCTTCTCCCATATTGTCCCTACTCCCTTACAGCGTCATGTCAGCCTACCCCTACCCTGCGTGGTGTGTCCGGCTGATTCTATGTGCGCGTGTCAGGACAAGATACCCAAGAATAAATCAAAATTACACACGTGGTCAAAATTGTTGGTACCCCTCGTTTAATGACAGAAAAACCAACAATAGTGACAGATATAACTTGAATCTGACAAAAGTAATAATAAATCAAACATCTATGAAAATGAACAAATCAATCTCAGTCATTGCTTTTCAATCATGCTTCCACAAACTTAAAAAAAAAAATAAAACTCATGAAATAGGCCTGGACATAAATGATGTTACCCTTAACTTAATATTTTGTTGCACAACCTTTTGAGGCAATCACTGCAATCAAATGATTCATGTAACTGTCCATGAGACTTCTCACCTCTCGACAGGTATTTTGACCCACTCCTCAAGAGCAAACTGCTCCCCTTGTCTCGTGTTTGAAGGTTGCCTTTTCCAGACGGCATGTTTCAGCTGTTTCCAAAGATACTCAACAGGATTTTGGTCAGGGCTCAAAGAAGGCCACTATGGACTATATATGTTTTCCATTCTTGGGTGTTTTTAGCTGTGTGTTTTGGGTCATTATCCTGTTTCAAGACTCATGACTTGCGACTGAGGCCATGCTTTCTGACACTGAGCAGCACATTTCTTTCTAGAATCCTTTGACAGTCTTGAGATTTCATTGTACCCTGCACAGATTCTAGAGACCCTGTGCCAGATGCAGCAAAGCACCCCAGATCATAACAGAACCTCTTCCATGTTTCACAGTAGGGACAGTGTTCTTTTCTTGATATGTTTCATATTTCAGTCTGTAAACATGAGCTGATGTGCCTTGCCAAAAAGTTCCATTTTTGTCTCATCTGTCCATAGGACATTCTACCAGAAGCTTTGTGGCTTGTCAACATGTAGTTTGGCAAATTCCAGTCTGGCTTTTTTATGATAATTTTATCCACAATGTTGTCCTCCTTGGTCATCTCCCAGGAAGTCCACTTTGGCTTGAAGTTCATCTTTAATCTGTTTAGAAGGTTTTCTGGGTTCTTTTGCTACCATCCGTATTATCCATCTCTTTGATTTGTCATCAATTTTTCTCCTGCGGCCACGTCCAGGGAAGTTGACTACAGTCCCACGGATCTTAAATTTCTGAATAATATGTGCAACTTTATTCACAGGAACATTAAGCTGCTTGGAGATGGTCTTATAACTTTTACCTTTAATGTGTTTGTCTAGAATTTTCTTTCTAATCTCCTGAGACAACTCTTTCCTTTGCTTCCTCTGGTCCATTTTGAATGTGATGCACACCATGTCACCAAACAGCACAGTGAGTATCTGTAGCCCTCTATACAGACCAACTCACTGATTACAAGATTGTAGACACCCGTGATGCTAAATAGTGGACATACCTTAATTTAACATGACCCTTTTGTCACATTATTTTCAGGGGTATCATCATTTCTGTCCAGGCCTATTTCCAACCAATGTTTGACTTTCATTTGTTCATTTTCATTGATTTGTGATTTATTATTACTTTTGTCAGATTCAAGTTATTTCTGGCACTATTGTGGGTTTTTCTCTCATTAAACAAGGGGTACCAACAATTTTGACCACATGTGTATTTATATAAAAAAAAACATATTAGAGATTGCAGGCCTTAATGAAAGAAAGTTACCAAATAATAAATATGGATGATTAAAAAATGAATAAATACATGAAAAAAATTAATCCAAAATTCCTCTAATTAAAAGGCAAATAATAAAATAACCTGGAAAAATGTGTCCAAATAAAGAGGGAGGTAGAACACCCCCAAGTGCAAACAATTAGTGTGCAAAAATTATCATAATAAAAAACAGGATTCATTGCCCCACTTAAAAGTGCATGGTGCAAGAAATAATGTGACCAAGTAGGACAGGAGGAGCACCTACAAATGAGAACAAATAAAGTGCAAAATATATCAGGTTTAATAGAAAAAAGAAAAATGCAATACCACACGTAAAGTGTGGTAGAAGAACAAGAGGAATGAAAAATAAGGGTTATATACCTTTTAGAGGGTAAACTGATTAAATTTGCTGATGACACAAAGCTAGGAGGGATAGCTAATACTAGAGAAGAGAGAGAGAGGATTCAAAAAGATTTAAATAAACTGGAGAAGTGGGCAGCAACTAACAGAATGGTTTTTAACAGGGAGAAATGAAAAGTACTACATCTGGGCAATAAAAATGAAAAAAGCATATATAGAATGGGAGGAATAGGGCTAAGTGACAGCACATGTGAAAAAGACTTGGGTATACTAATAGATCACAGACTGAATATGAGTCAACAGTGTGATGCAGCAGCAAAAAAGGCAAATGCAATTCTAGGATGTATTAACAGAAGCATACAGTCTAGATCACGTGAAGTAATTATTTCCCTCTACTCCTCTTTGGTCAGACCTCATCTGGAATATTGTGTCCAATTTTGGGCACCACATTTTAAAAAAGACATCAACAAACTGGAGCAAGTTCAGAAAAGAGCGACCAGAATGGTGACCGGTCTGCAAACCCTGTCTTATGAGGAAAGGTTGCAGGATTTGGGAATGTTTAGTTTGCAAAAGAGAAGACTGAGAGGAGACTTAATAGCTGTCTACAAATATCTAAAGGGCTGTCACATTATAGAAGGATCAACTTTATTCTCATTTGCACAAGGAAAGACTAGAAGCAATGGGATGAAGCTGAATGGGAGGAGACACAGATTAGATATTAGAAAAAACTTTTTGACAGTTAGAGTGATCAATGAGTGGAACAGGCTGCCACGAGAAGTGGTGAGTTCTCCTTCAATGGAAGTCTTCAAACAGAGGCTGGACAGACATCTAACTGGGATGATTTAGCGAATCCTGCTTTGAGCAGGGGGTTGGACCAGATGGCCCAGGAGGTCCCTTCCAACTCTACGATTCTATGATTCTATGATTCTATGATTCTATGATTCTAGAGCCACCAAGTCCCGATATCACGCACACCCCAATGAATGTTTTGCAAAGAGATTTCTTCGTCAGGGAGTGGGACTTGGCAGCTCTAAACAGTATATTGCCTAATTTATCAAACTGTTTAACAGTGAAATTTATCTTGTTGCTCATACTGTTGTCCAGGGGCTGTCATATCGCCAGAGCAAATTACAAAAACTGACCATCACATCCAAGCATAAGCATAGTGTGAACAGGTGCTTAACCTAGAGTCACCAACTCATATACATTCAAGCAAAAAAGGAAGCACACTGCAGCGCCAAACCATGCAAACATGAAAAATGAATAATGAATTGTATCACT
The DNA here is from genome assembly GCF_039654945.1 of Dendrobates tinctorius. Lineage (NCBI taxonomy): Eukaryota > Metazoa > Chordata > Amphibia > Anura > Dendrobatidae > Dendrobates > Dendrobates tinctorius. Next base: position 4,014,594 of record NW_027362060.1, on the reverse strand, counting down.
GCATTAGAAATATGAAAAATTGAGAAAGTTTAGCGCATAAAATGGCCAAGTTATGTGTACCTGGAAGCCAAAGTTAAGGCATTTCTCGTTTTCCAGGTCCCTATTCTATGCCAATCCTCACTAAGACAGTAGTCACCATCTGAATGGGAACCTATGAAAAATCCTCTGTTGGGACTGAAGTCTTTATCTCTGTGGAGGGGTCATTGTAGCTGTACTGGGACCTGAATCTATATTGGCCCGCCTGCACCAGTGAATATTTCAGCTGGATGTGCATGCTTGGGCACACATTCACATGTAATGACTTGCACGGAGGACTTAACAGCACTGTGATACACACCACCAGCTATTCAGAGACCAGCAGCTGACATCAGCATGCATGTGGCTGAGCATGGCACTGACGTCAAGTGAGTAGAATTGTTTTTTAATGTGTTGCAGAATAGGGCACAGTACCCCAGGAAGGGGCCCAGGATGGGGCACACATTACTACAGGAAGAGGCACACTACCCCATGAAGGTCCCAGGATGAGGCACATTACCCCCATGAAGGGGTATATTAACCCAGGGAACATAGTTAAGAAGGGAGGATGGTTTGAATATAAACATGAAAATATACCCTACAGCGACAGAGAGGAGCCAGAAGATTGCAGAGTCTGATTTCTCCTACTCCTGCACTGTTTAGAAGCACTTCACCTTTATATTAAATGGTGCGGGTTTCTTTTAGCAGTGCAGGGGTTAATCTGCTCATTTAAGAGTTTTGGAAGCTTTCCTGCATTAAGGCTCTCGCCTGTTCACTGTTAGCCACTCCCATCTCCTATATAATCTGGGCCCTGGCAAGTACTCATTTCCAGAGCTAGCTTATGCTGTATGGTTAGGAGATGGTTGTTTTGGTTGCTGTTTGAGAAAAAAATGAACTGGAGCATGACTTGGTATGTATGCAAAATAGGAGCATGTTCACACTGGCCAAAAAATAGAGAAAACCTAAGACAGAAACAAAATGAATATATACCCTGTTGTAAGCAAGCGAAAGCAATAGCACATATAAATAACATAGGGTACTTAGTTAACACCGTTTTTGATAAAAAAAAATCATAAAAGCCATTCTATTATCGTAAACAGATCACAATACATGGACTGACAATGGGTTTCCTGACCTAAGCTAAATAGGCATTTGTGCTGCTGTTCAGTTTTTGTCATGAGACTTGTAGTTAGCCTCTCTGTACATACATCGTGATATTCAGCTGTCTGAACCTGTCACCAGTTTTTAGTATCCCAACAAATGCCCTCACTTTTTCTGCTGTTGTTATGCTTTTCACAAATGATTACATTGCCTCCTGACTGCCCTGTACACTTCCAAAATATCACTTTACTTTGTCCTGCACTTTATTTAAATGAGCCTGTTCCTGTCTGATGGGCGGCCTTATTGCATCGTATGTTCCTCCTCTCTGCTAGTAAAATCCATCCTCCGGCAGGATGCATCATCCACATAGCCGAATGAAGTCTCGTGCCTGTGCAGTGCCATTGCTGGCTCTTCAGGTGAACTTTGCTCTACCTTACTTACAGGTTCCTTTTAAGATATATGTGCAGTTTATATTTTTCTAGCTAACAAAAATAGTGTAACCAAGACAATCTGCTTAGTCACTATCTGTGCTGAATGAGTTTTTATTAAAAAGTCATTTCATTTATATGAGCCGAGACAGTATGAGGTTACTTAAATTACTGTTCATTTTCCCAGTCATTCATAGTTAATTTCTAGAGGCTCTGAAGATCTCTGCTAAAATGGGGCATAGTAAGGTTTAGAGCTAGGACAGCAGGACCTATAAATACAACTCTAACCACAAGTGCTTAATATGATTTAAATCTGATAATTGTGAAAGTCATTTATTCAAAAATAGAAATCCAGTTTCTGATATTTTATAATAAATAGTTTTTACACTGACGGACACAGTCTGAAGATGGTCCCTGCGGGCCCTATGCAGCCCAATTATTTTATCACAATTTCACCTGCTATGGAGGTAGAAATGGGCCCCCTTACCTCTCATACCCCTGTGCAGCTGCACAGGTTGCACCAATGATATGTCCGCCCCAGAGTTTTTAGATTGTTGTGCTGCTGGTAAAATTTGCACCAATAAATTGCCAACCATAATGGATGGCATGAAGTTTTAAATAACAAAGTGATACCCTTTCTGGTTTATTCCTTGAACTCTGTGTAAATTTTCAGCCTTATCAACACTAAAACAGTATAATTATATTTCCTGCACCAAAGGTGACTAAAGCCATCAAGCATTCCTCTTTGTTTTTTTTTATTTATTCCACATCCCACATATCTTATCTTTGATCCAAATACCTTAAATGTACACTCACACATGTTTCTGTATGTTGCCGCCCAATGTTTATGCTCTTTATGCGGCTTAACATTTCACACCTGGATAGATAGTTCTGAAAAAAAATAAACTTAGCACACCCTCTTTGGATTCTACGGATCTACTTATCAGGACATAATAAAAACATATCAGGTCTTAAAAGTGGGTAAGTACAACCTCAAATGAACGACACAATATGACACATCATGTGTCATTTTTTCCCAAAAATTTACCATAGTGTGTGAAAAGCCTTTAGTAGAAGTAGCTTGAAGTAATCATATTTTATATGACTATTTCAGTCTCTCACATCGTTCTGGAGGAATTTTGGCCCGCTCTTATTTTTTTTTAAGTTTATTGAGGTTTGGGGACATTCAGTTATGCACACCTTTCTTAAGGTTGCCACACAGCATTTAAATTGGACTGAGGTCTGGATTTTGACTGGGCCTTTGCAACACCTTGATTCTTTTCCTTTTTTTAACCATTCTGATCTTGACTTGCTGTTGTGCTTGGGTCATTGTCCTGTTGCATGACCCAGTTTTGGCAAAGCTTTAGTTTTTTGGATAGTTAGCCTCACATTTGACCCTAGATTAATTTGATATACATAGGATTTTATGGTCTACTCAATGACAGCAAAGTACCCTGGTCCTGTTACTCAAAAACAAGTCCATATGATTACCCCTCCATCATAGTGCTTGGAAGTTGTGCGCCATGGCCAAAGGTCTCCAAGTTTGTCTCATTTGTCCAAAAAGACATTGTCCCAGAAATGTTGTGGTTTGTTCAGATTTTACCCATGTTGCAATGTACTTTTTAGAAAAAGAAGGCTTTCTCCTGGCAACCATTCCAAACAATCCACACTTTACTTTTTCTGTTGTCATGAATATGATCAATTAAAATGCTGAGGCCTTTAGAATTTAAGCTTGTAGCCACTCATTTTTTTGCAATATCTCTAAGTATTGCACAGTCTAACCTTGGGATGATTTTGCTGGAACATCTACATGTGAGTTATTTTTCTGTAAAATGGTGGACTACAAAATGATTGGAAATGGCCTTATATTGTAGCCTTTCCTATATTGATGGGCAGTAAGCACTTGTTTCTTTTATGATTATTGCTATTGTCTTTTCTTCTTTATACTATATTAACAGACGCCTGAATGATCCAGACCAGTAAATTACTAAAGCTTCTGCTTCTGTATAGGCAGTCACACTTACTAATGATCAATTAATCAAGGGAATATGAATAGCAACACCTGTCTGATACTTATGCTCTTAAAAAGAAGCTTTCACCAAACGTTTCATGTTGAACCGGACACGCAGTTTTTGTTAAATTAATAATGACACAATATAATTTGTCATATGTTGTTAATGTTAAGTTTTATTTACCTAATATTATAACTTTTTTTATAATATGCACTAATAAGTAAAGCTTTAGAATTCGATGTGCTTAGTTTTTTCTCATGACTGTACCTTAGTTAGAGATTATCTGTGTGAAAAAAATTCAATGATGTGGAAGTAGCAACCACTAGCTGTCACATTTTAAAATTAAAATATAAAGCCTTTACAATGTGCAGGAATGTAAAGCATTTATACACTATGAAGGTCATTGTTCCTCTTACTTGTCCTTCTTTTATGGAATAGTAATGTTGCAAATTATGACACAGGCCATATTCGTGCTTTAATTTTAAAAAAATCTCACCCTTACCATCTTTCAGAAGAATTTAGAAAAGCGGACAGGATTTGCCAAAAAGGGGAATTCAACGCTAAAATTAGTTTTAAAAGAGGTGAGAATCTTTTTCTGCTCATGGAAGGGTGTATTAAATTTTATGGCTCAAAGACTGTCCAAAATGCATCACATTTTCTAAGAGGAATGTTATTACTAATTTGGACCTTTTACTCCAACGTACTGTAGTTTAAGACTGGGATGTAAATCACTTATTTTAGTAAACCTGCTAAAATTTGTCAACAATTTTAGATATTTTATTACAGTTGACCAAGATAACCTTTACGATCGCTCCTAAATGGTCTTGACAAAGAAAGAACAATTTGCAGATTCATAAAAGCAAGTAAGACAACCTTATAATGATTAGAAAAGAACGCAATTGAATAAAAGTATAGCTCTGTGTACTTGCTACTTTTCTGTATATGTCAGGAAATTGTTTAAGTTTATGTGTTATTTAAGAGAGACTGTAAATGATTGGAATCTTCATTCAACATTTCAGTTTTCAAGGTGAAATGTCACAGTATGTGTGGCTGTTTTAGAAAATGAACATCATTTGTGTTATCTCAGATCTAATAGCAGAGTAAACAAACAATGGTACAATCCATTGAAACAAAGGATTAATATTATATTTTTAGTTGTAAAAGTTGTAAAATCATCTTTAAATATTATACAAACAATTTGGTGCCAATTATAAATATATATTTTCCCATATCCAGTATATGTAGTATAGCGCAATGGACATATGGGATGATTTTTACAACTTAGGCCGGTTTCACATTAGCGCTTTTTAAGCGCACGCACGGCCGGGGGCTAGTTGCGCTTTGACCTGCGCTGCGCCCTTTTTACGGTGTGCCGTGCGCGCCAAAATTGAACTTTTCGGATTTTGGCGCGCACGGCGCACCGTCAGAAGTGCGCAGCGCAGGTCAAAGCGCAACTAGCGCACGGCCTGCGCACGATCTGCGCACCCTATGCTAAAGATAGGGTGCGCCGATCGCAGGTGCCGCTGTCCGCTAGGAGGCGGCGCTACAAGCAAGGGGCGGGCACGCCGGGCAGAGAGCCGGCTCGGGGGCGGAGCTACCCCCGGCCGTGCGTGCGCTTAAAAAGCGCTAATGTGAAACCGGCCTAAGTTGTAAAAATTCTGTAACTTTGTAAAAAGTTAATATAGTAACATATCTATAAATGTCATTACATAAAGATGCCAACAATAAGAGACCAAAAATAGTAGGATTTAAAAACAAATTCATTTACTTGTATTTAACTTGAATAACTGATCTTTAACTGAATATTATAATCAAAAAATATAATTAACAAAATACAAATTGTAACTACAGAACCTAAATGCGCGCTTAGAAATATATTAAATGGTTTGATTAATATTATATCTGCTTTCTTCCAGAAAGAGCACCATATCTATCCACAGTTTTTTCTGGCTCACTTCAATTACAATTTATGGGATTGAGCTGCAAAACTACACACAACTTTAGGAGATATATGGTGTTGATTCTGTTCTTCTAGTCCTGGACAAGTCCATTAACAATAAAATCCTGATCTATCAAATGCGTATGTGCTTAGCATAATATATAAGACTAGAGGAAAGGGAGATGATGTAGATTAGTGTTTCCCAAACCCCCGTTCCCACAGCTCCCCAACACATCATGTTTTCAGGATTTCTTTACTATTTCACAGGTGATGCAGTTATTTTCAACGTATCAAAAACTGCCACAGGTTCCCTCCTCTCTATAATGCTAATGAAATCCTGAAAACATGATATATTGGTGGTCAGGAAGACTGGAGTTTGGGAAACACTGGTGTACTTGAAGGGAACACATGGGGTTAATATTTAGAGCTCTGCTTTCCCTATTACTTTAACTAATGTTAATGATGAAAATTTTCAGCACATGAACTATTATACAACTTTATACATAGCTGCCATTAGTTATTTAATACAATGTATGTATGTACTTCAAAAATAGCAAGCTTGTTCACCTGGATGTTGGCTGAAGCCACTGATTTATGCAGAAGTAGCTAAACATTCAATGTGTAGTGGGGGTTTCTCAATAAATGCTGGGTGAATAAAGCATTGGACATGTTGGACTTGCCCAATTTTTGAGCATGCCCTATTTTTGTTGCTATAGATGATGAACCAATTACAAGGGTGTTCGTCAGGGGCTTATTAACCTCTCCCCATTGAGAAAACATGCACACTTGGCTGAGAATGCATAAGTGGGGTGGGGGACAGGATAGTAAGCTATCAGGCAAGTGAGCAAACAGTTCACAATTATCTAAGGTCAATGGCCAACTTTACTTAAAGAAGCACTCCAAGTACAATTTTTTTCCTCTTAATTATATTAATTATCATATTACATGGCACTGTGTACTTACACTTGCTCATTTTACACTTTTTTCCCATTAAGTCTATGACATTGCATGATTAACAACTGACTAGCTGAATCCCTTTAAGCTCTATATAGAAACAGGAAGTCAATTTTCCCTGAATGACTCATGAGATACTGCAAAAGTCCCCGGCAAGGGGAAGAGGGAGCAACCGGGTCAGGAGTTGAAGAGGTGAATGATTTATGCAGGGAAAACAGACTTTCTGTTTCTACATGCTGCAGAGAAAAGAGAAGAATTAACTGAGTAGAAAGGCAAAATGAGCAATTGTAAGTCCATAGTGCCATATATGTTGATGACTGCAATATATTATGAGGATAAAAACATTGATGGGAATTCTTCTTTAACTAAACTTTACATGGATGGTTTAAATTTAACAGAGGATATAGAGCTCAACTATTTGTTAACTTTATGAAAGGATCTATCTAGATGTAAAAATATATTTACTAATAGTGAGAGTAAAGAAATGAGCCATGGACAGTTTTACAATGGAACGACATGTGTTGATAACAGTATAGTTTGTTACAAATAGTAATAAAATATACCATAAATATGCTGTGACTGTTCCAATAATATTAATACATCAGTTTTACCCAAAGCACACTTATGTTAGTAAAAAAGATTATGTTAAGTGCTTCTTTTCTATGAATGGTCACCAAGGGATTCCAAAACATTCTACTGTGTGACATTTCCGATTGTTTATCTGTAGGAGCACTATCACAACAACTTTCAATCATTTTAAGCTTTAAGTAAATATCCACCTCAATAAAAAAAAACTTTCTTCACTTTTTTTGATATAGTACTTTTCTTATCATCGCCGTATTAATAATCTCAGAGATGCTGTGGAAGACTGTACTAAGCTGTTGCCATGTCAATTACACAGGGCTATATTTTTGTGCTCATTATTATTCTTGGATGTCCCAATTTACATCTAAATGTACTGACTAATTTTGATCCAATCATGTCAAAAATGATAGGTAATGTGTGGGAGGAGATGACAGTCCTACCGCCAGGAATTGCCAGAATGAGAATTCCTCGGGGCAATGATTTAATGCCCAACTCAAGCACTGCTGTCAGAATGGAAGGCCAAATTATGACACATTATGCTGTACTATGGACTCACACATACAATACATATGAAAAAAATGACTGAGATTGGAATTATTAAACCGTGCTTTAACCCCCGTTACATTTCATTCTTTTTCTCTCTTTTTTTTCCCTTGGCTCATTGCATTTGTTCAGAGACACTAATCGTACAGAAATTTCTTCTATAGCAACCTACATTTGGATTCTTTCAGAGCGTGAATGCATGATTAAAGTGGGAAGAGAAATAATGTCACTTGATGTATATCTTGGCTTGGGTCTTTCAATCATTCACAGTTCCATTTTTTTTTACAAACTACATGTCAGCTCACACTTCGTTGAGGTGAAGGTTATATTTATTCCTTTCCATCGTTTTTTTTCATAGTATTAATTTATTATTCCCTTTTCTTCTAGAGTAAGTGTCCCATTACAAGAGGAGGCTTAAAGTGTAACCTTGAGCAATTCGAGAGCTAATTTCCATATTGGATAGCTATGCCTAATTACAAAGCAACATCATGTTTTCTAGCTTCAGGGACTTTGTCTGTCAAGTGTAAGATTTTTGGCATATGGAAATCTTCTTGGGTGTGCATTAGGTATTTTACTGTATGTTCCAACTTGACAAATAATTGACTTCAGTCCATTGCTGTGTTGATAATAGTGTCAGTGCTTAGTTAGTAGGAGAATTTGGTTACTTTTTCCTACCAAATGTAAGTCATCAAAATCTCTGTTCTCTCCTATTACATTTTTAGAATTAGATTTATAATTAATATGTTTCTAACATATATGCAATATATAAATATCATTGCAGATAAGTCAAATATTTTATAACAGAATTATATTTTTTTACAATACATGTTACAACACAATCAAACAATGATTTCAAAGTTGTATGGTCATATAATTTATTTTTAAAAATTTTTCATCTTTTATTTTTTTCTAATGGAATGTTGTAGCATCCCTAGAGATAATGTGTTGCAGTACATATTATGTTTGTTCCATGTATTCTGACATATATCAATTGATCCAAAACTTTTCCAAGCCTGATGGGCTACAAGAAAATTTCTCAGGGCAGTTAACTGGATAGGTCAAAATGTCTGACATTACTGAATTAAGGATGTAAGACTAGTTCATTCACATTGCTCAATTGTTAAGAGCCTTCTGTCACCGTTATGGATGTAACAATAGCTTCTGCTCTTGTGCTCTACATACTAATAATACCTTATTTAGTGAATATTCTCATGCGTCCCAGTTTTTCAAGGTATTTACCACGGTAAACTTGGGACCTACGTTAGATATTATGGAGATATATTAAAACTTTTATAGTATTTAATATTTAAGCTAAATGTGAGGTGTAGACTATTTAAATTGTTTAAATCAAGATTGATCATCTCAGTTGCATGAAATATTTAGGATCGTTTGTAATTGATATAATTTATACTGTAATTGTGTATAAACTACTGTTACAACAAACATTGGCTGAAATAGAGAAGTTCTAAATTCCATCTAGTTATATGTCTAATCTGTTCCAAATCAATGATTATAACTAAGCATAATGATAGTTCATATTCTCATTATTTGACAAAATTGTATTACTAACCAATAAAATAAACAAATCTATTGTTACAATTTTGTAAAATATTAAGCATGTTGTATCCTGAAGTTACTTGCCAGAAATATCATACTATGTGCATTGATTGCATTGTACATTAGTGCCTTCAGAAACATCATGAATAAGTAGTGTACTGGGAGATCTCATGCTAGCATATTACATGATCTAAATGTATTAGTTTTAAATGATAATGTATTGTTTTAACATGTTTTTACTTTTAATCATAATGCATTAATGTATACTGTTAGATTTATTTTTCTTTTCTAATTTTACTAATGTTACACGTGAAGTAAATCTTGACTTGAGTAATAGTATGAGACTGCAAAATACCATGATGCAGTGAACAGTAATTTGACATTTGTTGCAGTATTGTATCATTCATAGTGCATCAACTGGGGGAAATTAGCAAGGGTTTTACACCAGTTATTTTGCATCAAGAAGTGGCAAACTTGGTTGTAAGCTGTTTTGCACTAAACTTGACCTATTTTCAATTTTATGCCACTTATTTTTAAATAGGTGCCAATATTTAATTAATTAGTTATTAATTATAAATTAATTATTATCTATTAACATTCATTCAGAATAAGTTATTAAAAATGTAAAATTAATAGATTTTTTTGTTCCATCTCGAAGGTTGAGGAAATGCTCTCTCGTCACTATTTAAAATGTTGGTGTAATTTTTTTTATATAATTATTAATTATATACTAATCATTAACTATTATCATTCATTCAGAATAAGATATTAAAATTGTTAAATTACCAGATCCTTCCTCTCGAGGTTTGAGGAAATACTCTCTTGGGAGGTTTACCCAAACTAGTCTCAAGCATCTCAGAATTCCTTCCCCATAGTCTCCCCTTCTCATTTTCAGGTTATGGTAAAAGGATCTAGAAAAGAACTTTACACTAAACTCAAACTACTCTTAGAACTCTACAGAAAACTACTTACTAGATGTTTACTCCATACTGGGTTTCTTGGTATAAGATGTCATGTAAAACTGCTTTGTACAGAGCAGTAACTTTTACACATATTGGAGATGTCAGAGAAAATGGACACCTCTTTCTATGTCTTGTGGACATGTGAAAAAGTCAATCCTTGGTTGAATGAAATGTTTTGAAAAATCAACTGGAACGCTCACATCCTTGTACCAGAGATTGCTTTTCCCTTTTCCCTTGGTATTACTCCTTGAATAATTTTGTTTTTTTGGCATAAAACTACTTACATCCCTTTACCCTTGAATTTTTTCTTACAGCTATGCAATTAATCCCTTGCACATGCTCCCACAGGAAACTTCCCTACTTGGCCACTGGATAAGCAAAATTGATAACACTTAGAGGTTTGAAGAGGTCTTATACTTGGAATATCATACAAGACAAACACTTCCCCTGCTATGACCACCTTAGATGACCTCTCTTTCTTTTTCAAATGATGTTTGAACTTTCGATTTAGGGCTAACAACTCAATTGGATTTGGACGGTGGACAACCTTTTACTTATTCTTCAAAAGTTAACTCAGACTGAAGTACTTGATACTTCCAATTGTCAATTTGATTTGTTGTAATATATTTAATTGCTTTGACGCATGGACTTTCAATTTAATAAGCATAAGAAATTTGACTTACTTTGACTTATTATATGTCTAAAAGTTTAATTAATTTTTTTTTAATAAAAAGTGGTTGGAACCTGAATGTAGTTAGCTGTGCAAATATGAATTTAGTATTAATGCTTAAAAAGTCGCAAAATCGTCTCTTTATATGAATAGATGTACAAAATGTATCATTTTGCGACATTTTGATCAATTTAATGCAAATAATGGCAAGGTAGCCACAACCAAAGCTAATTAAAATAATCCTTTCATTATAAATTTTCCCCTTAGTGGCAACCTCTGTTACATCTGTACCTGTACGTTAGCATATATCATTCTCCTTTCTGTTAATCCACATACACATTACTATTGTTTTATGTTTTTCCAATGAAAGACTCCAAAAACAGTATAATAACTCTCATTGGGCTTATTTTCAAAGACCTCTTAACTATGGTAATTATAATATTGATATGTATATAATGTTTCATATTCAGATACTTGAATTGAATATTTGCAGCTAAACACATCGAAAATTGTCTAGCCAATTTGAAAAATAGTCATTTTGAGTGCCGGTTAAATGTGTCCAGTGATCTAAATATTGGTTTTAAAATAGTCTATGTCAATAATTTAAGAAGAAAAGAGAGTATAAAAATAGAAAAGGCATAAAAAAGATTTTTTTCAGTCTGTCTGGTGCTTACCTTATCTGCCCTCAAGAAGTATATTTTAAAGTTACATATTTGAGGTCATATCTAGGTACGTGAAATGAAGCCTGTAAACAGCATATTTGTAAATATAGAATCTTTCCGTTAGTCCCTATGAATGCCCCATGGATGGAAGATGTTTGCTTTTGGTTTTAGATGATATCAAAGAGATGTCTTATAGCTGAAGCAAATGCCCAAGGGAAGAAAGATTCTTAACCAGTAGTTCTTCTGATGCAGTTGCATGTTCAAGGGATAGTAACAATAATGATATACGTGTAGTTAGGAGCAATTCTTAAATATAAAAAGAGCTGTCATGTTTCACGTAGAAGAATGACAACTTCCCCTGTAGCATCTCATTTTTCTGGCACCATCATATGTAGGGCAGCGGCTATTGACATCATAAATTGGCAATAGGATAATGGCTTTACATTTAAACAGTACCATAAATGTTATGTTTATTTCCATTATACAATTAATACATTCTTCTAGAAAAATATATTTTTATTCAATTACTCTTTTGATATTTCAATATTTAGGATCTAGATACTAATTTGATATTAGAATATTTGATGCTTTTAATATTTTTTTGTTAAATTTCCTCAACTGTACAATTTAGAACAGCTTTAGAAAATTAAGACTTCATTTTTTAAATTAGAATTACAGCTGTGCATTGAACAATTGTTTAATTAGGTAACTGTGAAATTTGGCTGCAACGTTTTTGTAATATTCTTTATTATTCCTTCATAATTTTGGTAGACATTAATTAAATATAATATAGATTTTTTTATATGGTATGTTTTTTTAAAAAAATGCATCTATAATGTTGGAATAACTTCAAAAACTTTTGAGATTATTTAAGTGTAAATTTGCACTCAGAGGGTTGTCTAACCTTTCTTCAGTAGCACATCACTTATATGTCTCTCAGCTTCTTGTTTGCTTACTGAACTCCTCCTAAAAGTTGATCATTTAAACCAGTGGCATGGTCACCCTGCTGGACTGAACGGTGCGACTTCTGATGCTTTGCCTCGGTAGTATCAAAGGAAATCAAGAGTACTGAAGATGACTGGATCCAACCACCTTCAGAATTGTGCTTGCAAGCTGTATAGTAAATAACTGGGGTGCACACACCTTGTCTAGGAAACCAGCCACCTATGCTAGACTACAAAGGTGGCAGATAACCTAGGTAAAGAGCAGTAAGCTATAAAATTCAAAACCCCTCCATTCTTGACAAGCACTTTGCATTTTACTCATTTAAGAAGTTGAGACAATCCCTTTAAATCAGAGATAAGCAAATAACAAGTTAATAGTAATACTAATAATAGTTATAGGCTACAAGCAATCACACAGGCTTATGATCAGATCTGATTAAATTTATTTGAACATATCTATGACTAGTGCTTACAAACTTTTGGAAAAAATGTAAAGTTATTTACATGTTTTATTGTTATAGATAACAGTGCCATATTTGTAAAGCAGAGCAATAAGGAGATGGAACCTAATTATAGTAATTTATAATGAGTACCTAACATACTCTATGTAAGTATCCAATGTATCCACCACTGATTCATCACTGTAGGGTGAATGTGTGGCTCTCTGCAGTTCCTCTGTTAGCAGCTTGCTGCCAGGGGATTTCTGAAGCTTGACCTGTGTATGTTTTTTTTTCCTTAGAAATATCTAGTACAACTAGGCAGGCAAAGCCTAGAATATTCATGTATCTTGCGATATATATACATATGCAGTGGGGAAAATATGTATTTGATATTTTGATTGCTGATTTTTCGTAGGCATAGTTCAACTGTTTAAGAGATAGAATCTTTAAAAAAAAATCCAGAAAAATCACATTTTATGATTTTTGCGTAATTAATTAGAATTTTATTGCATGAAATAAGTATTTCATACAATAGAAAAACAGAACTTAATATTTGGTACAGAAACCTTTGTTTTCAGTTACAGAGGTCAGATGTTTCCTGTAGTTCTTGAGCAAGTTTACACACTCACCAGCAGGGATTTTTTATCCACTTCTCCTGCTCTTTCAGGTTTCGTGGCTGTCAGTTGGCAACATTGAGTTTCAGCTCCATCCAAAGGTTTTTTCTTTTGAGCTTAGGTCTGGAGACTGGCTAGGCACCTTCAGGACCTTGAAATGATTCTTATGAAGTCACTCCTTAGTTGCACTGGCTGTGTGTTTTGGATCATTGTCATGCTGCATGACCCAACCACGACTCATCTTCAATGCTCTTACTGAGGGAAGGAGGTTGTTGACTAAAATCTCACGATACATGACCCCATTCATGTTCCCTTTAATATAGTTCAGTTATCATGTCCCCTTTGCAAAAAAGCACCCCCAAAGTATGATGGTTCCCCCAACATGCTTCATGGTTGGGACGGTGTTCTTGGAGTTGTACTCATTCTTCTTCTTCCTCCAAACACGGTGAGTGGAGTTAATACCAAAAAATTCTATTTTGGTCTCATCTGACCACATGACCTTTTCCCATGCATCCTCTGGATCATCCAGATGGTCTTGGTGAACTTCAAACGGGCCTGGACATGTGCTGGCATGAGCAGGGGGACCTTGCGTGCCATGCAGGATTTTTTTCCATAATGGCATAGTGTGTTACTAATGGTAATGTTTGAGACCATGGTCCCATCTCTCTTCAGGTCACTGACCAGGTCCGTGTGTAGTTCTGAGCTGATTCCTGACTTTTCTCAGAATCATCCTTACCCCATGAGGTAAGATCTTGTGTGAAACCCCAGACTGAGGGAGATTGACAGTCATCATGTGTTTATTCCATTTTCCAATAATTGTGCTAACAGTTGTTGCCTTCTCACCAAGTTGCTTGCATATTGTCCTGTGGCCTAGTCTTGTGCATCTACAATTTTGTCCATGGAGTCCTTAGACTAGAGTTGAGCGAAACGGGTCGGTCAAATTCATAAGTCGCCTACTTTCGCTAAAGTCGGGTTTCATGAAACGAAACCCGACCATAGCGTGAGGTCAGCCATGAGGTTGGCGACCAGAGCACCAAATGATGCTTCCAGCACCCTTTTTCAGCCAATGATGGAGGACGCACACTGTGGGCAACGCGATGACATGGGCAGCGGTCACCACCATCTTTGAGAAGGGTATGCAAGTGATTGGCTTGCTTTGTGTGGCGTCACAGGGGCTATAAAAGGGCATGCACGCCAACCGCCATCTTACTTCTGCCGATCTTAGCATAGGGAGAGGTTGCTGCTGCTGATTCTAAATAAGGGAGAGCGTTAGGCAGGGAAGAAGAAAAAAACTGCTTCAGCTGGTAGCGATTTTCACTGTACAACACAACAGTTTGTGTGCAGTGACAGGGGAGAATATATTTTTGTGCATCAGCTCTGTTGGTTATTAGGCTGCCTTATAAGGCGTCTCAGAGGGATGTGTCACGGTGGTGGTGACCCGATCCGTGGCCCTGGGCATCCATGCAAAGGGGTGAATAATGTTTATAGGTGAATGATACGTGACTCCACCTGTGGTTTCTGATCAGATTGACCAGCTCTGCAGTGTCGCTTCTCTGGGACAGATGTTGTGGTGCAGCTAAGATGTAGAAGCCCTGCACAGGTAGGGCCATAGTCGCAGGGCAGATGAAAGAGTTGGTAGATGGTGTGCAGTGCAGGATGTAGCAGAGCCGTGCACCAGGCGCAGGAGAAAGATGACAGACACAGTCGTGCAGTTCCTTTACCTGTACTTGGTAAGTGCCGTCCAGGACCCAGAGTACAGATGGAGAAGGAGTTGGTCAGACTGGACGCAAATTAGGAATTTTCTCTCTGCAGATAGGTAGTGTGGCCTCCGTTCTAGCGCTTATCTGAGGTACTCGCAGTACTGAGTTCACTGAAGTTCCCCCTGTTGACTCTATTTTGGAACTTTCTCATATGGCAGGCAGCCGTAGCCTTTTCCTTCTGGCTCACACACTTCGCTGTTGAGGCCTCCGAGCCTTAGTTGGGAACAGAGCATTTACAGCTGCTACTTCCTCTGGTTTCTGCTGCAGGACCGTCAGTGTCCCTACAAACTCGGAGACCGGAATCCAGATCATGCGCTCCAGCTGTGAGTAAGCCTTAACTCTGCTCATCCTCCAGCTCCCCTTCTC
Organism: Dendrobates tinctorius; assembly: GCF_039654945.1. Taxonomy (NCBI): domain Eukaryota; kingdom Metazoa; phylum Chordata; class Amphibia; order Anura; family Dendrobatidae; genus Dendrobates; species Dendrobates tinctorius. The sequence goes on along the minus strand of NW_027362060.1, from coordinate 3,999,042 downwards.
ATGTCCACACACTTCCCCTTCCCTTCACAGACTGCCCTAACTTCCCTCCTCCCGACCACAGAGAGCAGCTCCTCAGCAGTCAGGTTCAGAGCTCTCCCTGCTGGCCTGGAGTGGGAACTGTTATGAATGGGTCACCGAGGAGAAAAAAGCAAAACAAGCTAAGCCACAGAAAACCAGAGTGAAACAAGATGAAGGCACAAACACAGGCAGGAAAATTGGCTGAGCAAATGATGGGGCCCAAACTAACTAGACAGAAAAGGAAAGGGAAGACACTGTCTGCAACCTGCAAAAAACCCTACAAAAATAATGTCCAACACTTCTGATAGCAAAATTAACCCTGAAGTCACTAGACTTCTCCCACTATATCAGCACTCTGAAATATTCTGAGACAGAGCAAAAAGAGACCGAACTAGTAAGAGACAAAAAACAAATTGGCAAAATACTGATAAATAAGAGTGGAAATTCAGCTCAGCCCCCAGCCGGGGCTGGCAGACCACACAAAAACTGAATAGACCAACAAAATCAAGTGTGAACATTAGCAGAAAAACTTAGCTTTAGATGACTGGAACAGAGCTGAAAACCAAGAGCTGACAAGCCAGAAGGAATCACCAGCAACTGAATAGGGCTTCGGCTATCTTAAATCCAATCTGAGAATCCTGAGATCCAATCGTCATCCTCATTCTCAGGTGGCAGATCTCCACCGATCAAACCAGCCGCACCACCTCCCGTCACCACCAGAGGGAGTCCAGAAGGGGAACTCACAACTGGTGAACCAGAGAATGAATTCACAACAGTACCCCCCCTTGAGGAGGGGTCACCGAACCCTCATCCACGCCACCTGGCCGATCAGGATGGGCTCGGTGAAAAGCACGAACCAATCTATTGGCATGAATATCGGAGGCAGAGACCCAAGAATTATCCTCCTGACCATAACCCTTCCATTTGACCAAATACTGGAGTCTCTGTCTAACCAAACGAGAATCCAATATTTTCTCTACCTCATATTTCACATTGCCTTCGACCAACACAGGGTCAGGAGGTGCTGCCATAGGAACCACTGGCTCAACAAACCTCTTCAAGAGGAGATTTGTGAAATGCGTTATGGATCTTGAACGTAACTGGAAGAGCCAATTGAAACGAAACAGGATTAAGAATTTCCAAAATCTTATAAGGACCAATAAATCTTGGCTTAAATTTAGGAGATGCAACCTTCATAGGAATATTCTTAGACGACAACCAAACCATATCACCCACTTTAAACCGGGGACCAATGGTCCTATGCCGGTTGGAAAATCGCTGGGCCTTTTCCTGAGAGAGTGACAACTTATCCACCACTTGGTCCCATATCTGCAGCATTTTCTTAACCACCATGTCCACACCTGGGCAGGACGAAGATTCCACTTGCCCTGAAGAGAATCGAGGATGAAACCTAAAATTACAGAAAAAGGGTGACATCAAAGTGGCAGAACTAGCTCTATTGTTCAGTGTGAATTCGACCAAGGGCAAAAATGAGACCCAATCATCCTGATCAGCAGATATAAAACATCTCAAATAAGACTCCAAGGTCTGGTTTGTTCTCTCAGTCTGTCCATTGGTCTGGGGATGAAACGCGGAGGAGAAGGATAACTGAATTCCCAGATAGGAACAAAAGGCTTTCCAGAATCTGGAAACAAACTGGACTCCTATGTCGGACACAATGTTCTCAGGAATCCCATGTAACCAAACCACCTGTTGTAAAAACAAGGGCACCAACTCAGCAGAAGATGACAACTTTGGGAGAGGTACAAGATGGACCATCTTCAAAAATCTATCACAAATCACCCAGACAACAGTCATTCTCTGAGAGACAGGAAGATCAGAAATAAAATTCATTGAGATATGGGTCCATGGCCTCTTGGACACCAGCAAGGGCATCAGCAACCCACTAGAACGAGAACAGGGTTTAGACCGAGAACAAGTCCCACAGGACTGTACAAAATTCCTGACATCACGAGATAAGGCAGGCCACCAAAAGGACTGACTCACCAAATCTCTGGTACCAAAAATACCTGGATGACCAGCCAATGTGGAGCAATGAATTTCAGACATCACTCTCTTTCTCCACTGGTGAGGAACATACAATTTTTCCATAGGGCAACGCTCAGGTTTATCCTCCTGAAATTCCTCCAGGGCGCATCTCAAATCAGGCGAAATGGCAGAAAGAACTACCCCCTCACCTAGGATGGTAGTAGGCTTGGTCACACTAAGAGAATCAGCAAAAAAACTCCTAGACAGGGTGTCTGCCTTAACATTCTTAGTGCCTGGAAGAAAAGAGACCACAAAATTAAAACGCGTGAAAAACAAGGCCCATCTAACCTGTCTAGGGCTCAAGTGCTTGGCCGACTCCAGATAAATCAAGTTCTTGTGATCGGCGAGGACTACAACTTGATGTCTAGCTCCCTCCAACCAATGTCTCCACTCCTCAAATGCCCACTTCATGGCCAACAATTCCTGATTCCCCACGTCATAGTTGCGTTCAGATGGGGAGAACTTTCAAGAAAAGAAGGCACAGGGATTCATCTTAGAAGTCACAGGGTCTTTTTTGGGACAAAACAGCTCCTGCACCAATCTCAGAAGCATCTACCTCCACCTGAAATGGAAGTGAGACATCAGGTTGCTGTAAAACTGGAGCTGAAGTAAATCTCTGCTTAAGCTCCTGAAATGCTGAGATAGCCTCAGGAGACCAATTCAGCACATCAGCGCCCTTCTTGGTCAGATCAGTCAGTGGTTTGACAATACCAGAAAAATTACCTATAAATTTACGATAGAAATTAGCAAAACCCAAAAACTTCTGGAGGGCCTTCAAAGAAGTAGGCTGAACCCAATCATAAATGGCCTGAACCTTGGCCGGGTCCATTTCAGTAGTTGATGGAGATAAGATAAATCCCAAAAATGAAATCCTCTGTACACCAAAGAGGCATTTCGATCCCTTAACAAACAGGGAATTCTCCCTCAAAATCCAGAACACAGTCCGGACGTGTTCCACATGAGAATCCCAATCACTAGAAAAGATCAAAATATCATCCAGATAGATGATAAAAAGCTTATCCACAAAGTCACGGAAAATATCATTCATAAAGGACTGGAAGACAGAAGGGGAATTAGTGAGCCCAAAAGTCATCACCAGGTACTCAAAATGTCCCTCCGGAGTATTAAACGCCGTCTTCCATTCATCCCTGTGCTTGATGTGAATAAGATTATACGCCCCCCTGAGGACTAGTTAGTAAACCAGCAGGCACTCTTAACTCTGGAGAATAAATCAGACATCAGAGGTAACGGGTATTGATATTTAACCGTCATCTTGTTAAGGGAACGATAATCAATACAGTCTTAATGAACCATCTTTCTTGGCCACAAAATAAGCCCCAGCACCTAAAGGTGCGAGGATGGTCTAATATGACCCTTCTCCAATGACTCCTTAATATAGGATCGCATAGCATCATGTTCGGGTACTGATAAGTTGAAAAGCCGACCCTTGGAAAATTTACACCCAGGCATCATCTCAATTGCTCATTAATAACTCCTATGAGGAGGCAAAGACGCAGACTTGCTCTCACTAAATACATCAGAAAAATCGGCTAGATAATCAGGAATATCATCAGACTGAGGAGAGGTGGAGAAAACAGGAGCATCCCTAAGAACACACTGACAACCCCAGCTCACCACAGACCCAGATTTCCAATCCAAAACTGGATCAGGAGTTTGCAACCAAGGAAAACCCAGAACAATAGTATCATGCAAATTATGCAGCACCAAAAATTTTCAATTTTCTTGGTGGTCTGGGGCAACCCGCATCGTCACCTTGGTCCAAAACTGAGGTTTATTCTCCGCCAAAGGAGTATCATCAATACCCCTCAAAGGAATAGGCGTCCGCAGAGACGTCATGGAAAAACCACAACATTTAGCAAAGTCCAAATCCATCAGATTCAACGCTGCTCCTGAATCCACAAAAGCCTTCGTGGAAAATGTGGATAAGGAGCAGATCAGAGTTATTGCCAAAAGAAACTTAGGTTGTATACTGGCCACAGCAAATGTGTGTGCAAAACGTTTCTCTCGTTTTGGGCAGACAGAAATAATATGAGAGATGTCTTCACAGAAAAAACACAGCTTATTACGCCTTCTAAACTCCTGATGTTGCGCCCTAGACAAAACTCTATCACATTGCATAGGTTCAGACATTTGTCCAAAAGGTGGCAACTCCTCTCGTGCAGTTTTGCGTTCACGTAAACGCAGATCAATTAGAATGGCTAATGACATAGAATTGTCAAGACCAGAGGGAACAGGAAATCCCACCATAGTATCTTTTACGGTTTCTGACAAACCCTTCCGAAAGAGAGCTGCCAAGGCACCATCATTCCAGGTAGTAAGGACCGCCCACTTTTGGAATTTTTGACAGTATAACTCTGCAGAATCCTGACCCTGGTTCAATGCCAATAGGGCTTTCTCAGCTTGATCAATTGCATTAGGTTCATCATACAACAACCCCAAGGCTTGAAAAAATGCATCCACATTAGTCAGAATAGGATCTTCAGGTGTCAAAGATAATGCCAAATCCTGGGGATCGCCGCGCAGCAAAGAGATGACAATTTTAACCTGCTGCGCAGAGCTCCCCAATGAATTAGGCTTCAAGGCAAGAAATAATTTACAATTATTCTTAAAATTCAAAAATTTAGACCGATCCCCAAAAAACACATCAGGAGTAGGGATCCTTGGTTCAGCAGCATGTGAATGAGCGAGATAGGCGGAAATTCCCCACACTTCAGCAGTGAGCTGCTCCACACGATCAGACAATTGCTTAATCTCCATTAAAAAAAATCCTCCTACGGCCCCAGAGAAAAAGAGGAAAACATATACATATATAAAAAAAAAATTCTGACACTTTTTTTTTTTTTTTACAATTCTTTCCTGCTTTTGAGTACCCTAGAATCTGCGGTATGGCTGGTGATTCTGTTATGAATGGGTCACCGAGGAGAAAAAAAGCAAAACAAGCTAAGCCACAGAAAACCAGAGTTGTTGGTAACTATGCAGATTGCAGATCCCTGATCTTACCACACAACTAGCAGTAGCCGTGGAGCGTGCCTACGATGTTCCTAGATGCCTCGTCACGGCCGGAGGACTACATAAGCCTAAAGCAAGAAAAGGGAAAACTAACTGACCCAGAGCAGACCCCAAAGGAATAAATAGCCCCCACACATGCATTGACGGTGAAACAAGATGAAGGCACAAACACAGGCAGGAAAATTGGCTGAGCAAATGATGGGGCCCAAACTAACTAGACAGGAAAGGAAAGGGAAGACACTGTCTGCAACCTGCAAAAAACCCTACAAAAATAATGTCCAACACTTCTGATAGCAAAATTACCCCTGAAGTCACTAGACTTCTCCCACTATATCAACACTCTGAAATATTCTGAGACAGAGCAAAAAGAGACCGAACTAGTAAGAGACAAAAAGCCAATTTGCAAAATACTGATAAATAAGAGTGGAAATTCAGCTCAGCCCCCAGCCGGGGCTGGCAGACCACACAAAAAACTGAATAGACCAACAAAATCAAGTGTGAACATTAGCAGAAAAACTTAGCTTTATATGACTGGAGCAGAGCTGAAAACCAAGAGCTGACAAGCCAGAAGGAATCACCAGCAACTGAATAGGGCGTCGGCTGTCTTAAATCCAATCTGAGAATCCTGAGATCCAATCGTCATCCTCGTTCTCAGGTGGCAGATCTCCACCGATCAAACCAGCCGCACCACCTCCCGTCACCACCAGAGGGAGTCCAGAAGGGGAACTCACAACTGGTGAACCAGAGAATGAACTCACAACAGGGAACTGTGTTGTGTGTTGGTTTAACTGCTAGAGAGATCCTTCATTGCTCCCAAGCATGACATCACACTCCCTAGGAGGAATGTAATGCCACTGTGGCGACCGTACTCCTGGGGGCACCACAAGTGCACTGATGCCCAGCCACTGCTAGATGATTCTGCTGGTTCATTGACCCAGACCACTACATTCCCCTCGCACTCTACACAGCCAGAATCTGACCCTGATGAAACTCTGGTTCCCCTTCCCGCATACTATACCACCTTACATGGTGACAAAGAGGAAGGTGCAGATGAAAGTGCAAGTTCCTTGAGCAGGTGGGGGCCCTCACAGTACGCAAAAGTGTCTCTGCCGGTGGGAGAGCCCACCCGCTGTCAGACACACCGCCGTACTATGAGGGGCCCTGTGCCAGTGCCGTCGCCAACGAGTGGGCCCCCCGCTTGCTCAGGATCACAGCACTTGCAAAGTTGAAATACTTACCTCTCCCTGCTCCACCGCCGTGACGTCTTCTGCGTTTCCTGACAGTGACATTCTGGTCAGAGAGCGCGATGACATCACGTCTGTACACCCTCTGCCTAAACAGTCCATGTGCAGAGAGATGGAAGATGGGGACGACGAAGAGTCCAGAATACAGGGATTCCCTAGCGAGGAGACTTATTTAATTGTTTTAAAGGTTGGGAGCAATTTTTGGGGAGCACTACACTCTGGAGAATGATATATGGGGCCCACCATACACTGGAGCATTCCAAAGGTGGACATCAGACACTGGAGCAGCATTTACAGGGAACATTATACACTGGAGCATTAGAAATGGGGCCCATTATATATGGAGCATGATTTGGGCCCATAAGACACTGGAGCATCATCCATGGGGCCCATCATATACTGGAGCATTGTAAATGGGGCAGATTATATATGGAACATTATTTGGACCAATCGTACACTAGAGCATCATCCGTGAGGCCCATCATATGCTGAAGCTTTCCAAATGGGTGACATCAGACATTGGAGCAGCATTTACAGGGCCCATTATACACTGGAGCATTAGAAATGGGGCCCATTATATATGGAGCATTATTTGGGCCCATAAGACAGTGGAGCTTCATCCATGAGGACCAACATATACTGTAGCATTATGTGGAGCTCATCATATACTGTATCGAACATTATATGGGACCAATGATTCTGTATGGAGAAATATATGGGCCTCATTACTCTGTATGGCGCACTATGCGGTGGCCATAATACTGTATGGAGTTATATACTGTCCGTTTTTGGAGCTATTGGAGAATTTAAAATGGATATCAGTCATGTGATGTAAGAAGTGAAGTATTTTTCATTGTACTATACTGCTATTTCTCTGCCGTATCAGAGGATCATGAATTGTGGCATGTGTTAAAGGAGCCCAGTGACACTCTTTGGCCTTGGGCCCACGAAAATCTGGAGCCAGCCTTACCCCCCCACAACTTTAGCCAAATAACCCCCAGTTTTCAATGCCTAACTATTGTTATAAAGTAAATTAAGGTTGACAAGCTTAAGTAATAAGAATTGATGTTTTTGGCATTAAAATGGGCACTGTAGGTATGTTTCCTGTCCTCCACTCACTGCCGACTTTTCTTCCCCATTGACTTGCATTGGGTTTCGTGTTTCAGTCGGACACCAACTTTTCCCTATAGTCGGCCAATTTCGTTCGACCCGACTTTTGTGAAAGTTGGGTTTCATGAAACCCGACCTGACCCGAAAAAAGGCAAAGTTGCTCATCTCTACCTTAGACAGCTCTTTAGACTTGGCCATGATGGAGAGGTTGAAGTGTGATTGCTTGAGTGTGTGAATAGTTGTCTTTTACTCAGGCAATGAGTTCAAACAGGTGCAACTAAAAGAGCACAGTAGGAGGGCTTCTGAAAGAAAAACTATCAGGTCTGTGGGAGCCAGAATTCTTGCTGGTTGGTAGGTGATCAAATACTTATTTCATGTAATAAAATTCAATTTATTTATTTAAAAATCATATAATGTGATTTTCTGTTTTTATTTTTAGATTCTGTCTCTCACAGTTGAAGTGTACTTACAATAAAAATTACAAAACTCTCCATTCTTTGTAGGTGGAAAACTTGCAAAATTGGCAGTGTATCAAATACTTATTTTCCCCATTGTATATTTTATAGTCTTCACTCTTATTATGTATATCACATTACCTTATTACAGATTACTCTTTCTTATTATGCATAGCACCATCTCTTATTACATAGTGCCCTCACTTGTTTTGTTTAGCACAGTCCCTTAGAAATTGGATTCTCTTACTTTTTGTGTTTTATAGTACCCTGTCTTTATTTCATTGTCCTCTCTTGCTAGATATAAAATGAAATAACTGCTGATGAAACATGGTAAAACTTGTTTTCTAATGGAGGAGGCTGATGGACTGGTCTTCTAGTCAGATACTGCTCCATCAGCAGTCATTTTATTTTCTATCTAACAAGAGAGAACTGTAATAAAAAAGAGGGCGCTGTGAATAGCAAAAATAATGAGAATACGCTATGTAAGAGACGGTAGTATATATAACAAGACATATTACTATGTGATAATGGGACGGTGATGTACATAACAACAGAGGTTGCTATATAATAAGGGACATGCTATAAATAGCTAAAGAAGATGCTATGTAATAAGGGAAGGTGCTATACATGATAAAAGAAGAAACTATGCAATTAAGGATGACCCTATACTTAACAGGAAAGTACACTATGTATTAAGGGACTGTGCTATATATAATAAGGTTACATTCCAGTATCTCGGTTCCATGATTTTCATAGATATGGGAATGGATCTATAAAACTCTCTGAGACTGTGTGCCTTCCCATAACAAAATCTGGCAGCACACGGACATATCAAATCAATGTGAGAATGTAGCTTAAGGGAGGTTGTTTTTACAAACAACAATATTACTTCAAGTCATACAGTAAAAATGCAGAATAAATCAAAAATCGAAGTAGAGATTATTTGTCACCGCTCTTAGTATACTAGCATGTACAGTTGTGCTCAAAAGTTTACATACCCCAGCAGAATTTTTGCTTTCTTGCTTGCTTGCTTTCAGGGAATATGAATGATAACACCAAATCTTTTTCTCCATGGTTAGTGGTTGGGTGAAGCCATTTATTGTCAAACTACTGTGTTTTCTCTTTTTAAATCATAGTGACAACCCAAAACATCCAAATGACCCTGATCAAAAGTTCACATACCCTGGTGATTTTGTCCTGATAACAAGCACAGAAGTTGACACAAATGGGCTTGAATTGCTACTAAAGGTAACATCCTCACCTGTACTTGCTGAGTACTTGCTATTTACTATTGGAACATACAGAATAAATATTTACATCCACTGACTTATTGCTGATATCTCTTCTGATTAGAGTAGTTTTCTGTTATTTCTTCTCCATCTGGTCAGACCATCATGTTGACATCTCCCAGCCACGTCTCATCTTGCCCCAATGATCACTGCAGCCCTGAAAATAAAAGGGCACATATATTGTACACATACATTTGTCTTGTGAATAAAAAATCCCCAACACTGCGCCTCTGAAGACAAATATCTACTGCACCATTAATTACAATCATCCACGGATCAATAAAAATATAAATTGATAAGCAGGCACTGTGCCCCCCCATTAATTTTCATTTCTGCTGACCAGTAAATATAATTTAGTCAGTCTCTGTAATAGTCCCACCAATTCAAACTCATTTTAACGCTATGTGGACATATTCTGTATGGAATTGTTGAGGAAAATATGCAGTGTTTTACATTACCAGCAAAGTGAATGAGATTTCTGAATTCTTATGCACCCGTTGTGTATTTTTTTCTTTGCAGATTTGCAGCAGATTCAAATCTGCAATATGTCAATATTAGCAGCATTTTTGTGCAGCGTATTTCACGAATAGTAATGAGTGGGAAAAAATCTGCAGCAAAAATGCATGTAATTCACATTCCCTTGAAAAAGCACACGTGAATCACTCTTCAGGTCTTTCTCTGTTGGGCGCACAGTCTCCTATAACCATGGGTAAGTACTTCGAGCTTTAAGGCACTTTTATCAGCACAGTCACTTTTTTTATAGAAACACTGCCTTACTGTTTATGCCATCCTTGCTGCTATAGGACCTTTCTCTCTCTTTGTTCTCCAAATTTGGTATCTATTATATGAGGGAGATGGTCCACATACAAACCCATGTGTATTGACTCAATTAATTTACTATGTGGTTTCACTTTTCCACTAATATGTTCTCCTCTTTTTTGTGACCTCTCTATAGTTTATAATATGTGTTTTTGAACATTCTGAAACTAAAAATGCATGTAACCAAACACCGCAGAGACACATATTTTATGCAGCATTTTTCCTGTCAACATTTTGTATTTTGCAGCAGAATTTTCAGCTACTAATCCTGAACTTGTGCACATAGCCTTAAGGTACTGTCACACTAAGAGATATCGCTAGCAATATCGCTATAACTTGTGATGTTATAGCGATATTGCTAGTGATATCGCTATGTCTGATACTTACCTACGACCCGCTCCCCCGCTGGTTATCGCTGATTGCGCGAGAACGTCCTGGACCGCTTCTCATCGTCAGCTTCCTGCGGCGCTTCCTGTGGAGAGACGAGTGACGAGCGTAGAGCCGGGTGGGAGGACGTCAGGATCGCCTAGTGTGACAGGTAAGTAGCGACCCCCGTCCCCAGCGATGTCGCTGGTGAGATCTGCCTGTGTGGCAGCTCACTAGCGACCACTTAGCGATGTACCAGCCTTCCAGACCGCATCATATCGCTGGTCGGGATCGCTGGAACATCGCTAAGTGTGACAGTACCTTTACTCTCTGTCCTGTTCTCCCCCATTCATTATAAGTTCCTGATAGTGTCATAATGAATTGGGGGATAGGAGAGGATGCTATCAGGTACGTAGCAAAATTTGGACCAAGGCCCCCACCTACATGTTGGTCAGACATGTGGGCACTTGTAGCATTCTAGATCCAATAAAGACCTAGCTGTATGTCCCCCAAATAATAATGTCCCACATTCTGGCCTTTTCCTGTAATAAAGTCCCCCATCCTGTGTCCCTTCCTGATATGATTTTCTCTATCATGAGCTCCTTTCTGGTATCATGTCCCCATCTGATAATAATATCCTCCATCCTGAGCTCCTTGCTGGTATAATTTCCACCATCTTCCACCCTTTCCTGTATAATTTCCTTTATCCTGGTCCCCTTACTGATATAATGTCTCACATCCTGGGCTCCTTCCTGGTATAATGTCCCACATCCTGAGTCCCTTTCTAGTATAATGCCCCCCATCTTGAGCCTCTTTCCCTAATAATATCCCTTTTCTTGATGTAATATCTCCTTTCCTGATATAATGTTCCCCTATCCTGAGCCCCTTCCAATAATAATATTCCTGTTCCAGGCACCATCCAATAGCAATGTACTTAATTTTTGTCCAACACATAATATTCTTTTTACCTCCCTCTGCTCCCAGGATGCACAGTGACTTCTTTTATAGTTGGCCCAGGACCCAAGAGCTGACTTCACCTTAAATGGTGCATGACATCATTATCATGCCCCATCCATGAAGGGCAAGCTGATGTCAGTTGCCAGTCTTTGATTGGAAAGAGTATTGCAGTGTAGGGATCCAGCAGGTCTCTGTTCCACAATACATTTCAGTTAAATGTGCATCCTTAGACACTCATCCAGCTGAAATAGATGTTGGGGGTCATAGGACCCCCTCACCTTTGGACCCCAGTTTAGCTGCATCACCTGTACAAGCAGCATGTCCTCCAATGCCTAGATAATAAATGTACAATCATGCAATAAACATGCTAATGGAAAAATGCCAAATTTCAGTGCGGTCACATAAGAGAGATAGGCATAAGATTATATTTAGCACTTCTGGGCACTAATTACTCCATGCAATATTTGGTATCTCACTCAAGTAGGAACTATGTATTGCATTATCTCAAACTAAGCAATTTACATGACAATCACTGAGTGACCACACGTAGAAATATATAGCATTAACTTTTTCCAAGACTACAGCAAAGTCATGCCTTTTTTTTCCTAAGCTGGTTATCTTGTCTCATTTATATGAAGGGAAGGAGTTTTAAGCCCCATACTCTTTAAATGTCTGTCAGCTCTCGCATATAAAGGAATGATCACTTGCCCCTGTGTTCTGTATGAGAGGACCACTGTCAGACATGTCTGGCAGTGGCTTACTTCAGGGAGAACAAAAGTGTCTGTAGTCCGAAATTGGACTTTGAGTTGGCCCAAATTTTGCAACTTTTTTGTCATGCCAGTTTCTCCTAGCTCTTACTAAATGGGTAGATCTGGGGGGGCATGGCAAGGGTCGAATTCATGATGAGCTGTGGCATTACCTACATCAGAGATCTTACTCCAGTACCAGACTGTAGTAAGACTTCTGGGGTGGCTCATGAAGGCGCTCGCCACTCATTAGATGTTCCAGATTCATGAAGAGGTGTGTACCTCTTCATGAATCTGTAGTGTCTGATGTCAGCACACCTTCTCATAAAGACAGGCGTGAGCAACGCTGGTCTTGATGAATCAGGCTCCATTAACATATTTTAACATTACATAAAGTATGCAAAAATGTATTTTTTTGTTATTATTATAAGTGGAAAGGTAGATGAGGCCTGGTTGAATGGTCATAGTGGTCTGAGGCAGCACATAAAATTCACAGAAATATAAGGAATTTGCTATTTTTTATGATATGAATAGAAAAGAGAGGTTTTTTTTTTGTTAAAATGTCCTAGTCTGGTTCATTTCAATGTTTTGTGATCATGAGGATTGCTTTTTGCCTAGACATTATTTAAATTCAAATCATATTTATTACAAAATCGAATTACATTGATAGTTTTATTTTTTTCCACTTTTTTCCATTTATCATTTGAAAATAGCGGCTAAACCGCATTATGTTGTCCAAAATGATCTTACACCTAAACTCAAGTCATTGTTTGGTTTTCCTTACTGATTGCTAGAGTACTGTATTTTTCAAACTATAAGATGCACTTTTTTACTCCAAAAATGTGAAGGAAAACGCGGGGTGCATCTTATAGTCTGGATGTACTGGCTCTGGCTGTGGTGGGGAGGTGGGGGAGCGGCATCGTCGAAGCAGCGGGTCACAGGAGGCTGGAGCCGGCGGCTGTGGCTAACTCCTGTTCTCGCTGCTAAAAAGAAATGAATATTCACTGCATTCCACGCCCATGGGCATGGAGAGCAATGGATATTAATTTCTCTTTAATAATTAGTATCTTGGTATGATAGGCCCCCAACCCTGGTCCTGGTATGAATGGCCCCATCCTTATAATTGGCCCCACCCCAATCCTGGTATGCATGGCCCTATCAAACATTAAAAAAAACTCATTACACTTACCTTCCTGTGCTCCCTCGCAGTGTCCTGCTCCGGTGCCAGCAACTGCTTTATGCTTGTAAGCAGCGCATGGCAGGGATGTCATGCATTGCTCAAAAGCAGAGCACAGCTGCCAGAAAACTCGCCGGGACTGTGCACGCAGAGAGCAGTGAGTAATCATTGCTCTTCAGTAGCGCAGTGTCAGCCTCCGACTTCCTGCTGCTGCCGGCAGTCAAGTGTGCCACTACTTAAGAGAATGAATATTTCGGTGATTATTCCAGCAGCTGTGCGCTGCTTGCAGCACATGATGTCCATGGCAATCGCGCTGCTTGCAATCATAAAGCGGTTTCTGGCACTGCAAGGGAATGCAGGAAGTGTAATGGTTTGCTTTTTTAATGTTTTCTGATGGGGACATGCATACCAGTATGGGGGTGGGGGCAAATTATAAGGATGGGGCCATGCATACCAGAATAGGGATGGGGCTATGCATACCAGGACGAGATGGGTGCCCTACATACCAGGATGAGATGTGGGCCCTCAATACCAGGACAAGGATAGGGGCCATGCATACTAGGACGAGATGGGGCCCTGCATATGAGGATAGGGATGGGGTCATACATACGAGGATAGGGATGGGGCCATGCATACTAGGATTAGATGGGGCCCTGCATACCATGATAGGGATGGGGCCATGCATAGTAGGATGAGATGGGGGCCCTGCATACCAGGATGAGGATGAGGCCATGCATACCAGGATAGGGATGGGGGCCATGCATACTAGGACGAGATGGGGGCTTTGTATACAAGCATAGGGATGGGGCGATGCACACTAGGACAAGATGGGGGCCCTGCATACCAGGAAAGGGATGGGGCCATGCATACTAGGATGAGATGGGGGGCCCTGCATACCAGGATGAGGATGGGGCCCTGCATACCCAGATAGTGATGGGGCCATGCATACTGATATAGGGATGAGGGCCATCATTCCTGCCAGGATACGGATGAGTGGGCATGCACACCAGGATAGGGATGTGAGATCCATGCAAACCATGATAGGAATGAGGGGGCCATGCATACCAGGATAGGGATGAGGTGGCCATGTGTATCAGGATGGGGATGAGGGGACGATATACTCCAGGATAGGGGATATTAAGTACAGAATTGACAACATTTTTTGCTTCAATTTTTTTTCCTAATTTCCTCCTCTAAAACCTAGGTGCTTTTTATAGTCCGGTGCGTCTTATAGTCCAAAAAATACGGTAACTTCCAATCTGGGCATCCCATCTGTTAGATTTCTTATAGAAGTATTTTTCTCTCATCTCCCACCAACTCTGTCCAATACCGGAAGTTAGTTGCATCTGACCTTTACAGGAGTTTGACATTGACAGGGGTTTAATATTCCAGGACTCATAACCCTTAATATATCACTCAGTTATCAATATACGCAGTAGATACACAAATGCATACCTTGTTGGAATTATTTTCAATGCTTTAAACTATTATTAAGTGCACATGTATGTTTATTACTCTCCAAAGACATTGGAACCTGTCTCATTCTGTTGAATTGGTAAAAAGAAGTGACTAAAGCATTCTGGCTTAGGTTATGACCTTGAGAGTTTTCTTAGACAATATTCTTTTATACATAATAAAATCTATATAAAAATATAATTACTTTCATTTTATTACTGACTGTAATTTCCACTTTAGTTGACGATTTGGTGTCTCCGTTATCCTGGACACAATACTGCAATAAAAGTTCGTATTTTCTGGAAAGGAAATGTTATTGTTGGGAGTTCCCCAAAGTGTATTTTAACTCCTTTGGAATAAAAAATGTTCATGAAGTTTATATAGAATTGAGTTACATCTGTGACAAATTAATTTTGGAACTCAGGTATCAATTGTGTGTTTATTAAGAAGTGAAAGAGTAATAAGTGATTGCTTAATATTGTACACTGTTTCTAAGGTCATTGAATGAAGCAAACATTTAATAATAGCCTTGGATAAGATAATAACTAATATATTTAGTTCCAATTCTTTTCCCCTGCATATAAAAATAATACATTTTTGAATGCATATGTCAATACATTATGGAGGTTGTGTCCAAGATCCTGTGCGGACTTCGCCCCATGTAGTGTCCTTCAGAAGTCTTCAAATACATCTAGGATTGAAAAAAAATGGATCTATTCATTTTAATGGGATTGTAACACTGAAGATAGTCCAATACTAACATCAGAAAATACTTATATAATCCTGGATCACTGTAATATTTGGTAAGTTCTACACATACACAGCATATTGATTATTTATGCCACAAATATGCAATTAAAGGAATGCCAGGACAACTATTCCCAATGAAGGGCTTACTCTGTCTACACAATCAATCACCATATTAGTGAATTGCTTGGCTGATAGATATCTACTAATCACTACAGTGGAGTAACCGTCTCTTCACCAAAGACACACTCTCGCATATCATACATTTATGGGTATCGCCTTACCGTGGCATACCTTTACTAAGGGCATAACTTTAAATGCATCATATTGCATATCATAAATTAATTGTTTTTTCATTTTTAAATAAAACTGAAGGCATATTCTATTTTGTGGGATCCTGAAATGTGATTTATATCTATTTAATTAAACAACCATTAATGTCACCACCACCACCATGCTGAAACCTGCATTTATTTTATTCTAGATAATGTTTATTTTTAGATTTTAGCACACATTACTTGAAGGAAACCTGTAATCAGGTTTCCGCAATCTAAATTGAAACCACCATCTTTAATGCTTTTTTTTATAATATTAAAGCAAGATGTATTTAAGTCCCATATGCCCTTTACATAACCTAAAAAACACTTTTTATAATTTTCCCATTCGTGGTTTGATGGGCGTTGCAGATCTTTCTTTAGTGCCTTCTCTCAACATCCTCCAGCTTGTTTCATGTGGATGATGAGTACTACATCATCCACACAGTGTCCCCCAATTGCACTTCTGAGCAGGCACACTTCTCTCTGCCCTACTCAGGCCAGAGCAAAGTACTATAATGTGCAGGTTCCAGCTTTATATCCTGGTCATCGGCGCACTTTGGCCTTTGCCGGAGCATGCACATTACAGTGCTTTGCTCCGACCTCAGCAGGGCAAAGCAAACTACGCCTGTGCAGGAACATTGATTGGGGCCATTGTGTGGATCACTTAGGACATCACATGAAGCAAATAGAAGGACAGTGATTGCCATGAGAGAGGAGGCGCTGAAGCAAGACCTTATGGGAAGATTAAAAAAGGTTTTTTTTTGGCTTAAGTAAAAGGACGAGTGGACCTTATATACATCTTACTAGAGTACTGTAAAATAGACTTCAAATATGGTGGCCCTAGTCTATAATGGGAAAACTTAGTGACAGGTTCCCTTTAGTTATAAATATTTGAAAAATAATATAGACTGTTCATGATAAAATTTGTATGTTTGGTAGCTTAGTGTTTTGATTTAGTGGTATATTGCAAACTCTAACTCTCAGTGTAAAGATCTTTGTTTAATATATAACAAGACAAGAGAGGTAGATTGAAACACTATATTGACACATAGATATTAGAGCTGCATGCCGGGATAGAAGTCGGTGTGAACTGCCTCTGAAAGCCGAGTGCACAATTCTACTGGGAGATTTTAATGTCTGGTATTATTATTTATAAAAGATTTGTAAAGCAATAATTGTCCCTGCTTAAAGTGATGTTATATCACTCTGGTTATCAGATTAAGACATATGTTATTTCCAGATGTTAATCCCATAATTTGTCACAGCTTCAGCTTTCCTGTTCCTAGAAAAATTGCATTGATGGGATCACGGTTTCCATAAATTAATGAAGTATGAAATAGAAAAGTCAATTTCAACATTTCTGCATAATTTAAAATTTTACCATGCTTCCAGAAAGTAACAAGTCAATTACAAATCTAAAACAATGAAGCAAGTTGGAGACTCCGAGAAGTCTGCATGAACAAGTGAAGAAAGCAGGATGGGGAAATTAATAGAAAGGAGGTACTGGAGTCACTTTGTAGAGTTCACAATTAAAAGAGAGCCTCCAGTCCAATGTAGCATGATTTATTGAGTTGTGACAAAGTAGTTGAAGCCAAGGACTAAATCATGTTTGTTATTTCCCATTAAGAACACATGCTGGGATTTGAGAAACCTCCTTCCTATAAGTTACTTTGGCAGTCAGTAAATTGAAGCTATTGAACATTTATGTTCTTTCAATCACTTCTTTTTGCGTCATATATTAGTATTTGTAAGCATAGTTTTTACATAATAAAGTTTTTAAAATAAAAAATTAAATATCTAGAATTATGACATATTTTGATGTATAATGAAACTTAAAATATATACATAATGACTCAATGTTATTTTAATTTCTACATTATTTCTTGTAGGTTTTTTGGTGTATGTTTTAATAAAATAACAGAAAATTATTGTCATATTATGCAGTGTAGCTTGGTTTGAATTCAGTGGTTTCTTGTGTTTTTTTTCCCATTTTATAGACATGCTTTAGAAAATATAACAAATCAGATGTAATTACCTTCTGCAACTCCACTGCTGCCTCTCTGATGCTCACCCCTTTGTACAAGTGACTGAGCTACTGCTTGTGACCAAATAATCACTGGGCTCAGTAATATAGTTTTGATATTCTTACTAAGAGGATGTCTTGAAAAGTATAATTTTTAGTCAAGTTTGTCACTGTCTGAGTCAGGTAATCTCCCTTACTAAATTAGTAACATATCATCTGGATAAACTAAATGTCATTGAGCGAATTTGTTCTTATTTTGTCCCCGAATCTGATTTTGACATATTTGTGCCATATTCGAATACTATTCATGCTGAATGTATGTGTTATATTTGGTTCCGAACATATTTGGTAATTCCTACTCCCATTAACTCTAATGACATTCGTCTGTGTTCAACGAATATTGCAAAAACAATATCCAATTCCGATCATGTTCGGAACTGAATCTGAACAAATTTGCTCATCTCTACTCATTTTTGTCAGGATCCTGTCAGCGCCGGAGTGCAGCCTCCACTGAGCAGGGGGGCCCAGGGTCAGGTACAGCCGGAAAGTACAGATACACAGGACCTGTGGACGCTGAAGTTTAGCAAGCAGTCACAGGACCTACGGTCCTGTGACTGCAAGGGGGCGGGGCTTAGCGTCCTGCTTTCAGAGATGGCAGGATACTATACAGAAATACTCAGGCAAAACGGAGGTCATACACAGAGATATCAGTAAAGTACCAAGGATGAGACTGAACGGATAGTCAGGGCCAAGCAGAAGTCAAAACCAAACAGACATAGAAGGTATCAAGCAGAATCCAAAGCAATATCCAGAGAACAGATTGAGTCGTACACAGAGAATCAAGCAACCAGAACACAGCACAAACACACTCAGGGGTCACCACACAATGCCAAGGGCGAAAGTATAACTGACGGGGATGGGAGCGTCCTGAGGCTATAAGAAGCCTCTCCCAGAACCAGGGAGAAGCCACAATCATAGCCCCAGGTGTGCAGGTAAGCCTGCACTGGGATCACAACCTTTAACCCCAGAAATGCCAGTCATCAGCACTGGTTCCAGACATTAACCCCACGTGTGCGAGTCAAACCCGCACTGAGATCATGACAATTTTATTCATATTGGTGTCCTCAATCATGGAACTTCAGTATTATTTGCCAAGATTTAACATTGTCCAGGCACCATAACATAGATTGCCAGCCCACCAAACTCTCTCCCCCCCAAAAAAATATACATATATACATAAACATGTTTATTTACTTTGTGTGTATTGGAACAACACAAAGAAAGCAGGAAAAAAAGGCAAATTGGAAATTATTTTATAATAAACCCCAAAAATGGGCCGGACAAAATTATTGGCACCCTCAACATAATATTTGGTTGCTAACCATCAACAAGCTTCATACACCTTTCAACTGGAATTTTGGACCACTGTTTAAAAAAACCCAAAAAAAACTGTTCTAGGTCTCTCGTATTTGAAGGGTGCTTTCTCCCAACAGCAATTTTAAGATCTCTCCACAGGTGTTTAATGGGATTTACAGTATATCGGGACTCATTGCAGGCTACTTCAGAACTCTCCAGCACTTTTGTTTCCATCCATTTCTGGGTGCTTCTTGAAGTATGTTTGGGGTCATTGTCCTGCTGGAAGACACATGACCTAGGATCCAAACTCAGCTTTCTGACACTGGGCACTACATCACGACCCAAATTCCTTTGGTAGTCCTCAGATTTCATGCTGCCTTGCAATCAAGGCACCCAGTGCTATAGGCAGCAAAACGACCTGAAAACATCTTTTAACCTTCACTGTATTTGACTGTATGTAGGCTATTTTAGGTAAATAGTAGAATAATGTGCTATACCAAAAAGCTCTATTTTGGTCTCATCTGTCCATTTCCTAGAGGGATTTTGGCAAAGGTATATTTTGGCAAACTGTAGTCTAGCTTTTTTATGTTTGTGTGTCAGCAGTGGGGGTCCTCCTGGGTCTCCTGCCATAGTGTTTCATTTAATTCAAAAGTCAATGGATAGCTCATGCTGACACTGATGCACACTGAGCCTTCAGGACAGCTTGAATTTCTTTGGAACTTGATTGAGGATGCTTATCTACCAACCAGACTATCCTGTGTTACATCCTTTCATCAATTTCCCATCCACATCTAGGGAGATTAGCTATAGTGTCATGGGTTGTAAACTTCTTGTCATGGCTCAGATATTCTGTGGCTAGGGTTGTCCTAGCTATCCCTGCTGCTTGGATTACTTCTAATGGTGAAGACTCTGGGGCCATGTACCTTGCTTAGCTCCTAGATCAGCCTTAAACTCTCCCCTCTCCCACCCATGGGGTGTAGTAGTTTGTAATAGTAGTGTGTAGTAGTTGTAGTGTTGCACGATGGCACTTTTATGCAATCCTAAAAAGACAGACCCCATGGGATCACAGGTACTATGGCGTCCACAGTGCCTCTAACTGCCTCATTATTGGAATTCTGCCACTGGGGATCTCTCTGAAACATGTATTTCAGAGATTTACACCAAAACTCCAGTATAAGCGCTTAGCGCAAAGCGCAGGATAAATCTGCAGCAAACCTTACTGTGATCTTTGGGAGGCAGAACAAAAAAATCAACAGCATGTGAACAATTGGTTTTATTTATTTTCACTGTTCCTCATGTAGTATAAGTGATTAGGCGTGTTTATTCTTCGGCTCGGTGTTTTTATTGCTACTATTTTCGGGCACATGACATTTTTTGATCGCTTTCTATTCCAATTTTTGGAAGACAGAATGAACAAAAACCAGCAATTCAGGAATTGCTTTTCTTTATATATACTGTTCCACGTGTGATAAAATTGGAAGATTGGTATGGCATCTTTATTCTTCGGGTCTGTTCGATTACAGCGATACCCAATTTATATAGTTGTTTTATGGTTTGACGCCTTTACACAATAAAATCTATTTTTGCATCGAGCTATAACTTTTTTTATTTTTCTACTGATGGAGCTGTACGGCAGCTTGTTTTTTGCGGGAAAAGATGACATTTTTAGCAGTACCATTTTTATTTACGTCTTTTTGATTGCGTTTTATTGCACTTTTTGTTCGGCGGTATGATGATAAAGCATTGTTCTTTGCCTCGTTTTTTATTTATTTTTTAGGGTGTTCACTGAAGGGGTTAAATAGTGGGACAGTTTTATAGAGCGGGTCGTTATGGATGCAGCAATACCAAAATATGTGTACTTTTATTTTTTTATTTACATAAATGTATTTATTGGAGAAATATTTTTTTCTTTATTTGGAGATTTATAAAAAAATATTTTTACACTTTTTAATATATATATATATATATATTTTACATTGTTCCATCCTGGGACATCACTGTATAGCATCATATCACTGCTCTGATACTCTGAAATGCTTCTGCACTGCAGAGCATTGGAGCAGCTTCTGACAGGCAGGGAAGGAGGCATGTCAGTGCCTGCTCTTAGCAAGTGCTCACAAGCTACCTTCCCTACAAGACCCTGAAGGACCCAGCGGCCATCTTGCGGCAGGGGGTTTCCATGGAGACAATCAGGACAACGTGATCACATCACGTTGTCATGATGGAAGTGCACAGGGAATAAATTCCCTGCACAATGCTCCTCTATGTTGCTGTCACTACTGACAGCAGCATTAGAGGAGTTAATTCCTCGCGATCAGTGCTAGCACTGATCATGGACATTGTTGCAGGGTTCAGCTCTCATATATAGCTGACATCCGCACGCGATCGCTGGGTTGAAGCCACGCGATCGTGCTGCTGTACATATACTGCTGTTTGTGGGAATACAGTTTCCACAGAGCATTATATCTACAGGTGCTTCTCATTAAATTACAATATCATCAAAAAGTTAATTCATTTCAGTTCTTCAATACAAAAAGTGAAACTCATATATTATATAGAGTCATTACAAACAGAGTGATCTATTTCAATTGTAATGCGCACGTATGCGCAAAAAAACACATGCGTTTTTTTAAAAAATGCACCAAAACCCGCAAAAAAATGCACACAAACGCATGATGCGTTTTTTTCATGCGTAAAAACGCGCAGCAAAAAAACGCAAGTGTGAAAGTAGCCTTACCAGGGCTTAGGAGAAAAAAAATGGACTATTGCTCAGTGGTCCAAGGTGTTGTTTTCAGATGAAAGTAAATTTTGCATTTCATTTGGAAATCAAGGTCAACGAGTCTAGAAGAAGAGTGGAGAGGCACACAATCCAAGATGCTTGAGGTCTAGTGTGAAGTTTCCATAATCAATGATGGTTTTGGGAGCCACGTCACGTGCTGGTGTAGGTCCACTGTGTTTTATTGAGACCAAAGTCAGTGCAGCTTCTAACCAGGAAATTTTAGAGCATTTTATGCTTCCCTCTACCGACAACCTTTTTGGAGATGAAAATTTCATTCTCCAGTATGTCTTGGCACCTGTCCACTCTACCAATACCTGGTTTAACCCCTTTCCGACATTGGGCATAAATTTAAGCCAATGTCGGACTCCCTCCCTTTGATGTGGTCTCTGGCAGTGAGTCTACATCTTTCCTGGCACATGTCAACTGTTTTGAACAGCTGACAGGTGCCCGGAACAGCCACATGTGGAATCGTGATCCAGCCATGGTTATTAACCCATTAAATGCCGCTGTCAAATGCTGACAGCAGCTTTTAACAAGCTCTTTCAGCAATCACACCAGAAATCAACCCATCTGTCACTCCGTCATGTGATCGCGGGTCACCGATGGGTTGGCATGACAACCAAAAGTCTCCTGGAGACCTCTATGGTTGACAATGCCGGCTTGCAGTGAGAGGCGCCCGGTGGTTGACGCTCATAGCAAGTGAGTAATTCAACTAGATACAGGCGATTTGATCATCGCCTGTCTGTAGCAGAGGAGATCGGGTTATGGCAGCTTTTAGTCTCCCATGGATACTATTTGAAGCATGTCAAAAGTGAAAAAAAAATGTTTTTAAAAATATATAAAAGTTCAAATCACCCCCCTTTCGCCCCATTAAAAAAAACAATGAAAAAACAAATATATACATATTTGGTATCGCCGTGTTCACAATCGCCCGATTTATCGCCTGATTGCTAAACGACGTAGCTAGGGATGGGCGAATCCTGAAATACTCGGAATCGCTAGACTCTAACGAGTCCGACTCGGAAACTCGCTACTCGTTGCGAGTCTAGCGAGTCCAATGTTAATGAATGGGGATGCGAGTATTGCAGCGATTCCTGTGCTGCCATTTTTTTGTTCCGCTTACTTCCCGCATGTGGCTGTGCACACCATGCGGAAAGTAAGCAGAACAATTGCGGATGGTACCCACGGTCCGGAGGAGAGGAGACTGTACTTTGGGCACCATATCCCTGTAAAAAATAGAATTTAAAAATAAAAAATATTGTTATTCTTACCCTCCGACGTCCCGCGCAGCCTTCCCGCCTCTCCACGCATCCGTTCCCAGTAGTCCTTTGCGAAAATGCCCGCGATGGCGTCCGTTCTCGCGGGATCGCAAAGTCTCACGGTCATTCGCGCGACGTCATTGCGAATTACCGCGAGACATCGCGATCCAGCGAGAACGGACGTCATCGCGGGCATTTTCGCAAAGGACTACTGGGAACGGATGCGTGGAGAGGCGGGAAGGCTGCGCGGGACGTCGGAGGGTAAGAATAACAATATTTTTTATTTTTTTTACATTTTATCTTTTACTACTGACGCTGCATAGGCAGCCTCAGTAGTAAAAAGTTGGTCACACTCGTCAAACACTATGTTTGACGAGTGTGACCAACCTGTCAATCAGTTCTCCAAGCGATGCTACAGATCGCTTGGAAAACGCTAGCATTTGCATTGGACTCGTTACTGTGCGAGTAATCGCTTGGAAACTCGCAGAGTACTGACTCCTGCGAGTCCCCTACTACTCGCAGAGTAACGAGTCCTAACGAGTAGATTCGCCCATCCCTAGACGTAGCGAGAAAAAAAGTCAAAACACCAGAATTATGTTTTAATGGTCGACACGACATTGCATTTAAAATGCAATGACTGGCAATGAAAAGATCATATCTGCATCAAAATGGCATCATTAAAAACGTGAGCTTGGCGAACAAAAAACAAGTCCTCACCCAACCCGAGAGCATGAAAAGTGTAGACGCTACGGGTATCGGAAAATAGCGCAAATTTTTTTTTTTACAAAGTTTGGAATTTTTTTTCACCACTTAGTTAAAAAAGAACCTAGACATGTTTGGTGTCAATGAACTGGTAAATGACCTGGATAATCATAATGGCAGGTCAGTTTTAGCATTTAATGAATATAGTAAAAAAGCAAAATAAAAAACAACTGTGGGATTGCAGTTTTTTGCAATTTCAGCGCACTTTAAAGTTTTTTCCCGTTTTCCAGCACACGATATTTTAACCCCTTCACCCCCAAGGGTGCTTTGCACGTTCATGACCGGGCCAATTTTTACAATTCTGACCACTGTACCTTTATGAGGTCATAACTCTGGAACGCTTCCATGGATCCCGGTGATTCTGACATTGTTTTCTCGTGACATATTGTACTTCATGTTAGTTGTAAGATTTCATTCAAATAACTTGCGTTTATTTGTAGGAAAAGCAGAAATTTGGCGAAAATTTTGAAAATTTCGCAATTTCCAAATTTGAATTTTTATGCCCTTAAATCACAGAGATACGGCACACAAAAACTTGATAACTAATATTTCCCACATGTTTACTTTACATCAGCACAATTTTGGAACCAAAATTTTTTTTTGTTAGGAAGTTATAAGGGTTAAAAGTTGACCAGCGATTTCTCATTTTTACAAAACCATTTTATTTTTAGGACCACATCACATTTGAGGTCACTTTGAGGGGTCTATATGATAGAAAATACACAAAAGTGACACCATTCTAAAAACTGCACCCCTTAAGGTGCTCAAAACCACATTCAAG
Source organism: Dendrobates tinctorius (assembly GCF_039654945.1). Classification (NCBI taxonomy): domain Eukaryota; kingdom Metazoa; phylum Chordata; class Amphibia; order Anura; family Dendrobatidae; genus Dendrobates; species Dendrobates tinctorius. Next base: position 3,974,303 of record NW_027362060.1, on the reverse strand, counting down.
AAGTTTATTAACCCTTTAGGTGCATCACAGGAATTTTTTTGAATATTTAAAAAAAATGTACATCTAACTTTTTTTCACCAAAAAAATACTTCAGGTTCAATTTTTTTTATTTTACCAAGGGTAAAAGGAGAAATTGGACTGCAAAAGTTATTGTGCAATTTGTCCTGAGTACGCTGATACCTGATATGTGGGGGGGAACGACTGTTTCGGCGCATGGCAGAGCTCAGAATGGAAGGAGCGCCGTTTTACTTTTTCAATGCAAAATTGGCTGGAATTCAGATCGGACGCCATGTCACGTTTGGAGAGTCCCTGATGTACCTAAACAGTGGAAACCCCCTACAAGTGACCCCATTTTGGAAACTAGACCCCCCAAGGAACTTATCTAGATATGTGGTGAGAACTTTGAACCCACAAGGGCTTTACAGAAGTTTATAACGTACAGCGGTACAATTAAAAAATCATATTTTTTCCACAAAAATGATCTTTTCACCCAAATTTTTATTTTCCCAAGGGTAACAGGACCCTAAAAGTTATTGTGCAATTTGTCCTGAGTACGCTGATACCCCACATGTGGGGGTAAACCACTATTTGGGCGCATGGCAGAGCTCGGAAGGGAAGCAGCGCCATTTGACGTTTTTGGCTGGAATTGAGATCGGACACCATGTCGCGATTGAAAAACCCCTGATGTACCAAAACAGTGGAAACCCCCCACAAATGACACCATTTTGTAAACTAGACCCCCCAAGGAACTTATCTAGATGTGTGGTGAGCACTTTGAACCCCCCAGTGCTTCACAGAAGTTTATAATGCCCGGGCGTGAAAATAAAAAATTCGTATTTTTTCCACAAACATGATCTTTTAGTCACCATTTTTTTATTTTCCCAAGGGTACCAGGAGAAATTGGACCCCAAAAGTTGTTGTCCAATTTGTCCTGAGTATGCAGATACCCCATATGTGGGAGAAAACTACTGTATGGACACACGTCGGGGCTCGGAAGGGAAGTAGTGACGTTTTGGAATGCAGACTTTGATGGAATGGTCTGCGGGTGTCATGTTGCCTTTGGAGAGCCCCTAATGTACCTAAACAGTGGAAACCCCCACAAATGACCCCATTTTGGAAACGAGACCCCCTAAGGAACTTATCTAGATGTGTTGTGAGCACTTTGAACCCCCAAGGGCTTCACAGAAGTTTATAATGCCCAGGCATGAAAATAAAAAAATCGTATTTTTTCCACAAGCATGATCAATTAGTCACCAATTTTTTTATTTTCCCAAGGGTAACAGGAGAAATTGAACCCCAAAAGTTGTTGTCCAATTTGTCCTGAGTAAGCTGACGCTCCATATGTGGGAGAAAACTACTGTATGGACACACGTCGGGGCTCGGAAGGGAAGTAGTGACGTTTTGGAATGCAGACTTTGAGGGAATGTTCTGCGGGTGTCATGTTGCCTTTGGAGAGCCCCTAATGTACCTAAACAGTGGAAACCCCCCACAAATGACCCCATTTTGGAAACGAGACCCCCTAAGGAACTTATCTAGATGTGTGGTGAGCACTTTGAACCCCCAAGGGCTTCACAGAAGTTTATAATGCCAGGGCATGAAAATAAAAAAATCGTATTTTTTCCACAAACATGATCAATTAGTCCCCAATTTTTTCATTTTCCCAAGGGTAACAGGAGAAATTGGACCCCAAAAGTTGTTGTCCAATTTGTCATGAGTACGCTGACACCCCATATGTGGGAGAAAACTACTGTATGGACACACGTCAGGGCTCGGAAGGGAAGTAGTGACATTTTGGAATGCAGACTTTGATGGAATGGTCTGCGGGTGTCATGTGCGTTTGGAGAGCCCCTGATGTACCTAAACTATTGAAACTCCCCACAAGTGACCCCATTTTGGACACTAGGCCCCCCACGGAACTTATCTAGATGTGTGGTGAGCACTTTGAACCCCCAAGTGCTTCACAGAAGTTTATAACGCTCGGACGTGAAAATAAAAAAATCATTTTTTTCCACAAAAATGATATTTTTGCCCCCAATTTTTTATTTTCCTAAGGGTAACAGGAGAAATTGGACCCCAAAAATTGTTTTGCAATTTGACCTGAGTAGGCTGATACCCTATATGTGGGGGTAAAACACTGTTTGTGCGCATGGCAGAGCTTGGAAGGGAAGGAGCACCATTTGACTTTTTCAACTCAGAATTGGCTGGAATTGAGATCAGACGCCATGTTGCATTTGGAGAGCCCCTGATGTGCCCAAACAGTGGAAACCCCCAATTCTAACTCCAACCCGAACCCCAACACACCCCTAACCCTAATCTCAGCCCTAACCCTAACCCTAGCCCTAACCCTAACCCTACCCTAACCCTAACCCTAGCCCTATCCCTAACCCTAATGGAAAAATGGAAATAAATACTTTTTTTATTTTATTATTTTTCCCTAACTAAGGGGGTGATAACGGGGGGTTTGATTTACTATTTATGGCGGTTTTTATGTTTGGCAGCTGTCACACGCTAAAAGACGCTTTTTATTGTAAAAATAGTTTTTGCATCACCACATATTGAGAGCTCTAATTTTTCCGTATTTTGACCCACCGAGTCATGTGAGGTCTTATTTTTTGCGTGACGAGTTGACGTTTTTATTGGTACCATTTTCGGGCACGTGACATTTTTTTGATCACTTTTTATTCCGATTTTTGGGATGCAGAATGAACAAAAACCAGCGTTTCATGAATTTCTTTTGGGGGGGTGCATTTACACCGTTCCGCGTGCGATAAAATTGATAAAGTGGTTTTATTCTTCGGGTCAGTACGCTTACAGAGATACCTTATTTAGGTCTTTTTTTATGTTTTGTCGGTTTTATGCAATGAAAACTATTTTATATAAAAAATAATTATTTTTGCATTGCTTTATTCTGCGAGCTATAACTTTTTTATTTTTTTGCTGATGATGCTGTGTGGCAGCTCGTTTTTTGCGGGACAAGATGACGTTTTCAACGGTACCATGGATATTTATATGCGTCTTTTTGATCGCGCGTTATTACACTTTTTGTTTGGCGGTATGATAATAAATCATTATTTTTTGCTTTGTTTTTTATTTTTATTTTTTAAGGGGTTCGCTAAAGGGGTTAACTAATGGGACAGTTTTATAGGGCGGGTCGTTACGGACGCGGCGATACCTAATATGTGTACTTTTATTGTTTTGGTTTTTTTTTTATTTCTAAAAAATGGAATTATTTGGGGGAATATTTTTTTTTTTCTAATTTATTTGGCGATTTTTTTAAATTTATTTTAACACTTTTTTTTAACTTTATTAAATAGTCCCAGGTGGGACATCACTGTCCTGTGACAGATCGCTGATCTGTCACATCACAGATCACTGTGACAGATCAGCAATCTGTCACAGGCACTGCAGAAGGCTTCATCATGCCTGCGCTTTGCAGGCACTGAGGAAGCCAGCTTCCTGCAGGCCCCCGAAGGCCCCCGTCGCCATCTTGGATTCGGGGGGCCTGCAGGAAAGGAGCCCCCCGCAGCAGCGCTGCACATTGCGCTGCTGTGGGGGGCTCAGGGAAGCAAGGAGGGAGCCCCCTCCCTGTCGATGCTTCCCTTTAACCCCCGGTACACCGCAATCATGTTTGATCGCGGTGTGCAAGGGGTTAACGTGTCGGGGGTGGTCCGTGACCGCCCTTGACACATTGTGCCGGGTGTCAGCTTTGATAATCAGCTGACACCCGGCCGCGATCAGCGGCGCTCACCACGTGGGCGCCGCTGATCGCGGTAGACGTACTATCCCGTCCATGGGCATAGGGGCCCGGGTCCCATGGACGGGATAGTACGTCTCATGTCAGGAAGGGGCTAAAAAATAATGGTGTCATTCAAAAGTTCAACTTTCCCGCAAATACAAAAGCCCTCACATGGCCATTTTGACCAAAAAATAAAAAAGTTATGGCTCTGGGAAGAAAGGGAGCGAAAAATGAAAATGCAATAACAAAAATACCTCTGGTCGTTAAGGGATTAAAAACAACATTATCACTGTGCTTAATTGGCCATCAAACTTTTTATGGGGTATTGTCAACAGGAAGATGAAAGACACCAGACCCAAAAACACCTCAGCAGTGCCACAGGCTGATTGCCTCCATGCCATGCCGCATTGATGCAGTAATTTATGCAAAAAAGCCCCGACCAAGTTTTCACTGCATTTACTGAACATAGATTCCAGTGAGCCAACATTTCAGATTTTAAAATCATTTTTCAAGCTGGTGTTATAAATTATTCTAATTTACTGAGATAATGACTTTTGGGTTTTCATTGGCTGTAAGCCATAATCATCAACATTAAGAGAAATAGATCACTCTGTTTTTAATGACTCTAATATATGAGCTTCACTATTTGTATTGAAGATATTCTAATTTTGTGAGAAGCACCCAAACACCTAAGGCTGGTTTCACATTAGCGCTTTTTAAGCGCACGCACGGCCGGGGGTAGCTCCGCCCCCGAGCCGGCTCTCTGCCCGGCGTGCCCGCCCCTTGCTTGTAGCGCCGCCTACTAGCGCACAGCGGCGCCTGCGATCGGTGCACCCTATCTTTAGCATAGGGTGAGCAGATCGTGCGCAGGCCGTGCGCTAGTTGCGCTTTGACCTGCGCTGCGCACTTTTGACGGTGCGCCGTGCGCGCCAAAATCAAACTTTTCAGATTTTGGCGTGCACGGCGCACCGTCAAAAGTGTGCAGCGCAGGTCAAAGCGCAACTAGCGCACGGCCTGCACACGATCTGCGCACCCTATGCTAAAGATTGGGTGCGCCGATCGCAGGCGCCGCTGTGCGCTAGGAGGTGGCGCTACAAGCAAGGGGCGGGCACGCCGGGCAGAGAGCCGGCTCGGGGGCGGAGCTACCCCCGGCCGTGCGTGCGCTTAAAAAGCGCTAATGTGAAACCACCCTAAGATTTGTGTAACAAATGCGTCTGTTTTGAGACATTTGCTCCAGTTGCAGCATTAGGGCTCATACTCATCTGCGAGAAAAAAACTGTCTGATTTTCGGACCGATAAAACGGACAAGTGCAATGCGATTGTCATGTGAGTGTCATGCGAGTGCAATGCGATTTCTGTGCGATTTTAAATGGAACATCCGTATGACATGCGAATGCAATCCAGTTTTAACATGGGATTTTACATATAACAGTTCTCTGTAATTTACACATTGTTTTAAAAATATTCTTTAAAACACACACACATATATAGTATATAACATATATATATATATATATCCATATAATCTAATATATAAAGCTCAAAGTGTGTATGTATGTGTGTATGTATGTGTGTGTATGTTTGTATGTCCGGGATAGGCATCCGCACCGTCGCAGCTACAGCCACAAAATTTGGCACAGTCGCACATCTGGACCCCGAGAGCGTCCTAAGCTATGTTGTGAGGCGAAATTTTAACCCTGCGCGTTCCAATTCACCAAACAATTTTGCCCCATCTACATACCCACGTGCCCATATACCCATCATACATATCCGCCATCCCATAGTCCAGTGCCCATATACCCATCACACATCCTCCATCCCATAGTCAACCATTATGACATCATAATGAGCAGCGGGGCTTGCAATCTATGATGACATCAGCATCGCCATGGCAACCATTATGACATCATAATGAGGGGCGGGGCTTGATGCGCACACACTGTTTCCCCATTATGCAAATAGGGGCATTATGACATCATAATGAGGGGCAGGGCTTGACACGCACACACTTTTTCCCCAGTATGTAGATAGGGGTAAAATTGTTTGGTAAATTGGAACGCGCGGGGTTAAAATTTCACCTCACAACATAGCTTAGGACGCTCTCGGGGTCCAGACGTGTGATTGTGCCAAATTTTACATACACACATACATACATACATACATACACACTTGAGCTTTATATATTAGATGTATGCCAAGGTGGAAAGTGAGCGTCTTTTGTACATACGATTGAACCAACAAAAACTTAGAGTGGATGAATACATTCATTTAAGGGCTGCTCTTGCTAATGATGGCAACATGTTTGAAATTGGGCGTATGTTTATTTTACCAGCTACATTTACTGGAAGTCCCAGACATATGCATGAGTATGCTCCGGAAGCCATGACATATGTTCGGATATTTGGTCATCCTGATTTGATTATTATTGTTACATGTAATCCAGCTTGGTCAGAGATAAGGGAAGCGCTTCTGAATGGTCAGGGCCCCTCTGATCGACATGATTTAACATCAAGGGTTTTTAAACAAAAACTGATCAAGCTCATGGACATAATTACAAAGTGTTAAATTTTTGGTGAAAGTCAGTGTTGGATGTATTAGATTGAGTGGCAAAAAAGAGGTCTTCCAAATGCTCATTTACTGATATGGCTAAAGGATAAGATATGCCCTGATCAAATTGGCAGTGTTATTTGTGCTGGGCTTCCAAATCCAAAAGAGGACCCGGTACTTTTTGAAACTATTTCTAAAAATATGATCCATGGCCCATGTGGGCCACTTAACCCAAGATTGCCATGTATGAAGGAAGGAAAAAGTGTAGGGGTGGACCCCCGCAGAGTGTCCGGGTTGGACCCAGGGGACCGTCATCTAAGTTCCTAAAGGTATTGTCACACTTAGCGATGCACCAGCGATCCCGACCAGCGATATGACGCGGTCAGGATCACTAGTGCATCGCTAAGTCGTCGCTAGTGAGCTGCCACACAGGCAGATCTCACCAGTGACATCGCAGGGGTCGGGGGTCGCTACTTACCTGTCAGATGAGGCGATGAAGACGTCCTCCCGCCCGCGTCCACGCGTCGCTCGTCGGCACCACAGGAAGCCCAGCAGGAAACTGACGACGAGAAATGGCCCAGGACGTTCTCGCGCAATCAGCAATAACCAGCGGGGGAGCCGGTCGGAGGTAAGTATCAGACATAGCGATATCGCTATAACGTCACAAAAACCAGTGACGTTATAGCGATATTGCTATCGATATCGCTTAGTGTGACAGGCCCTTAAGGGAACTGTACCCGGGGAACAGAGAGGGAAGGGGGACAGCTGTGAGTGACAGGACAGCAAGGGGAGGGGCGGATATAAAAGGAGCAGGGAGCGCGTAAGAGGGGCAGTTGGTGATACGTCAGACACGGAGCAGGAGACGGAGGGGGCATGAGAGAACGAGAAGGACACAGACAGTTCAGAGAGGACACCAGCAGCAGAGGGTAGATACGCAGTGGCCCTCAGGAAAGAGGCGCCAAGCTTACCGACAGGGGACTGCATCTTCACCCCAATCCTGGGTCACCATCTGCCCCCGGTCACCCTCGGCCGATACCGCTGAGCCCGGGCCTGCCGCGGCCTGTCCACTGCCTCTCTCGGCCGCTGCCGTCCCACTTCAGCCTGAGGTTGCGGCCTGCCCGCTGCCACCTACGGACACCGCAGTTTCACTTCAGCCCGTGTTTGCTGCCTGTCCATCACCACTCACAGCCGCCTTCACCCCGCTGCAGTCAGCAATTGGGGCCTGTTCCTCGTCATCAGAGACACTCTGCACATAGCCCCAGGCTGTGCGCGTGGCCAAAAAACCGCCACTCTTAGAAACTGAGACACAACCCTGCTTGGGGACAGGAGTCCCATTGAACTTGCTAACAAGCGCAACCCCGCTGTTACTACAGGGGGTTACTCCATCTCAGGACTCCATCAGGGCCTGTTGTGCCCCCGCTCCTCCTAGGCGCTGGGGCGCCCGAAGACTTCGCCAGATCTTCAGCAGCTGGGCTCAGCGGCTGCGATGCCAAGGCAGCCTCATCAAAGACGCCAAAGCAGCTTCATCAGAGATGCCAAAGCAGCTTCATCAGCAACGCAGCTTCAACAGAGATGCCGAGGGACGTCAGGACGGATAAATGACATTATAAAGCATAAGGACCCGTAGACGGCCATACCGCTGCCCCATAGTAACCGGCCTTGGCCGGGTTAGTCGTGTTCTGTTTGGTTGTACTGAGTCCCTGTGAGGACAACTGTTGTTATCTCTTTTTGGTTGCTTAGTATAGCCCTAGCGGCTTCAATTCATAAAAGTTTGCTTTCCAAAGTTCAACCAGTCTCGCGTCTCGTCACTGCATCCTGCGTACCTGCTGTTGCCTACAAATGTACTAGAAAGTATCCTCGCAACTTGATTGTAGAAACACAAACAGAAGATGATGGTTATCCTCGTTACAGAAGACGGAAACCTAAACAGGGAGTATATACTGCAACAATCAGATTAAAAAGGGTTAAACAAAACACAGATATTGAAATAGATAATCGATGAATTGTACCTTACCCTCCACTGCTTTTAAAAAATGTTTGAAGTGCACATTAACCTAGAATATTGTAAATCTGTTAAGTCAATTAAATACATTTGCAAATATGTTAACAAGGGCAGTGATATGGCAGTCTTCCAGCTAGAGAATCCAAAATGTACATTTGATGAGATTATGCTGTATCAGACAGGACAATATATAAGTAGTAATGAAGCCATGTGGTGATTACTAAATTTTCCCATCCATGAAAGACATCTGACTGTAGTTCATCTCAGCGTCCATCTTGAAAATGGACAACGAGTTTATTTTTTCTCCCAACTATTAAGAGGAAAGAGTTGCTCGACCACTCAATACAACACTGACAGCTTTCTTTCTCCTATGTCAAGCAGATCCATTTGCAAGGACTTTATTATATTCATATTCCAAAATATTATACATGTAGTAAATCGAGAAAAGTATTTTGCAAGAGTAAACAAGGTGCAAGGGTCTCAGGATGGCAGGGACGGTCCAGTGATGCTCTTGGATGTGTGTATACAGTGCATCCAAACAACGCAGAGTGTTACTACCTCCGATTATTGCTTCACACTGTCCATGGGACAACTTTTTTCACAGATTTGAAAATAGTTGATGGAGAGCTGTCTCAAACTTAAAGGGAAGCATGCCAAAAGCGTGGTCTGATCGAAGAAGATCAAAACTGGGACATGACATTGCAGGAAGCATATCTCACTCACTTTCCACCTCAACTAAGAGACCTGTTTGCTATAATTATTACAGCCTGTGCACTTTCCAATCCCTGTGTGCTTTGGGATAAAAACAAAGAATATCTTAGTGAAGATATTCTTAGAGTGCAAAGGAGAGTTAATCTAGACTTAGACTTAAATTTCACTGCTGACATATTCAATAAAGCCCTCTTAATGTTAGAAGAAAGGTTCATATCTATCAATAGTAAAACTCTAATAGAATTAGATTTACCAGCACCAAATCGACCAGATTTGTCATATTAAATAAGCCTTTTTTGGTTGATGACCAAAGATCGGCCTAAGTAGCAATTATGGCTCAGATGGGGGACTATTTTTCCTAGATGCATCAGGAGGTACTGGTAAAACATTTTTAATTAATTTGCTGCATGCAAAAATTCACTCAAACAATGACATTGCCTTGGCTGCTGCATCATCTGGGATTGTGGCCACTATTTTAGATGGAGGGCGCACAGCTCATTCAGTACTAGGATTGCCCTTTAATATAGCGCTGTCAGAAACTTCTGCCTGTAATATCACTAAGGGCTCTGGGAAAGCTAAGATATTACAAACTTGCAAAGTAATTGTTTGGGATGAATGTACCAAGGCGCACAAGAAAGCGCTCGAGGCCCTTGATCGCACCTTGAAAGAACTGTGAGGAGCTGATCATTTAATGGGGGAAATTGTTGTAATTTTTACATGTGACTTCTGCCAGATATTACCTGTTCTTAAGGGAGCAACACCAGCAGATCAGCTGAATGCCTGTCTAAAATCTTCTTATCTGTGGATACATGTTCAGAAGCAAACTCTTACTACTAATATGCGGGTCCATTTGATGGGATATACCACTGCGGACAAATTTACACACCAGCTACTATGCCTTGGAAATGACAGGTTCCCTACTGATTCCACTACTGGTCTCATTTCCTTTCCGGAAGATTTTTGTTAAATGACATCTTCTGTAATGGAACTTATTGACCAAGTGTTCCCTGATATTTGTAACAATTTTAACAACCATCAATGGCTTTGTGAACGTGCAAACCTGGCGCCTAAAATTGATAGTGTCAGCCCCATAAATCTATTAATTCAGGGATGGCTGCCTGGTCTAGCGACCACATACATGTCCATTGATTCAGTCATGGAGAGTGAACAAACCATAATGTATTCATTGGAGTTCCTGAATTCTTCGGAGCCTCCTGGAATGTCACCGCATAAGCTCACTTAAAAATAGGAGCCACAATAATTTTGCTTCGGAACCTTGACCCACCAAAAATGTGTAACGACACAAGATTGTGCATTAAGAGTCTCATGCCACATGTTATTGAAGCCAATATTCTTATGGGAAACTCTTATGGAGCAAATGTTTTCATTACGCTTATTCCTTTGCTACCAAGTGACATGCCCTTCAATTTTAAGCGTTTACAGTTCCCAATCCGACTTGCAATTCCTATGACTATAGACAAAGCACAAGGTCAATCACTTAAAGTAGCAGGCATTAATTTGGAGAGCCCGTGTTTTTCACATGGACAGTTGTACGTTGCTAGAGTGGGTAACCCCAAAAATCTTTTCATATATGCACCTGAAAGTAAAATCAGAAACATTGTTTACCAAAAAGCACTACAATAGATAGTTGTTTAACTGTAAACCAATTTCACTCTTTTGTCCATGAACTACTTATAGATTACACTGGAAGGAGGGTGGAGGGTTGCACTATGCTGTTAATTGGGTGTAAATGATTTATGTGTTTGAGTAAGATGCATAAATTTTCATTTTTGATAAAAAATTGTTCAAAAAATAGTTGTAATAGTTTATACTACATAATATGTATTGAATATGTAAAATCAATAAAAATGTTGAAATTAAAAAAGGTTGTTGTTAACATCAATGTTATGACAAATTAGTAAAGTGCCAAAATAATAAAACTTTAAAGTGGAAAAAAAAATTTACTGTAGCACTCTGAAAATGTCAATTTCAAAGTGACACTGAAAATTTTACTTTAGCTACCATAACCAACAATTTAACATATTTTCCGTGAGCGAAGCCAGGGGTATTCTGCTAGTATATATATATATATATATATATATATATATATATATATATATATATACTGTATATATATACATGTCAGTGACAAATACAATTAGTATAGTGCTTTTGCAAAATTATGGACATGTATTTAATTAATAAATTATTACATCATGGAAAAAAATGGTGTGAGGTCCCCTATAATTTAGAGCCAGCAATAGCTATGCAGACAGCTGAGAGTTGATATTTATAGCCTAGGAAGGGGCCATGGATAGTGGCCCCCCGGCTACAAACATAGAGCTCTCAACCGCCCCAGAAAAGGCGCATCTGTAAGATGCGACAATTCTGGCACATAGCTTTGCTCTTCCCACTGCCCTGTAGCAGTGGCATATGAAGTAATAGTTGGGGTGTTGATGTCACCTTTGTGACATCAAGCCCTGAGGTTAGTAATGAAGATGGTTCCTAGGCTATAAATATCAGCTCTCAGCATAGCTATTGCTTAATTAAACACATGTCCATAATTTTGCACAAATACTATACTAATTGTATTTGTCACTGACATATATATATATACAATTTATATATATAGTTAAGCACCAGGATTCTCCTACTGCACAGGATGGATCTCAAGCCTTGTCTGGTGCTGTGGACTCCCATTCAGGCTCGGCCACTGGGATGACTGCTCAGTACAGACTTCGGTCCCAGTGCCTTGCTCAGGCTCATGCTGCACGTGTCATTACTGTTGGCTCTCCAGCTAAGCCTATGGTGACTACTGGTATACACATGCAATGTTGAACTCTGGAGCCTAAGTCCAGATTTCATCGTATTGAGCATGTCCGGAGTGTGGCGCCTTCTCATTGGTGCTCGGATGTCAGGTGCTCTGTTGATGTGGCAGTTTCAGATTGGTCCACAGGCAAGGTCCTGTCTGTCTGGACTTGTTCAAGGTATAAAAAGCTCTCAATGGTGCACGCCTGTGTGCTAGTATCATGTGTGTTTGGTGGCTACTTTACCACCCTGTGTGCTCGTGTGCCGCTAATAGCACTGCGAGTGTTGGTCTAGACAGGCAGTGTAGGGTGGGAACTCCCACTTGAACTTAGCATATGCACAGGGCGTCCTCAGGCGCATGTGCTAAAGCACACCGTGTGTCAAAGCAGGGTCAACCACCAGCTTAGTTTTCCCTGAGGGATTAAGTTATAGCGACCCCAATTAGTATTTTTCTGTATGCCTGTGCAGTCTAAAAGGGTATAGTCCTTTTTGCTTTGCTTCATTGCACTGCTCTGTGGTGTAACTGAGCTTGTTACTTTGCACACTGAGTGACATTTAACTCAGTGTGCTTTAAGTGTTTTCTCGCAGCCTTGCTCCGCCATTGTGCTAGGTGCGGTTTCTCCATCACCGCACGGTGGACCCCGGGTTGCGAATACACCTTATTATAATTTCTTTTTTGGTGTGTCCTGCCAATCCTAACATATATAATGTGTGTGTGTCACTGATATGTATGTGTGTATATATATATATATTCTATGTGTATAGCTATTGTGTTGTGTGTAAAAATCGAACAGCACTTGCATGGTGCTAGTGCTGTGATTTTTTTTTTCTCGCACCCATTGACTTGTATTGGCGAGTCTCGTCAAAAATATACAGCAAAAGGCAGCATGCTGCGATTTTTTTCTCAGTCCGATTTCAGCTGAGAAAAAATCAGAGAGATGTCACCCATTGAATAACATTGATCTGAGTGCAATCCTATAAAAATTCTGCATTTCTCACAAATGGGTATGAGCCCTTAGGCTTATTTCAGACCTGTTCTCCACATTGGGCATTACAAATTGCTCAGTATACCTCAATGACATCATCATCCAAGGTCTTTTAAGATCAACTTAGAGACAATGAAGTGTATAACAATTTAGCCAGTGCAGTGCTGTGTTCAGTTTGTTTGTTTCTTGGACTAGTCATCATCCAGTTCCTTTAGCTGCATCTACAGTGCCAATTGCTTCTGATACCTGCTGGTTACCCTATATTGCTGTAAGCATTTACAAACGCTTATTAGAGTCTGTTTGTATTTTATTGCAATATATGGTGGATCATAAAACTTTCGTCAGCTGATTCTCAGATTTCTTGATTTACCCATCGCTTCTTGAGAGTGTTCACATTGTGCTGAAACCACCAGTGCAGACTCCTGTGATTTGCCTAAAATCTAGGATAAAAAATTAGCAAATACCCTGCAGTGAGTAATTAAATTAATAGTAGTAGTACATACTGTATCAATTACATAGGATACTTAGTTGACACTATTTTGATCAGGATTATCTCTAACTCTAATATTTCACCTTCATGTTTTTATCCTAGGTTTTGTCTGCTAATGGTCATTATGGTCACAGTGTGAATATAAACCTACACACTACACTTCTACCAACTAGTGTGCAAGACCATTTCTTTGGTTTTTCTTTAGTTCCTTGTTCTCTGAATATACTGGGGCATTGTCCGACTTTTTTGGCTGTGCATCTAATAGGTTTCCTATATAGCGAAACAGTCAGGTGTAGGTCATGCTCCGCCCCTGTTTACTTTGAGGCCTGCTGACACATAGCAATGTGAAATGCTACACTTAGGGACTATTTTGAATGGGTAAACCTTGTAGCAGTAGGATGGCTTTAAACGCTTTTTTGATCAAAATTGTTTCAATTACTGTATGCACCCTATTATTGTTATTTACAAGTACTACTAATATTTATTTGCTTAGTGCAGGGTATTTGCCTTATTGTTTTAATCTTAGGTTTTGTCTGTTAGTGGCCACAGTGTGAATGTGCACCTACACATTGCACTTATAGCAATAGGTTTGCTGGCCCATTTCTTCAGTTTTCCTTTTGTTTCTACAATCTACCTCTAAGGCCTCTTTCACACATAAGATGCCGCTGGATCCGTTTTTTTCTCATAGACTTGTATTAGCGACGGATTGTGACAGATGGTCTCACGTTTCATCCGTCGTCCGACAAATCTGTCGGAAAATCTTTGTCCTTCCATCTCTCTCCTTCTCTGGAATTCTATTCCTTTAAAATTCCCTCAGCTGCTGCGACTGATCCGTCAAAAAAACAGATCCGGTGCATCAGTTTTTTACAATCTGCACATGATCGTTTTTTTGCACACTTTGACTGATTGTGACTGATTCTAAAAAACTGATGTGAGAAAGAGGCCTAGTTGCAGTTTACACATTTACTTCTTTATCTGCTCTCCTATGCTCATCTGCCCGCTTGGTTATGTGGCTTCTGGTGTGTTTTGCCTTGCTTGTTTTCTACTATTCCAGCACAGCCTGTTATTTGGGTCTGTCCCATGTGCCTTCCAGCCTGCTGTGCTAACAACCTGGGTCCATGTGTCCACCATAATATGCAGCTTCATGAATGCACTTCACCAGGTGAACGCGAACAACCTAGAGCCCTGACATACACTTTTATTTAATTTTTTTTTAAATCAAAAACTTTGCTTACTAAGTACCCTATGTTATTTATAAGCATTATTGCTTTTACTTATTTACTTACAGCAGGGTATATGTTCATTTTGTTTCTATCTTAGGTTTTATCTGTTTAATGTCCAATGTGAACATGCTCCCATTTTGCATGCATACCATCTTATACTCCAGTTATTTTTTTTTTTAAGTTTCAGGTTTCTGCAGTTAGTACAGGTAAGGGTTTGGCCTCCCTCTCTTTGAGATGGACATTACATTTGTATAACTTCTCATTTTGCTGGGTATACCTTGTTCCTGGTGGGATGGCTTTTATGCTTCTTTTTTTAAATAAAAAACTTTGTTAACTAAGTATGTTATTTTTATGCACTATTGCTTTTACTCATTTACTTACAGCAAGGTTATATGTTCATTTTGTTTCTGTCTTAGGTTTTGCAATGTTTGGATGGACCTGGTCTACTGGAGCAGGAGTGGCTTCAACATATATAAGATTGTAAGTCTACAACATACTTATGTCCTCATAGGACATATCGAAATGAACTGTTTTTATAAGGCAACACCTTTAAGAGTCACAGTTGAAATTCAGGATGATCACAATGTAAGCAGTTTCATGTAAGTAACACTTATGAGGGTGAGTATAATTATTACCGCATTTTAATATTAGTCCAAACATACTATAAAAAGGCATTTTGATGCTTCCTAACAAATAATGGAGTGGAGATTTCAAGAAAGCATAGGATTGACAAACATTTCATAACTGCATCATAAATTTCCCAGTCTTTCTGTGACTTTTCTATCTCCGTGTGATGTATTTCTTTCTGAATTACCAAAGCCTGTTTGTTGCATATCTATGTATAGTTATGAATTATTTCATACTAGATACATAGAAGAATAATAACTTTAAGAATAATATATCTTTTTAACCCCTTCACCCACGAGCCTGTGTGAGTTTATGAGGTAATCACTCTGGAACGCTTTAACGGATCCTAGTAATTCTGAGATTGCTCTCTCATGACCGATTTCACTTCATGATAGTGTTAAATTTGTTTGATAAGACTTCCATATAGAATATACATGCCATCCTCCTAGGTGACCAGTTTTTATATTTCTTATGATGAGATAAAAAGTCTATTTTGCATTCCAACCAGATGATCAATTTATATAGTGAATATTTGCTGCTGGAAGACCTCCTTTTTCTTTGATTTCTTTCCATGTCCTGGACTGGGACAACTCTGCGCAGCTTAACCTGATACACCAAGGTGCTTTTGGATTTGGTGTACTGACTTCCATTCCCTTTCCCTTCTTTGCGTTACTGATAACTAGTGCCCTTCTGTAACACACTTTTGCATCTGTTTTGCGACCTTCCTTTCTGGTTTGGTGACCTGTGTAGAGGAACCTTGTACAGCAGTGGTGGTGCTGCCATCACCATGTATGGTGGTGAAGAAAAGAACATTCCTCTTGTCTTTGTAGTTGACCACCAACATGTTGTCACTTCATTGGACTCTGCTATCACCTCTAAGCAGCCTCCCAATTAGCATCTTAAGCCCCTTTACATTTAGCGATGCACCAGCAATCCCGACAACGATACGACCCGGTCAGGATCGCTGGTGCATCGCTAAATGGTCGCTAGTGAGCTGCCAAAGAGGCAGATCTCACAGCGACATAGCGGCGCAGCAGCGGTCGTTAGTTACCTTTCAGACGCGGCGATGATGATGTCCTCCCACCCGCGTCCACACGTCGCTCTTTGGCGCCAGCAGGAAGCCCAGCAGGAGGCAGCCGACGAGAAATGGACATGGATGATCTCACGCTATCAGCGATAGCCAGCGGGGGAGTCGGTCGGAGGTAAGTATCACACATAGGGATATCGCTAGCAATATCACTGCTGCGTCACAAAATCGGTGACGCTTTAGCGATATTGCTAGTGATATCGCTATGTGTAAAGCCCCCTATAGGGAGGCCTCTCTGATTTTTGTGGATAGTACAGCATGCTGTGGTTGGTCGCACAGAGAGGGACTTGAAGAGTGGGAGGCTGGTATAAAAGTTATCTACATAGAGGTGATAACCTTGATCCAGCAGTGGGTGCACTAATTCCCACACAATTTTCCCACTCACTCCCAGGACAAGGAGGGCATTGACGGGGTTGAATCCAGGTGTCCTTCCCGTCATAAACCGTAAACTTGTAGGTGTACCTTGAGGTACTCTCGCCCAGTTTAATTCCATACCTGGCCCTCTTACTAGGCAATTATTGACAGGATTTGAACCTCCCCTTTAAATTTATTAGAGACTCATCCACACAGATGTCACTTTGGGGAACATCATCGACCAGTGTTCAACAGCTGTATTACAGACACTGTAATTGGCTACTCAAAATTGAACAGCGAATCACATCAATTGTAGTCCCAGTGCTCTGCTGTGAGAAACAACAAGGGGTAACTTAGTAACTTAGTTTTAGTAGCATCACTTCAGTGCTGCAATAAAAAAAGACACTCTGGCATGGTCCTTTAACCCCTTTCTGACATCAGACGTACTCTCCCGTCCATGGGACCCAGGCCCCTATGCTCATGGATGGGATAGTACGTCTAGCGCGATCAGCTGCGCTCACGGGGGATCACAGCTATTCGCGGCCGGGTGTCAGATCTGATCTGTCACAGTGATCTGTGATGTGACAGATCAGCGATCAGCGATCTGTCACATGACAGCTATGGCCCCCCCTGGGACAATGTAATAAAGTTAAAAAAAGTGTAAAAATAATTTTTAAAAAATCGCTAAATAAATTTTAAAAAAAATGATAATAAATTCATATTTTTTAAATAAAAAAAAACAATAAAAGTGCACATATTTGGTATCGCCGTGTCCGTAACGACCCGCCCTATAAAACGGTTCCATTAGTTAACCCCTTTAGAGATCCCCTTAAAAATAAAAATAAAAAACGAAGCAAAAAATAATGATTTATTATCATACCGCCAAACAAAAAGTGCAATAACGCTCGATCAAAAAGATGCATGTAAATATCCACGGTACCGCTGAAAACGTCATCTTGTCCCGCAAAAAACGAGCTGCCATACAGCGTCATCAGCGAAAAAATAAAAAAATTACAGCTCGCAGAATAAAGCGATGCAAAAATAATTATTTTTTATATAAAATTGTTTTCATTGCATAAAAGCGCCAAAACATAAAAAAAGACATAAATGAGGTATCACTGTAATTGTACTGACCCGAAGAATAAAACTGCCATATCAATTTTACTGCACGCGGAACGGTGTAAACGCACCCCCCAAAATAAATTCTTGAAATGCTGGTTTTTGTTCATTCTGCATCCCAAAAATCAGAATAAAAAGCAATCAAAAAATGTCACATGCCCGAAAATGTTACCAATAAAAACGTCAACTCGTCCCGCAAAAAATAAGACCTCACATGACTCTGTGGGTCAAAATACGGAAAAATTATAGGTCTCAAAATGTGCTGATGCAAAAATTATTTTTACAATAAAAAGCGTCTCTTAGCGTGCGACAGCTGCCAAAAATAAAAACCCGCCATAAATAGTAAGTCAAACCTCCCGTTATCACCCCCTTAGTTAGGGAAAAATAATAAAATTAAAAAAAAATGTATTTATTTCCATTTTCCCATTAGGGCTAGGGTTAGGGCTAGGGGTGTGTTGGGGTTAGGGTTGAAGTTTGAATTGGGGGGGTTTCCACTGTTTGGGCACATCAGGTGCTCTCCAAACGCAACATGGCGTCTGATCTCAATTCCAGCCAATTCTGCGTTGAAAAAGTCAAATGGTGCTCCTTCCCTTCCAAGCTCTGCCATGCGCCCAAACAGTGTTTTACCCCCACATATAGGGTGTCAGCCTACTCAGGACAAATTGCAAAACAACTTTTGGGGTCCAATTTCTCCTGTTACCCTTAGGAAAATAAAACATTTGGGGAAAAAATATCATCATTTTTGTGGAAAAAAATGATTTTTTTATTTTCACGCCCGGACGTTATAAACTTCTGTGAAGCACTTGGGGGTTCAAAGTGCTCACCACACATCTAGATAAGTTCCATGGGGGGGGTCTAGTTTCCAAAGTCTGCATTCCAAAACGTCACTACATCCCTTCCGAGCCCCGACGTGTCCCCATACAGTAGTTTTCTCCCACATATGGGGTATCAGGGTACTCAGGACAAATTGGACAACAACTGTTGGGGTCCAATTTCTCCTGTTACCCTTGGGAAAATAAAAAAATTGGGGACTAAAAGATCATGTTTGTGGAAAAAATGATTTTTTTATTTTCACGCCCGGGCGTTATAAACTTCTGTGAAGCACTGGGAGGTTCACAGTGCTCAACACACATCTAGATAAGTTCCTTAGGGGGTCTAGTTTCCAAAATGGTGTCACTTGTGGGGAGTTTCAACAGTTTAGGTACATCAGAGGCTCTCCAAACACGACATGACACCCGCAAACCATTCCATCAAAGTCTGCATTCCAAAACGTCACTACTTCCCTTCCGAGCCCCGGCGTGTCCACATACAGTAGTTTTCTCCCACATATGGGGTATCAGCATATTCAGGACAAATTGGACAACAACTTCTGGGGTCCAATTTCTCCTGTTACCCTTGGGAAAATAAAAAAATTGGGGACTAAAAGATCATGTTTGTGGAAAAAATGATTTTTTTATTTTCACGCCCGGGCGTTATAAACTTCTGTGAAGCACTGGGAGGTTCACAGTGCTCAACACACATCTAGATAAGTTCCTTAGGGGGTCTAGTTTCCAAAATGGTGTCACTTGTGGGGAGTTTCAACAGTTTAGGTACATCAGAGGCTCTCCAAACACGACATGACACCCGCAAACCATTCCATCAAAGTCTGCATTCCAAAACGTCACTACTTCCCTTCCGAGCCCCGGCGTGTCCACATACAGTAGTTTTCTCCCACATATGGGGTATCAGCATATTCAGGACAAATTGGACAACAACTTCTGGGGTCCAATTTCTCCTGTTACCCTTGGGAAAATAAAAAAATTGGGGACTAAAAAATCATGTTTGTGGAAAAAATATGATTTTTTTATTTTCACGCCCGGGCGTTATAAGCTTCTATAAAGCACTGGGGGGTTCAAAGTGCTCACCACACATCTAGATAAGTTCCTTAGGGGATCTAGTTTCCAAAATGGTGTCACTTGTGGGGGGTTTCCACTGTTTAGGTATATCAGGAGCTCTCCAAAGGCAACATGACACCAGCAGACCATTCCATCAAAGTCTGCATTCCAAAACGTAACTACTTCCCTTCCGAGCCCCGACATGTGCCCATACAGTAGTTTTTTCCCACATATGGGGTATGATTTTTTTATTTTCATGCCTGGGCGTTATAAGCTTCTATGAAGCACTGGGGGGTTCAAAGTGCTCACCACACATCTAGATAAGTTCCTTAGGGGGTCTAGTTTCCAAAATGGTGTCATTTGTGGGGGGTTTCCACTGTTTAGGCACATCAGGGGCTTTCCAAACGCA
The DNA here is from genome assembly GCF_039654945.1 of Dendrobates tinctorius. NCBI lineage: Eukaryota > Metazoa > Chordata > Amphibia > Anura > Dendrobatidae > Dendrobates > Dendrobates tinctorius. Next base: position 3,954,330 of record NW_027362060.1, on the reverse strand, counting down.
GCATGGTGTCCAATCCCAATTCCAGCCAAAAAAGTAAAATGGCGCTGCTTCGCTTCCGAGCTCTGCCATGCAGCCAAATAGTGGTTTACCCCCACATATGGGGTATCAGCGTACTCAGGACAAATTGCACAATAACAGTTGGGGTCCTGTTACCCTTGGAAAAATAAAAATTGAGGGTGAAAAGATCATTTTTGTGGAAAAAATGATTTTTTAATTGTACGGCTGTACGTTATAAATTTCTGTGAAGCCCTTGGGGGTTCAAAGTTCTCACCACACATCTAGATAAGTTACTTGGTGAGTCTAGTTTCCAAAATGGGGTCACTTGTGGGGGGTTTCCACTGTTTAGGTACATCAGGGGCTCTCAAAACGTGACATGGCGATCCGAATTCCAGCCAATTTTTCATTGAAAAAGTCAAACGGCGCTCCTTCCCTTCTTAGCTCTGCCATGCGCCGAAACAGTGGTTCCCCCCACATATCAGGTATCAGCGTACTCAGGACAAATTGCACAATAACTTTTGCAGTCTAATTTCTCCTTTTACTCATGGTAAAATAAAAAAATTGGACCTGAAGTAATTATTTTTGTGAAAAAAAGTTAAATGTTCATTTTTTTAAACATTCAAAAAATTCCTGTGAAGCACTTGAAGGGTTAATAAACTTTTTGAATGTGGTTTTGAGCACCTTGAGGGGTGCAGTTATTAGAATGGTGTCACTTTTGGGGATTTTCTATCATATAGACCCCTCAAAGTGACTTCAAATGTGATGTGGTCCATAAAAATAAAATGGTGTTGCAAAAATGAGAAATCGCTGGTTAACTTTTAACCCTTATAACTTCCTAACAAAAAAATTTTGGTTCCAAAATTGTGCTGATGTAAAGTAAACATGTGGGAAATGTTACTTATTAAGTTTTTTGTGTGCCATATCTCTGTGATTTAAGGGCATAAAAATTCAAAGTTGGATAATTGCGAAATTTTCACCAAATTTCTATTTTTTTCACAAATAAATGCAAGCTATTTGAATGAAATTTGACCACTTACATGAAGTACAATATGTCACGAGAAAACAATGTCAGAATCACCGGGATCCATGGAAGCATTTCAGAGTTATTACCTCATAAAGGTACAGTGGTCAGAATTGTAAAAATTGGCCCTGTCATGAACGTGCAAACCACCCTTGGGGGTAAAGGGGTTAAATGCATAATATGATGGACACAATTTAAACAAATGGGTATATGAGGAAGATGCACAAAAATCTGAACAACCTATATATAATCACACAAGAAACCAAAACCAATGTTCCCATCAGAATTTGTTTTGTTTATAATTTTATTTATTAAAGAAAATAATAACATATAGATAACCAGGGAGTTTAAACTCAGAAACATTGAATTTAGCAGCAGGTAGGTTGTTTGAAAACAAGGAATTGAGGACAAGGCACCTTGGGTAAAGATAATGTGCATTACCCTATCATTTGGACAATTTTTCCACTTATTATTTTTAAGGTGTTAAAATATACATTTTACAACCTGCTCATACAGTTCAGTGTACAGCTGACAAAGCATACAAAACCATTTTATAAGAGTTGCAGAGTCTTTTTGATTAATTATTAGATGTTATTTGCAAACCGTTTGCTTATCATTAGTGGCAGACAATGCATGGCTATGAATAATATTTAAACAATTTGTAATACTTTTCTAATAATACATGGGAATGCCATTGCTCCTTTTAGAAACCTGCTGCTTGGCATTTGCACCCTGGATGTGCACTAGCTGAGTGCTGTTTAAACCCCAGCCTAAGCAGTCACATGGATGTATCCACAATGGGTTACCATACTACTGACACGGTATGCCATACATAGGCTGCAGATGTTAGGCGTCGGATTCCTGGCACTGCACAGCAGGAATACATAGCCAGACATCCTGCGGCCTCTCATTTTCCTCCGACCGCTCAGACTCCTGCTCAGCAATCACGGCGAGCCAGGCATTTCCCTCAGACTCGTTCTGTGAGCCTGGATGTTGCTGCCACCTCTGGTGCAGCAATGCTAGCGCAACCTGCTTTGCAGGGAACTGCTCCAGAGGCTAAGTCCTCGTGCCGTGCTACTGGTCATGCCCGCAACTTGTCCTCTCAGTGGAGAGCAGGGGTCACATGTGCAGGTCCTATGTCGGATCTGATTGGTCCTTCCCAAAGTACTGGAAGGTCCCGGAAGCGCATGGCTATAAAAAGCCCGCATGGCGGCTCAGCCATGCGCTAGTGTAGCATATTATTCTGTGTGTGTATGGTGATGGATGCATGGACTGGTGTCTGACTCATTATGAAACCCCTACCCTCTGATATTACGAGTGGTGACTGAGTGTGTGTAGTCAGCTCCAGGGTTGTGGCAAGCTACAAGCCACTTGCTCCACGCCTACACTAGCGTCCGTCGGCGCCCGGTCCTCGGCGCCGACGCTTGCGGCTTTCTCTGCCGCTGCGCTGTAGTAACAGCAGCTATTGGTGTTCGCGGCTGTGACGCCACACGCAGGCCTCTGTGACGCTAACAGGGCCCGCGCCTTTGCTTTAGTGTTCACCAAGTGACTCTGTGTTTTTACGGAGCCGCTCTTAGCGTTCGGGTGACGTTAACCCGAGCGCAGTATGGCACCTATTAGGTGCATCTGCCATTGTCCAGCAGCGGTCTTGTCACTTACCACACGGTGGACCCCGGGCGGCGAATGCACCTACTATTATTTATATTTGGTGCGTTCCACCGTCCATAACATTACACTAGCGCCAGGGTCTGGCTGGCAATGGCAGACGTGCAGCAGCTGCAGCGCTACATTCGGCAGCTGGAGAGCAGGTTGGCGGCTATTGAGAGCACCAACTCAGCTGCGAATGCTGCTCTCGCTGCTGCGCAGACAGTCGCTGAGGCTGTCTCACGTGTGCCCACACTTTTGCCCTTGCCGACAATGTCTCGCCTCCCGCTCCCCGATAAGTTTTCGGGTGATAGTGCCTCCTGTAGGGGATTCGTTAGTCAGTGCTCCATTCAGCTGGAGTTGCTGGCTGCACGGTTTCCTACAGAGCGGGCTAAGGTGGGATTAATTGTCTCCCTGTTGTCTGGCCGGGCATTACAGTGGGCCACGCCATTGTGGGAACGTGATGATCCCGTGGTACAGGGAGCTGCTCAGTTCCTCGCGGCTCTGAAGCAAGTCTTCTTGGGACCACGGGTCACACATGATACGGCCCTCCAACTGTTATCCTTAACACAAGGGTCACTTTCGGTTAGCCATCATGCTGTCCGGTTTCGGACACTGGCTTCCGAGTTAGAGTGGACGGACAAAGTGTTGGTCCCGGTGTTTTGGAGAGGCCTGGCTGAGCACGTAAAAGATGCTCTAGCTACTAGGGAAATTCCCACAAGTCTGGAGGAGTTAATCGCCGTTTCCACCCGCATTGATCTCCGCTTCACGGAGCGCGGGTTGGAACGAGCGCAATCCAGACGTAGGGTTAATTTGGCTCCCACCTTTACCGAGCCGCTGATATATCCCGCACAGGAGCTCCCTTCCTCTGAGCCTATGGAGGTGTCTCGCACCGGCACTAAGTCGCGTCCGATGCGAAGCTCTGTGCGCTGCTATCAGTGCCGACAGTTTGGCCACTCGGCTGGCAAATGCCCTCAGCAGCCGAAAAGACGACCACGTTCAGTGGCCGTAGGTGGTGGTCAATCCAAGGTGGGACCTCTTTCACCCAAACCGGTGTTCCGGGGTGCTTTAGATGTGGGTCCTCCACCTGGGAGGCAGAGGTCACCCTGGATTCTGGGGCCGAGGGGAACTTTATGTCCTCGACCTTTGCCCAGAGACACGCTATCCCTCTGGTGTTACTCTCCCAACCTCTGACCATTAGGGTGGTAAATGGGGCACCGTTACCATCTCAGGTGACCCATCAGACAGCCCCACTCAGACTCTCTATTTCACCCTCACATCAGGAGACTCTGTCCCTGCTTATTATGCCCAATGGCATCGATCAGGTGCTCCTCGGAGTTCCCTGGCTTCGTTGCCACTCCCCTCATATTGACTGGGCGTCGGGGAGGATACTGGGCTGGGGCAAGGACAGTGAGGGAAGGTGCCTGAGGGGCAGCGTTCAGGTTGCTTCCACTGAAGTGCCTGCGGATCTCTCCGCACTCCCCAAACCCTACCACCAGTACGCGGACGTCTTCTCTAAGAAGTCTGCGGAGACGCTCCCGCCGCACCGTTCCTATGATTGCCCGATTGATCTCCTGCCAGGCACAGAGCCTCCCCGAGGCTGTGTTTACCCGTTATCACTCCCTGAGACGGAGGCTATGTCCCAATATATCCGGGAGAACCTGGCTAGGGGTTTCATCAGAAAATCTGTGTCACCGGCTGGTGCAGGGTTCTTCTTCGTACAGAAGAGGAACGGAGAGTTACGCCCCTGCATTGACTACCGAGGTCTCAATGCTATCACGGTTAAAAACAAATACCCCCTACCGTTGATCTCGGAGTTATTTGACAGGTTGCGGGGGGCCCGGATCTTTACTAAATTAGATCTGCGGGGTGCATACAACCTGATCCGTATTCGTGAAGGAGACGAATGGAAGACAGCTTTTAATACCAGGGATGGCCATTATGAATACCTGGTTATGCCCTTTGGCCATTGTAATGCGCCAGCTGTCTTCCAAGATTTTGTCAACGACGTCTTCTGCGACATGCTCTCTACCTCGGTGGTGGTCTATCTGGATGACATACTCATCTTTTCGCCAGATTTGACCACCCACCGGAGAGACGTCTGCAGGGTCTTCGACCGTCTGCGGGCGAACTCACTATTTGCCAAGCTGGAGAAGTGCCAGTTTGAGCAGGAGTCCTTGCCGTTCCTCGGCTATATCATCTCGGCCCAGGGACTGGCCATGGATCCTGCCAAACTACAAGCGGTAATGGACTGGCAGAAACCCCATTCCCTCAGAGCGGTGCAGCGCTTTTTGGGGTTCGTGAATTACTACCGCCAGTTCATACCACACTTTTCCACACTGGTGGCTCCTTTGGTTGCTCTCACCAAGAAAGGAGCTAACCCCAATGCTTGGTCAGAACAGGTTTCCAAGGCCTTCTTGGCTATAAAATCACATTATGCTGGCGCTCCCATATTACATCGTCCCGATGTGGATAAGCCGTTTATCCTTGAGGTAGACGCTTCTTCCGTCGGTGCAGGAGCAGTCCTTTATCAAAAGGATGCTCAAGGTCGGAAGCATCCCTGCTTCTTCTATTCCAAGACCTTCTCACCGGCGGAGAAAATTACTCCATTGGCGACAGGGAGCTGCTAGCCATGAAGTTGGCTTTTTCTGAGTGGAGACATCTCCTGGAGGGAGCCCGGTTTCCCTTTCAGGTATATACGGACCATAAAATCCTGGTCTATCTACAGACGGCCCAACGTCTGAATTCACGTCAGGCCAGGTGGTCGCTCTTCTTTTCCCAATTCCGTTTCACCCTCCACTACCTCTCTGGAGAGAAGAACGTCCGTGCGGATGCTCTCTCACGTTCAGTGGTCTCAGCGGAGGAAGGAGAAGCTGAGCCTCGGTTAATTCTCCCGCCGGAGAGTTTTACGACCGTGGCTCCAGTTGCTCTCGAGTCGGTACCACCGGGCAAGACCTTGGTGCCTCCTCAGCTACGGCCGGAGGTCCTCGCCTGGGCACATACCTCCAGGGTGGGTGGCCATTTTGGTATTAAACGGACCACCGAACTCCTGGCAAGGTCATATTGGTGGCCACATATGGCTCGAGATGTCAAGGAATACGTGCAAGCATGTGTTTCGTGTGCTCGGAACAGACCCTCTAGACTGAGGTCGGCGGGGCTGTTGTTTCCCCTGCCAGTGGCGGATAGACCTTGGGAGATGGTTGGCATGGATTTCATAGTTGGCCTGCCCAAGTCTGGTGGCAGTACGGTCATCTGGGTGGTCACCGACCATTTTTCCAAAATGGTGCATCTGGTGCCACTCGCACGCCTGCCTTCCGCTCGAGGTCTGGCCACCTTGTTCATTAAGCACGTATTCCGTCTACATGGCATGCCGGACAAAATCGTGAGTGACCACGGTCCCCAGTTTGCGTCTCGGATTTGGAGGGAGCTCTGCAGTTTACTTAGCATCGAGCTAAATCTATCCTCCGCTTACCACCCCGAGACGAATGGCTTGGTCGAGAGAGCCAATCAGACCTTTGTCACCTATTTACGGCATTTTGTCTCTGCCAGGCAGGATGACTGGGCATCCTTGCTACCTTGGGCTGAATTTGCCCTAAACAATGCAGTGGCTGATTCCACTGGTCAGACGCCCTTTCTCCTAAACTATGGTCAACATCCACGCGTCCCTGTCCCGATGCCAGTGTCCTCCACCGACTCCAGGGTGGCAGACTGGGCAGTGGAGGCCTGGGACATTTGGGATCGCACTCAGGATGCTATCCGAGCATCTAAAGAAAGGATGAGGGCGTCCGCCAACACGCTTCGGCGGCCCGCGCCAAGCTTCTCCCCTGGCGACATGGTATGGCTCTCCACCCGAAACATTAAACTGCGGGTCGAGTCTCCCAAGTTCGCACCGCGATACATTGGACCATTCAAGGTCCTCGAGCGACTTAGCTCGGTGGTCTACCGCCTGGCTCTTCCTCCACATTTGGCCATTTCGGACGTGTTCCATGTGTCCCTCCTCAAACCAGTTCACATGGTCCGGTTTTCTGAGTCATCTGCCGGGTCATCAGACTTATCGTCTGATGAGTTTGAGGTTAACGCCATCGTGGGGCGCAGGTTTGTCCGTGGCAAAAAATTTTATTTGGTGGACTGGAAGGGTCATGGGCCCGAGGCTCGGACCTGGGAGCCGGTGGAAAACATTCATGCACCGCTCCTGATCGCGGCCTTTGAGCGCAGTGAGGCTCAGAGGGGGGGACCTAGGAGGGGGGATAATGTTAGGCATCGGATTCCTGGCACTGCACAGCGGGAATCCAGAGCCAGACATCCTGCAGTCTCTCATTCTCCTCCGACTGCTCAGACTCCTGCTCAGCAATCACGGCGAGCCAGGCATTTCCCTCAGACTCGTTCTGTGAGCCTGGATGTTGCTGCCACCTCTGGTGCAGCAATGGTAGCGCAACCTGCTTTGCAGGGAACTGCTCCAGAGGCTAAGTCCTCGTGCCGTGCTACTGGGCATGCCCGCAACTTGTCCTCTCAGTGGAGAGCAGGGGTCACATGTGCAGATCCTATGTCGGATCTGATTGGTCCTTCCCAAAATCCTGGTAGGTCCCGGAAGCGCATGGCTATAAAAAGCCCGCATGGCGGCTCGGCCATGCGCTAGTGTAGCATATTATTCTGTGTGTGTATGGTGATGGATGCATGGACTGGTGTCTGACTCATTATGAAACCCCTACCCTCTGATATTACGAGTGGTGACTGAGTGTGTGTAGTCAGCTCCAGGGTTGTGGCAAGCTACAAGCCACTTGCTCCACGCCTACACTAGCGTCCGTCGGCACCCGGTCCTCGGCGCCGACGCTTGCAGCTTTCTCTGCCGCTGCGCTGTAGTAACAGCAGCTATTGGTGTTCGCGGCTGTGACGCCACACGCAGGCCTCTGTGACGCTAACAGGGCCCGCGCCTTTGCTTTAGTGTTCGCCAAGCGACTCTGTGTTTTTACGGAGCCGCTCTTAGCGTTCGGGTGATGTTAACACGAGTGCAGTACGGCACCTACTAGGTGCATCTGCCATTGTCCAGCAGCGGTCTTGTCACCTGCCGCACGGTGGACCCCGGGCGGCGAACGCACCTACTATTATTCATATTTGGTGCGTTCCGCGGTCATAACAGCAGACATGGGTACTTTTAATCAAAAACCACAGGTAATTTTAATACTAATTGAAAGTAAGCTTATGCATAAAATCTGAATTAAAATACTGTATAATATATCATATGGATTTACACTATAATTGTTTCTGAAATGTCTGTGTCAATGCTCAGAATAATATAACGCATGGATAACATTAACCAGGACAAGGCTCCCTTCCTGCAGGAATCTATTCTTTACTCTGAAACACTGAAACTTTACAGACTAGCTGAGAACAAGGAGAAGAGACATCACGTTTGTGTTGATGGCTTTTCACCATCGACAGTCACCAAATTGACATTGGAGGAACCTGGCAGGTGATTAATGCAATGTGCAGCATGAATTTAAGAGACCCTGTCAGCAGGATTGTGCTCAGTAACCTACAGACAGGGTCAGGTCTGCACCGTTATACTGACTACAATGATACCTTGGTTGATGAAATTCATGTTGTGGTTGTATATTTGTAGTTTTCAGTTAATGAGATTCTCTTTATAGCTTTATGTGGTGCTTTGCTTACATATGCATCCTTATGGGCTTATCGCAGTTCACTGATCCTTCAGTGACCTACCCCCTATTTTACATAACGCATGTAATATTGCTGATATGCAATATTGTTGGTAGTACCTATAATATTATTGACTATTGTGAGGCTCCGAAAAAAAAATTACATATAGCAGAATGGCACTGGTGGTGGCACCTGCGCAGTAGAATATATCTCTTTCTGATAGATGCTACTGTGCAAGCGCTGCCACCAGCACCATTTTGCTGCAGTCAAATTTTTTTCTACTCCAGCAAAATGGCACTGCAATGATGTAAAAATTTTTTCTAAGCTTCACACTCACCAACAATATTATCAACAATATTGCATATCAACAATATTGTCAACAATAATGTCATCAATATTATAGGCATTATGTAAAATAGGAGGCAGGTCAGTGAAGGATCAGTGGCCTGTCATAAGCCATACAGATGAATATGTAAGCAGAGCACCACATAAGGCCCCACCCACAGGCCACCCCAAAGCAAAAGCATATCATTAACTGAAAATTACAAATGAAGATTAGACAACAACCACAAGATGGATTTCATCAACCAAGATATCATTTTAATCAGTATAACGGTGCCAACCTGACAGTCTCAGTAGTTTACTGAGAAATATCCTGCTGACAGGTTCCCTTTAAGGAGAGGCTTCCTTATACTAGGTATGGCAAGGCAGGGAATAATCAATGAGATAATTTCCTACTGGCTTTTTACTACTTCGGTGAGCTAAATTGACAGGTCTCTCTATCTTTCTATTTTTGTATAGGTATAAACTACTCATGGGCCCTTGACCAATCAAAATAAAAGATTTAGAAATGATTAGCCCTGCTTTCAAGTGTTGTTGAGGCAGCCTATGAAACAGATCTCTCTGCACAGGAAATACATTGAAGACTCAATTCTGCTTACCTGCCCAGTTCTCCTAATGAATGCACTCACAGCCTACCAATTCAAGCAGTTGAATATGACTTATGCAATCATATACTAAACAATCACCCTCTCCATGAATTGGTAGGCTGTGAGTGGTTGTATTATCAGTATTTTGCACCTGTGTTGCCGCCATCTTTACTACATGGGTTTGCTGCATCCTGGTAGCGCATTAGTTCGGAGACCTGGGCAGGTAAGCACTGCTGCCCTTTTTCTGCTGTATTAATTCTTGAATTTTTGGATGATTTTTAGTCCTCTTTTTGTGGCTTTGCTATCAAGTTTAGTTTGAAGACTCACAAGTGTGAGGACTAGAGTTGAGTGAAATGGGTCGGTCAAATTCATAAGTCGCTGACTTTCGCTAAAGTCGGGTTTCATGAAACGAAACCCGACCATAGCGTGATGTCAGCCACGAGGTCGGAGACCAGAGCGCCAAAGTCGCGTTTCAAATGATGCTTCCAGCGCCCTTTTTCAGCCAATGATGGAGGACGCACACTGTGGGCAACGCGATGACATGGGCAGTGGTCACCACCATCTTTGAGAAGGGCATGCAAGTGATTGGCTTGCTTTGTGTGGTGTCACAGGGGTTATAAAAGGGCGTGCACGCCAACCGCCATCTTACTTCTGCCGATCTTAGCATAGGGAGAGGTTGCTGCTGCTGATTCTGAATAAGGGAGAGCGTTAGGCAGGGAAGAAGAACAAAAAAACTGCTTCTGCTGGTAGCGATTTTCACTGTACAACACAACAGTTTGTGTGCAGTGACGGGGAGGCTATATTTTTGTGTATCAGCTCTGTTGGTTATTAGGCTGCCTTATAAGGCTCCCTGATGGCTGCACTGCTGCTGCACACTGCTGTGCAAACTGCTTTTTTAAAAGCAAAAATACTTTTCTTCCTCTTTTCTGCAGTTACCAAGCGTTCATTTTTCCACACTTTTGTGTGCAGCAGTCCTGCTTATTAGGCTGCCATACTTGGACTGAGAGCATCATTGTCAGCCTCCTAAAATCTCTAGAGAGATTCAAATTCTCCCCAATACTATATACACCTTGTACATTGTCATACACCAGCCAATTTAAACCTGTTAAATTGAGGTGTAATCTATAGTGGGCCTGAGATAATAGTTCTGCCTCCTAAAATCTCTAGGGAGATTCAAATTCTCCCCAATACTATATACACCTTGTACTTTGTCATACACCAGCCAATTTCAGCCTGTTAAATTGAGGTGTAATCTATAGTGGGCCTGAGATAACAGTTCAGCCTCCTAAAATCTCTAGGGAGATTCAAATTCTCCCCAATACTATATACACCTTGTACTTTGTCACACACCAGCCAATTTCAGCCTGTTAAATTGAGGTGTAATCTATAGTGGGCCTGAGATAATAGTTCAGCCTCCTAAAATCTCTAGGGAGATTCAAATTCTCCCCAATACTATATACACCTTGTACTTTGTCATACACCAGACAATTTCAGCCTGTTAAATTGAGGTGTAATCTATCGTGGGCCTGAGATAATTGTTCAGCCCTCTAAAATCTCTAGGGAGATTAAAATTCTCCCCAATACTATTTACACCTTGTACCTTATTTTACAGTACCATATAGCTGGTGGTATTTTGGGTACATTTTCCCAAAAATGAGGAAGTATGGTGGAAGAGGCCGTGAACATGGGCGGGGGTTGCCAGCTGGTACTGATGGTGGTGGTGCATCTGCTGGTAGTGGCAAAAGCACAATAGCACCTAAGGCAGGTGGTGTTGAGCCTGCATCATCGTCTGGCTCCACAAGGCCTCAAAGGCTCCCTTTTCTAGGAGTAGGTAAACCGCTTTTAAAGCCGGAGCTTCGGGAACAAGTTTTGGCTTACATTGCTGACACAGCCTCCAGCTCTATCGCCTCCTCTTCTGAAGTTTAAAAAAATAAAAGCACTAAGTCATCAGTCGAGGTTCTTGGTCAGAAACAACACCTTTCCTTGTGTCCTTCACCCCTACCAAAAGTGAAGGATACGGAAAGCCACACTACAGATTACTCCATGGAGCTCTTTTCACATACCACGCCTGGGTTATCAAGTCAAATCGTGAATTCCCCAGTCCAAGATGAATCTGACATAGAGTGTGGGTCGCCAGCCAGGGCAGTGGGATTAATCGGTACCGGGCCAATGTTTCAGAGGGATGTGTCACGGTGGTGGTGACCCGGTCCGTAGCCCTGGGCGTCCATGCAAAGTGGTGAATAATGTTTATAGGTGAATGATACGTGACGCCACCTGTGGTTTCTGATCAGATTGCCCAGCGCTGCAGTGTCGCTTCTCTGGGACAGATGTTGTGGTGCAGCTAAGATGTAGAAGCCCTGCACAGGTAGGGCCGTAGTCGCAGGGCAGATGAAAGAGTTGGTAGATGGTGTGCAGTGCAGGATGGATGTAGCAGAGCCATGCGCCAGGTGCAGGAGAAAGATGACAGACACAGTCGTGCAGTTCCTTTACCTGTACTTGGTAAGTGTCGTCCAGGACCCAGAGTACAGATGGAGAAGGAGTTGGTCAGCCTGGAAGCAAATTAGGAATTCTCTCTCTGCAGATAGGTAGTGTGGCCTCCGTTCTAGCGCTTATCTGAGGTAGTCGCAGTACTGAGTTCACTGAAGGTCCCCCTGTTGACTCTCTTTTGGAACTTTCTCGTATGGCAGGCAGCCGTAGCCTTTTCCTTCTGGCTCACACACGTCGCTGCTGGGGCCTCCGAGCCTTAGTTGGGAACAGAGCATTTACAGCTGCTACTTCCTCCGGTTTCTGCTGCAGGACCGTCAGTGTCCCTACCAACTCGGAGACCGGAATCCGGACCATGCGCTCCAGCTAAGAGTGAGCCTTAACTCTGCTCATCCTTCAGCTCCCCTTCTCACGTCCACACACTTCCCCTTCCCTTCACAGACTGCCCTAACTTCCTTCCTCCCGACCACAGAGAGCAGCTCCTCAGCAGTCAGGTTCAGAGCTCTCCCTGCTGGCCTAGAGTGGGAACTATGTTGTGTGTTGGTTTAACTGCAAGAGAGATCCTTCGTTGCTCCCAAGCATGACATCGCACTCCCTAGGAGGAAGGTAATGCCACTATGGCGACCATACTCCTGGGGACGCCACAAGTGCACTGATGCCCAGCCACTGCTAGATGATTCTGCTGGTACATTGACCAGACCACTACATTACCCTCGCACTCTACACAGCCAGAATCTGACCCTGATGAAACTCAGGTTCCCCTTCCCGCATACTATACCACCTTACACGGTGACAAAGAGGAAGGTGCAGATGAAAGTGCAGGTTCCTTGAGCAGGTGGCAGGGGGCATACTCATGGGCGACGGCACTGGCACAGGGCCCCTCATAGTACGCAAAAGTGTCTCTGCTGGTGGGAGGGCCCACCCGCCACCCGCCACCCACCATCAGACACACCGCCATACTATGAGGGGCCCTGTGCCAGTGTCGTCACCAACGAGTGGGCCCCCCTGCTTGCTCAGGATCACAGCACTTGCAAAGTTGAAATACTTATCTCTCCCTGCTCCACCGCCGTGACATCTTCCGCGTTTCCTGACAGTGACATTCTGGTCAGAGAGCGCGATGACATCACGTCTGTACACCATCTGCCTAAACAGTCCAAGTGCAGAGAGATGGAAGATGGGGATGACGAGGAGTCCAGAGTACAGGGATTCCCTAGCGAGGAGACTTATTTAATTGTTGTAAAGGTTGGGAGCAATTTTTGGGGAGCACTATACTCTGGAGATTGATATATGGAGCCCACCATACACTGGAGCATTCCAAAGGTGGAAATCAGACACTGGAGCAGTATTTACAGGGCCCATTATACACTGGAGCATTAGAAATTGGGCCCATTATATATGGAGCATTATTTGGGCCCATAAGACAGTGGAGCTTCATCCATGGGGACCAACATATACTGTAGCATTATGTGGCGCTCATAATATACTGTATCGAACATTATATGGGACCAATGATTCTGTACGGATAAATATATGGGCCTCATTACTCTGTATGGCGCACTATGTGGTGGCCATAATACTGTATGGAGTAATATACTGTCCGTTTTTGGAGCTATTGGAGAATTTTAAATGGATATCAGTCATGTGATGTAAGAAGTGAAGTATTTTTCATTGTACTATACTGCTATTTCTCTGCCGTATCAGAGGATCATGAATTGTGGCATGTGTTAAAGGAGCCCACTGACACTCTTTGGCCCTGGGCCCAGGAAAATCTGGAGCCAGCCCTACCCCCCCCACAACTTTAGCCAAATAATCCCCAGTTTTCAATGCCTAACTATTATTATAAAGTAAATTAAGGCTGACAAGCTTAAGTAATAAGAATTGATGTTTTTGGCATTAAAATGGGCACTATAGGTATGTTTCCTGTACTCCACTCACTGCCGACTTTTCTTCCCCATTGACTTGCATTGGGTTTCGTGTTTCAGTCGGCCTTCGACTTTTCACGATAATCGGCCGATTGCGTTCCACCCGACTTTTGCGAAAGTCGGGTTTCATGAAACCCGACTCGACCCGAAAAAAGGCAAAGTCGCTCATCTCTAGTGAGGACCCTTGACGCGGGTTGCGAGCTTGCATATCTTGGCCAAAATATTGACCAATACCTCACATATTTATATGTATTTCCTGCACTTCATTATTCAGGGTGCAGCCAAGCCCAGCATTTTTGGTCTTGTAAACTAGGTTCTGTTCACTTGGGATGCATTTAGATAGTGCTGGGCAGCCCACCTGATCTAATAATATGAGTGTCACTAATAGGCTGTAAACCAGATACTGTGCATTACCTGCACAGTACATTACAAGCTGCTTTTGTGCATATACAAGCAATCACCCCCTCCATGAAATGGTAGGCTGTGAGTGGTTGCCTTATCAGTATTTTGCACCTGTGTTGCTGCCATGTTTACTGCATGGGTTTGCAGCATCCTGGTAGCTGCCCCTCTTCTGCGGTATTAATTCTTGAATTTTCAGAGGATTCTTAGTCCTCTTTTTGCCTTTGCTATTAAGCAATGTGAAGACTCAGGCTGTGTGCACACGCTTTGGTTTTGCTGCGGTTCCGCAGCGGTTTTGGCCATTGCGGACCCGCAGCAGTTTTTGCTGCGGTGTACAGTACCATTATTCCCTATGGGAATCAAAAACCGCAGTGCAGACGGTGCGGATTTTTCCGCGCGGATTATCTGCTGTTTTCAATCCGCAGAAAGAATTGACATGTCAATTCTTTCTGCGGATTCCCCTGCGGTTTGCCATCTCCTCCATTGAGGAGATGAAAAACCGCAGGGCAAAACCGCAGGTATTTTGACCTGCGTTTCACCTGCAGATTTTACAAAATCTGCGTGGATGAATCCGCACCTAATCCGCAGCGTGTGCACACAGCCTCAGCCCAAAGATCATGGAAAGGAGATTGGGAACACAGAAAAACTAATTGCTTCTAGCAAAGATGATCAGATGTGGGGTGCTATAACAGTACTAGATAGGGTCCACATTAATCTATGCCTCCTCTTCTTTTGTAAATGCATTTGCTTTCAGTCTGTTTAAACAGTAGTTGTACTAATTGCCATATATGTGTAGAAATATATGGATGTCAGTACAATGGTAATGTTTATCAATGTTTTCTCTTTTTTTTATTAGTAAAACCCCTAACAATTTGAATAGTTTAAGAAAGGGAACATAATAAAACCTCTGCTATGTTTTGGTTTATGCATGGTTTTCTCTATACCATTTCTTTCTTCAGGAGCATAGCCAACTAAATCTACAATAGTAGGTTCCTTAGATATGTTGCACACTCAGGGGCATCTCAGTTAAGAAGAATATCAATGAAATGACACCATTGATTCATTGCTTCACTTGAAACTTCATAATATCTGTATTATGCCTTTGCAGGACTGTCACTGTCATACGTGATTGATTAACCCCTTCAATTAAAGTTTTCCTTGATATACAGTTGCAATTGAAGATTTCAATAGGAAATACTGTAATCTCTAAAAATGGTAGGTGGAGTATATTCATTTGTTTGTAAGGGGAGAATATCTGATAATACGGTCCACCTGTGACTTTTTACATCTAAAACAAGGAGTCTTTAGAATATTTATTAGATGTATAATGAAAATAAAAATGCAATAAAAACTCTACAAATTAATAAAAATCTGCTGTCTGCCATCAGGTTTTCAATGCTTAAAGATGGCAGTTTCTCAATAACAGGCTTTATTTATTTTTGTGCAATTTCATTTATAACGGTACATAACCTTCTTTGTCTCGGTTGCCAAAATCACGCATTATAGAGCACTGGACTTGAATTTAATATGAAATAAAAGACTTAGACTGTAAATAGTGGTCTCATTTTTTAAATACATATTAAAAAATAAATAAACCTACTCAATTCTCTACTTATATATGGGTCCTGCCAATAATGTAGACTTGGTCTCTTTTGTTTCTGTTTTTACTTTATTGCTATTTAGTCTTTGGAATCGGCATGAGGAAAATGTCTGTTCTCTGTACACAGCCTTAAAATGTCAACTTGAGTGGTGCGTTGAAATAATCCTTCTCATCTGCTAAGCTAAGCTAAAACTTTAATGAACATTAATTACAAGCACTATTGCGGGATTTGGCTCTAATTTAGCCTCCATTTAAATTACCTAAAATCTATTGGCTTGATTTATTACATTTGCAGGAATCACACTATAAGATGGCAATTTCTTCTGAAAATGCCACATGCAGGCAGGAAAAGGAAACCAATTAAGAATCAGTGAATGATAAATGGGCATTTTCACCAGCAGTTTACTTAATATCCCCATTAAGTAAACCTCTTTGCATTTATCATTTCATTCTCAGCTCAGTCTACAGGTTCTGTCTAAATAAGCTCTCTATTTTAACCTTAAACTTCAACATGAGCCTGTATATCGACTGCATTTGGTGCTCACTTTTCCAAGTTCTTAAAATATCAATGATCCCATAAATTGATTATAAAACATCTCCATACACATCAGTTTTTCTCCGACATTTCTTAGAGAGCGGAATTAGTTTCCTCTTTAAAGGTGCACTGAAGCAGATTGATGTCATCACGACTTCTTTTCATCTTAACTGTATCAGTGGTGAAAGCAGATGCAACACAGATTCGAGTGAGTGTTAAGGATTCTTAACAGAATGTAGTTTAAGCTTACTTGTTGGGGTAGATAGGTAACATTCACAGCAAATGTTGCTGATTAGTGAGAAAATTAACAGTTTAAGGACAGTGTTGCTTGACATTTAAATGTGCCGGAAATTAGATATCACTTTTATTGTTCTTTATGTGAACACATATGTGAGCACACCCAAATTTAGACTTTAAATTAAAACTAGCCAACATCATTGTTATCCAATATATGGATCTTCAGCTCTTTTAAAACTGGAAATACTAATCTCTGGCTGTCAGACACTCTGGGAATTATTGGTGATCTCTGTTCTACATGGCCAATGTATAGTATTGTTAACAACCATAATACTTTAGATACTAAATGTGCTGGATCATTAAGGTCATTTCCTGATGATTTTGTCATTTTGCCAAATTGCATTGTGTCAGGAAAACTTTTAAAGATGGGATTATCATGGTAGATGTGCAGCAGTGCAAAAAAAAAAAATACCCATCAAGGACAATATGGAAACACAAATATTTAGGCTAAACACAGGTGCAATCAAAATTATTCAACCCTCATCACATTTAGTTTTATTGGCAGCATTTAAAAATTTTCAACTTTTTCCAATAAACCAGTCAACAAGAACACTTTAAATAGTTTATCATTACTAGTATAACTAGTGGTTTCTCCAAATTCCACAGAAAATGCCACATTTAATGACTCTTTAACTCTCAAAATTATTCAACTTGTTGAGGATAAGCATCTTTACTACTTAGTAGAGCACTTTTTTGCTGTTATAATCTCCAGAAAACGTGATGCATAGCCAGTAATCAGCTTCTGGCAATGTTCCTGGGAGAATCTTAGCCCATTGCCTCCAGTTTGCATACTTTATTTTGCATTTTACAACTGCCTTCTTCAAATCCTATGATAAATTTTCAAGAGGTTAAATGTAGCAGATAATGATGACCACCTGTATGCAGACGACACTCAGATCTACCTCTCTGGCCCAGATGTCACCTTTGCTGTCCAGAATCCCGGAGTGTCTATCAGTCATATCCTCCTTTTTCACCTCTCGCTTCCTAAAACTCAATGTAGACAAAACTGAACTCATTATCTTTTCTCCATCTCACATATCCTCCCTACCCGATCTATCTATTATGGTAAACGGCATCACGCTCTCTCCCGCACCTGAAATACGCTACCTCGGAGTAACTCTTGACTCTGCCCTGTCCTTCAAACCACACGTCCAAACTCTTGCCACCTCCTATCGCCTCAAACTCAAAAATATTTCCAGAATCAGTCCCTTCCTCAGCCCTCAATCTACTAAAACTCTTGTACATGCCCTCATTATCTCCCACCTTGACCATTGCAACACTCTCCTCTGTGACCTCTCTGCTAACTCTCTTGCATCACTCCAGTCTGTCCTCAACTCTGCTGCCCGACTAATCCACCTCTCTCCTCGCTACTTCCCTGTCTCTCCCCTCTGCAAATCCCTCCACTTGCTCCCAATTCACCAACGCATCCAGTTCAAACTACTAACACTGACCTACAAAGCCATCCACAACATATCCCCTCCCTATATCTCTGAACTAATCTCCCAAAATCTTCCCTCACGTAATCTTCGATCCTCCCAAGATCTCCTACTCTCCTCCACACTTATTCATTCCTCACACAACCGCCTCCAAGATCTCTCCCGAATATCCCCTAACCTCTGGAATTCCATGCCTCAACATGTCCGACTATACACCACCCTCGGATCCTTCAAACGGAACCTGAAAACCCATCTTTTCAGGAAAGCTTACAACCTGCAATAACCATTCTGCCGCTTCACCACTGCCCGAGCCGCTGCCTCAAAACCGCTAAAGCTGCTGCACCCCTGACCTTTTGTCTCTTCCCCACTATCCCATAGAATGTAAGTCCGCAAGGACAGGGTCCTCTCTCCTCTGTACCAGTCTGTCATTGTAAATTTCTTTACTGTTAACGATATCTATAACTTTGTATTTAACCCCCTTCTCATGTACAGCACCATGGAATTAATGGTGCTATATAAATAAATAATAATAATAATGGCCAGTAGAGATGAGTGAATCTTTCAAGGTTCAGTTCACCAAACAACCCGATGTTCGCAGAACATATTCACCGAACAGTTTGAAGAACGTACACGAACCCCATTAAATTCAATGGGTTGCCAAACCAAACATATACACAATACCTTAAGGGATGACAAAAAGCTTCCCAAACAGCTAAAATTAGGGTCACACACCATGAAAAGTGGCATCAATTGACCCACAGTAGAACATTTTATAATGGCACAGAAGCAGTCCCAACTTGGATTCTCCACACTTCAAAATATTATTGTCACACACCACTAAAAGTGGCATCATTTTCTGCAGAGTAGAAATAGTATAATAGGCCACTGACACACCTTCCACTACAAGCAACTCACCAGATGGAGACCCAACTTGGAGTCTCCACATTTCAAAAAACTATCGTCACACACCACTGAAATGGTGTCAATTTCCACAGAGTAGAAACAGTATAATAGGCCTCTGACACACCTTGCACTACAGGCAATCCACCAGATTGGGACCCAAATTTGAGTCTCCAGTAGCAACAGCAGACAGAAGCCATGAGAAATGCGAAACAAACTGCAATAATTTAATATCAATGCATAACACTAAAAACGACACCATCGCCTTGTCTGTCCAGTCTGCGACTGGGGTGCAAAAGTCATTGGCGATCCATAATTTGTTTATTTTGATGAAAGTTAGGCGGTCTACATGTTCAGGGGACAGCCGGGTGCTTTCATCCATCAGGACACCACTAGCAGTGATGAAGGCACATTCTAAGAGAATGCTGGCTGCCAGGCATTACAAAACCTCCAAGGGGTGGCATGCGAGCTCAGGCCACTCTTCCATTCTTGAATACCAAAATGCAAAATGGTCCAAATTCCCCCTGATGACATTGATATTGAGCTCAAGATACTCCTGCACCATCCTCTCCAGTCATTCACAATGTGTCAGACTTATACTTTGTTCTGTGAAATGAAAAAAGAAGAAATATGCAGCACTCACCAATGTAGCTGAAAAACTGCATCTTTATTTCACATGAATTCCATCAATAGATATGTGGACATGCAGGACACTAGAGGAATGCTAGGGGAGGGAGGGGGATTCTCATTTTTTTTCTCTTTTGTACAAAATCTCATTAAGAGAGGTTGACTGCACAAGTGGAGGCCCTAGAGGAGGTGGAGGAGCAAGAAGCAGTAGAGGAAATGTTAGATACAGAGGTTTGTCCCACAAGCCTTGGGGTTTCCAAGGCTTGTGAACCAGTCCCTTGACTGGCTGACCCCACTGCACCAGAGTCACCCAGTGCCCAGTCAGTGAGATATAATGCCCCTACCCATGTTTGCTTGTCCAGGTGGCTGCCTATATCAGTACCACTGATATGGAAAACATTTGCATATAGGGCCTGACATAACCTGCTCAGAATGTGCTATAACACAATATATCAGACAAATATACAGAGCTCTAATCTGATTCAGGTTTGTATAAAAGATAAATCAAACAAACACTGAACTTCAATAGAGTGATCTCACCCAATTCAGGCTGGCAAAAGACCCCTGACAAATAGATAGTCCTGTGTGGCTTTAGACATCATGATGCTGTAGATCTAGCCACATTCCAAGGCTATTTGAGGGTTTCAGTAGGGAACAGTTATTGTCATATCATATACAGTATATTAATTGTGACACTATTTACTTCGACTCTACAACCTCCCATTGATATATTCTGGGCATCTAAAATATTCATGGGATATTTGTGGAACAGTACATCCCTTTAACTTCAATATCATGCCATACTAATTGACAATTAGCACCTATCCTACACATGTATGTTTAACTAAGTCCTTTTCCAGTAAAAATATATCAATGTGTTTTTTGAATTTGCTACATTACACAGTGTGACTCTATAATTTTTTTCTGACTCAATCTAGGAATTGAGTGTTATAGGGCCAATAGGGTCAGTCCATGTTGAGCGGGGGCACCATATCGCTTATAGTACCTCTGTGAACAGGTAGGGGTTACTTAGGGTTGAATTGGCAGCACGGTGGCTCAGTGTTTAGCACTGCAACATTGCAGCTCTGGGGACCTGGGTTCAAATCCCTCCAAGGACATCATCTGTGTTTGCATGTGTTTCCTATGGTTTCCTCCCGCACTCGAAAGACATAGTGCTAGGGAATTTAGATTGTGAACAGCGATGATAAAGTATGTAAAGCGCTGCAGAATATGATAGCGCTATATAAGCAAATCATGATGATAAAGTATGCGCTATATATATATATATATATATATATATAGCGCTATATAAGCAAATCATGATGATGAAGTATGTAAAGCGCTGCAGAATATGATAGCGCTATATAAGCAAAGCCTAATAGAGCCCATTTCCTAACCCTATGACCTTGATTATTATTATTTTCACACTGATATGTTTTTCTGTGATGTCTATTACTTCTTGGTATTTTCAAAATAATGTAATGAATACTATTTTATAAGGGTTTTTTTCAAGAATTGTTTACTTCATAAGAGCCCTTTTGCATATCCTTGTTTTTTTCTCCAGGATATAATGCATGAGGCAATGAGTATATCCCATAGAGGGAGAACAATCAATCTAGTTGCAAAATGAAAGATATATCTTGTATTGCATCATGTTTCCCTCTAACTTCTTTATTTAGTTTTTAATTTTCTTTGTCTGTTTGTAGCATTATAATTAAATAAAAATTACATTTTTGATATGTGAAAAAGAGTCTGTTTAATTAAGGGATTTACTAGTTTTGGAAAATATGTCACATTTGCAGATGTAGTTAGTTATGTACTTTATATATGTCCATTTGAATTATATGGTACTGATAGAGAAATTGTAAAATTATTTTGTACTTCATTGAACCAACTTTATATTTTGAATGCATTTTAAAACCTTGACAATATTGTATCTGTAAATTATTTCTAGAATCAATGTACCATATGCAAAGTAATAGGATTATATTATGTTGCAGTATGACATTTAAAATGCTTCTCATTTTGCGTTTTCCCAAATCGCAAAAACATGTCATAGTTCTATAAACTTGTTGTGAACATCAAATTTTTTGTTTGTCATCTTTAAATTGCATATTCCATTAGTTTAGGTATTGTGGTCATAAAATCACATTTCTGATATTCAAATGTGACATAAAGCCGTAGTTCAGTGCTATAAATAACCTCAAGTATCAGACATTCACTATTTTACAATATTGCTATTGGACTCATTGTTCCAAAAGTGTCAGTTTGATCATGTTATACATTTGAAGCACAGCAACAATTTTTACTCATGAGATTACACATTCAATTTATAATTCTTCTTTTGACAGCTTTGCCATTTACTTGGGAAATGCCTTTTTTATTACTTTATCTGTATCTCAATTTAGTTTCTTCAGTTTGACTTATTGTTGCCATCATAACTGCAACTGTCACTGGTTTAAGCACTTTTTATTTACTGCTTGCCTCCAGCCAATTGCTATTTAATATGTGTTGTGAATTAAATGACTTCCAGGTATGTGTGGGAGACTCCTTAGATGACCGGCCTTAGCTTTTAATGCATTATACGATGGAATTCAAGTCATATTACCTCTGGAATGCTATGGTTTTGTACTTGCTTATATAAACTGAAAATAAAGTGACATTAAACTCATTGTTCAAAACTGAGATAGTGATGACCTGTCTTTACAATAGGTCAACAAATTCGGATCTTTGGAGCTCTACCACCTAACACCCCCACCGATCAGCTGCTTTCAGGTACTGCAGGTGTCACAAGTGTGCAGCGTAAAGAGCTGGAACACCATAGATCCATATACTGTATAGTGACAAACTTTTGGCTTCTGCAGCACAGTTCCCATTCCTTTAAATTCAGTACCCAAGACTGGCCACTAAACAGTATAAGGAGCCAAGTTGTTCTGACTCCATACACTTTGTATATAGCTATGGGATCTTAAAACACCTGATGATGGGGATGTTGGGTGTCCACAAATCTATTATTAATTACCCACCCTAAGGATATGTCATATATAACTTAGCTGTGGACAACCCCTTTAGCAATTGCTAATATTATACCAGTACCTATTTGTGCATTAATGATTTTAATTTATGCTATAATAAAGAATTTTTCCCAAACATTTGACATGTTGTGGAGACACAGGGGGTAGGTGGGCACCCCAGTCTGCTAGCTGAAACCACATGGACCAGGGATCATCCTGCCAAACAAGGGACCATCCCTCCTTTTAACATGGTCATAATGCTACTCACACAACACAGAGTGAGGGTAAAACAGTGTGGCAATGTTTTATTAAACCACAAAATGGGCAATCCCAGCAAAACACTCCAAGAAGATGCACATTACAGACTCTTAGCCTTCCGCTGACTCGCCGGGATAATGGCAGAGCTCCCAGCGATCAACTACCCCACGTGTGGCACGCACACAGAGAGAAGGTAACGACAAGCTTAGGAAGATAACAGTCCATTGAGGTACAAGGCCAGTTTATCCGAGGATCACAACCTGGCTTCTCCGAATATCTCCATTGAGCCAGGACACCATCGGATCCCTATCCTGGCTTTCTCCAAACGCATCCATGGTTCAGCGATGGTCAATGAAGCAAATCTGTTTTCTTCAAATCAGGGCAGAGATCCCCTAGGTTGTT
Organism: Dendrobates tinctorius; assembly: GCF_039654945.1. Classification (NCBI taxonomy): domain Eukaryota; kingdom Metazoa; phylum Chordata; class Amphibia; order Anura; family Dendrobatidae; genus Dendrobates; species Dendrobates tinctorius. Next base: position 3,931,207 of record NW_027362060.1, on the reverse strand, counting down.
TCCTGTAGAATGATAGATCAGTGTCCCTTGTGATAGAGCCATGATGAATTGTCAGCAGTCATGTAGGATCCCCTGGATGCTTTGATGCCTTGGCAGAATCTTTGGCTCTCTCTCAGTCTCTCTCTGTCTTTCAGAGGCATATCAACACTTTTTATGTTTAACCAGTGTCCTTCAGTCCAAAATCACAGGTAAGGGGAAGAATGATGATGACCAAGTCGCCTTGTTTGATTATGTAATCTATTTGCATAGATTTTCCTCCTCTGTTTTAGAAATCAACAAACTATTTGGGCTACCCAATGCATAATTACTATATCACTAGTCATCAAGGATAAGAGCACACTATGTTATATCACATATCAGCTTTCAAGTCAATATTACAGGCTTACACAAACAAAAGTCTGTTTTCTTGACCAGCCAGAAAGAAATGCTTAAATTCAAAACATACAGATAACAGTCTATTCTACTTGGTTTGCTAAAAATAGACATCTAGTTAATTAAGATACAATGCTGTGTCTCCACACATGTGAGCTAACATAACAGTAAATTTTGATATTTTTTCTTTAGAAACAGAGAAAAACTAGTGCCTAGAGAATGTATTTTGTCATATTTTTGTGTTATTATCCTCTAAGTATGAGCCGAGAATCAGTATGTGATATTTCTAAATCCTATACAGTACCCCTATCTACTGTGGCTTTTTGAACAATAAGCCAATAGCTATATCATGGGCTTGCATTATATCATCTGCAGTAACTGGACTGTGCACAAAGCATAACTATGAAAGCAATGTCTGGCAGGGTACCAATATCACTGATATGTTTGCTTTGAGATAGCAGCTTACAGCACTATTCTATTTATGATTTAGGATGATCAGTTTATTGGAAATGGTGACATGTATCCCTGAACGAAAACCTACAGACTTTTGTGAGTTGAGGCTGGAAAATAATAGCTTGGTGAGCTAACATCAAAATCAAAGAATTCATACACTAAATTGTTGACTGCCATCTGTTATTGATCCCACAACTGCATTACAAATCTTCTAATAACAAGATCATGTTCCAGTACATGTTAATCAGTAGAATGAGGGCATGTATGTGTTATCATGGACAAATAAATAAATCTAAAGGGGGCAGAGAAATTTCATTATAGCAGGTAATATGATTCAGGAACATTTTGTTTACTTAATCTCCTTAAAGAGTTATTCTCAATATGTGTATTCAAGTGCACAGAACTCTCCACTTCCTTGTTGTGTTGGGGTTGGTTGTGGGGGGTGGGGGCTCCTCTTTGACATTATGAGCAGTAGCATCGTTCTGCTGAGCTTATCATGCTATTGTGACACATTTAGGTCTCTCAATGGCTTGTTCTAAGTCTAAAATGTCATCACTTTATTTGTAGTTAGAGGTAACAAGATCTTTGAACAAGCACATGGCTCAGGAAAGTGAGAGCATTGATTAGGAGAACTGCTATGGGAGCATCAACAGCTGGGAGCCAGGAAGGCTTGCAATTTTGAAGGATTGATAATAGCAACTCTAGATCAGGAGCTGACAGGGATAAACAATTGGCTATCATACTGATCAAACTGTTGATATTCCTCTAAGTCTCAGGGTCCAATGAGCACTTTCCTTTAATGTGTTAAGTGAAATTTGAATTAAAAAAATGTCCATCTGCTATATTTTACTGACCTAGTAGGGGTTCAGAGCACATTCTGGAAGCCTTGACTGCAACAACATGAGAGTGGTCATACTTATGGGTGCAGTAATTTAAAAACTATTTCTTTTAGACTAAATTTGTATATTTTCTTTTCCTTAAAAACCTCTAGATTTATTAATGTCTTTTGTAGTGATATGGTCATATATGTATTCATTTAATTTATGAATTTACTGATATGTTTATTGACATGCTTTAAATATTATGATTTACTTCTCTTGTTACCAGAATTGAAATTATGGAAATTATTGCTTCTACATTTTTTATGTATATTTTGTACAGTCATAAAATTAAGAAATTCTTGGAAGATGGATTTTTATATGCTTTATTATTGATTATTCGTTGTCATTATTCACCTTTTGTGTGAAAGCTGCATTAATCTTTGAAAGGTGCTAGAAAGTTTTATTATGGCTCTTATTGTAGTGGCTTCTTCTTGTATATCCTGTGCTTCTACATGGCCAAGGTTTGCAGAGGTAGATCCTTTGTGCTCATTTTATGTTTATTGCTTGTTATGAATGGAAATGACTCAGTCAAAATATATTTATTTTCATCCATGCTCAATTTAGAGTTCAATGAGCATTGAAGGGATCCATAAAATATTTAAAGAATTGTCTCACAACCAAGATGGCATTTAAATAAATAGTAAATGAAAAGCTCAGTAAATTTGTTATGATGATTATTTTAAAAATCCTCATTACTAACTACCTTTTGTTTGTTTGTTATTTTTAATTATGCTTACCCAGGTTTACACCATATGTGTCAGTGAAAAGTATAACATCATTTACAGTGCAACCCATCGGCATTTCCAAGTCTAGGAAGGAAGTGTGATGAAAAACAGTGAGAGATAGAAATATGTATATTGAGAACTCATTTTAAAAAAACACATTTATCTTTTATAAAAAAAATCTGTATTTTCCCTAGCACTTTACAATATGAATATATTTAGCTAAAAACAGTTTGAAATGTGTTAGAAATGTAAAATTAGAAATGATGCCTATGTTCAAGGGAATTTGGATGGTACAGCAGGGAGATGGATTCTGTAGGGAATAGAGAAGAATAAATGTGAGCTGGAATAAAGTAATTTAGTGTATTTCCCTTGGTGTTTGGTAGCCACTAAGGATCTAATAACTAATGCGCTGGGGAAAACAAAGTATTCTACCTTAAAGGTAACATTTACTTCTTGCTGTCAATCTAGATATAAAAACACCTCCCTCAGAACAAATGTATGGAAATGTTATGATAATTAGAAACTTTGTGGGTCTTGTATGGCAAAATATGTGTTTGAAAGGCACATTTCACCAGGATTGCTTCTTTCAAGGTATTAGATCAACAGCAGTGTGGGATTAAAGCTTCCTACTATAATGTACGTTTCCCTGGCAGAATAAATAACATGATTAAAGAATATGTGGAAGGGTAGTGACAGCATCAGATTCCATAGGTACAAAGCCCCTCAGGGGATTTGATGCAATATGGAATGATTTATTCTGGAACTATTTGCATGCACCAAACGCTTTGCTATGCTCCACGGTGTTACAACAGACGTCACATTCCTCTTGACAAGCGAAGATGCAAACATCCACCATTTACAATGTAGCTACAATTCACTGAAAAAAATGTAATATATCACAATGATTGTGAGATTTTCTGGGGAATTGTGAAGCCACTTCTAATGATAGCTTCAATTGAGTGATACGTCTGGTGATAAATGTGCTAATTAGCCTTAGCGTTGCATGTATGAGCACTGCAGATGTCTAAAGTAGAGGCTTCTGGTCTTAGAATAAGTCTTCTTATCCCACATGAAAAGGATTTTGTATTTCAGCCCTTAGTTATGTAACTAGTCCTATAATATCATCCCTAATATATGGTGTGCAACACTACACTACAAATGAAGTATTATTGTAAACATGACATGTTATGTCTTGTAGAACTAAATGTCTGAAAAACAACTGTGAAAAGGGTTGATAACATCTAGAAAATTATTGTTGGAGGTTCTTAGCTGGCTATTAGGCAAAACATGTTCAAAAACTGTCTAATAACTAAGGATAATCTCCTTCAGTTTTGTGCAACATTGACATTAAGCCCTTTCCAATATTAGAACCTCAAATTACCATGTATGTTACATTTAATTAAAGACCTCTTAAACTAATAAATGAAATTCTAACAGAATTTGCTATCATGTAACTACAAGAAATATCTGTGTAATAGGCCATTTCCAAATAAAATATGCTATTTTCTCAACTGAAAAGTTAGGTCTCAAGAGATAATTGGCCAAATTGGAAAAATAGGGGATTTATAAAAACAGTCAAGAAGAAAAATTGACTTTTTTTCCATTGCACCAAATCACAGCACAACTTTTATTTTATCAAAACAGTTTAAGAAATGAAAACTAAACTCTGTTTGCCATTTTAGACAGTTTTTAAGAAGAAGGCTCATTGTGTACAATTTTGGACACAAGTTTAAAAAAGGCAAAGCAGAGACAGAATATTTGCTCAGAAGAAGAATTACCAAAGTTGAGGGAAAAGGGCCTAATTAATAAAATGATCCCAAAGTAATCTCTTTTTACATATACAGTATATGCATCTGCCCTTAACTTTCAACAAATTTTGTTAAGGATACAATACAAAAATTGACATATATATCATATTCATGTCCTCACAGAGTTTTGTGAAATCATTTTTTTCAAACCTAGTCTGTTATGAATGGGTCACCGAGGAGGAAAAAGCCTAAAACAAGCTAAGCCCCAGAGAAACCAGAGAGGTTGGTAACTATGCAGATTGCAGATCCCTGATCCTAACCACACAACTAGCAGCAGCCGTGGAGTGTACCTACGATGAACCTAGACGCCTCATCACGGCCGGAGGACTAAATAAGCCTAAAGCAAGAAAAGGGGAAAACTAACTGCCCCAGAGCAGACCCCAAAGAAATAGCCCCCACACATGTATTGACGGTGAAACAAGATGAAAACACAAACACAGGCAGGAAAATAGGCTGAGCAAATGATGGGGCCCAAACTTACTAGAAAGGAGAGGAAAGGAAAGATGCTGTCTGCAATCTGCCCAAAACCCTACAAAATAATGTCCAACACTTCTGATAACAAAATTAACCCTGAAGTCACTAGACTTCTCCCACTATATCAGCACTCTGAAATATTCTTAGACAGAGCAAAAAGAGGCCAATCTAATAAGGGACAAAAAGCAAATTGGCAAATACAGATAAATAAGAGTGGAAATTCAGCTCAGCCCCAGCTGGGGCTGGCTGACTACACAAAAAACTGAATAGAATAACAAAATCAAGTGTGAACATTAGCAGAAAAACTTAGCTTGAGCTGACTGGAATAGAGCTGAGAACCAAGACCTGACAAGCAGAAGGAATCACCAGCACCAGAGTAGGGCGTCGGCTGTCTTAAATCCAATCTGAGATTCCTGAGGTCCAATCGTCATCCTCATTATCAGGTGGCAGATCTCTACTGACTAAATCAGCCTCACTACCTCCTGTTACCACCAGAGGGAACCTGGAAGGAGAACTCACAACTGGTAGACCAGAAAATGAACTCACAACACTAGTCATCTTGCATAATAGATTTCTAGATATGCCAATCCAGGAAGAAAGGTAATAAAAGACACATCTGTAGGCTTGTAACAATGGGAATATACTACAATGAGGAAGGACATAAGGTCTCACTTCCAGCATAAACAGGGATTGTTTAATATAAGATTGCTGACTATGAAATCATCTAACAGAGGAAGATGTGATACCTGACTCTGTATGAAAATTTCTATATTTTTAAGATTAATGGGTATTGGGCAATAAGATTGGTTCTTACTTCATATTTAGATTCTGGAAGGAATTTTTCTTTAATGTAAGGAAATTCTTCTGCCATAATTTGGTGCTTTCTTAGATCAATATTATGCAATGTTAGATCAAACTGGATAGACATAATTGTGTTCTAACCTGAGTATGTTCTTATGTTACCACAAGTAGATCACTTAGCATTAGGATGTAAAGTAAGGATGTGATATAAAATAATATTTTTTTCCAAGTCAGTATTCAAACTAGAAGATGACATATTTTGAAATTTCTACAGAGTTCCAAACTTCCTCAAGCATTAACATTATCAGAAAAACTGTGCGCTGTGAGCTTCTTGGAAAGGCTTTGCAGCTGCATGCAACCTTTACAACACCAAACACTGTCCCAAGTGATGGCTGGAGTGGTGTAAATCACTGGACTTGAAAACATGGTCTGTGACGTTACAAATCGTGCTTCTTCATCTGGCAATTTAATGGACAAGCCTAGGTTTGACAAATACCAGGAGATTGGAGAATGTCAACGTGCTTAACTGCATTGTGCCAACTGTAAAGTTTGGTGGAGTAGGGATAATGCTGTGGAGTTGTTCTTCAGGGCTAGATGCCTTAGTTCAGGTGAAGGGCTAGTCCTCACACTTCAGCATATCAAGAAATTTTGAATAATTGCTTCCAACTATGTGAGAACAGTTGGGGGAAGTCTTTTCTGGCAAGACTGTGCCCCAGGGCACAAAGAGAGGTTCATATAGGCATGACCTGGTGACAGTGGTGTGAAAGAACTTGATTGGCCTGCACAGAGCCCTGAGCTCAACCCTATTGAACACCTTTGGGATGAACTAGAATGGACACTGTGAGCCAGGATCTCTCGTACAAGATCAATATCTGATCTCACAAAAGCTCTTTGGAATAAATGGATAAAAATGCTCACAAACACATGCCAAAATCTTATAGGAAGCCTTCTCATAAGAAGGGAAACTGTATTGGCTGCAAAGAGGGGGCAAACTGCATATTAAAGAAACATTCCTATTATTTATTTGTTTATATCTATGTACTGTATATGTGTATGTAGTGCAGTGTGTATGGGCTTATATACTCACCCGCTGCCACTTTCCCCAAGATCCAGAGTGGTTCTGCTGCTCTTCTCAGTAACAATACAGCTCTTCAGACTCTATGGGTGACACTGCACTCTGCCTAACCTAGATTTGGCTTTTACAATGTAAGCCCATGGGGAATCTGAGGCTCCATAGTCTTACATTGTAAAAGAGAATTCTGGCTACAGCAACTCTAGAGCATAAAATGACCAAGATAGTCTGAAGAGTGGTAACTTCACTGAGAAGAGAAGCACAATGGCACTGATAACTAATTTATGACTATCTCTTTATACATTTATTTACAGACTGTGACCATTTATAACTCATTCTTTCAACCTGTCTGTATGTTCTTTTTAGCATACTAATTAATAAAGTTAAATTATTATTTCTATGAATTGGTGTGGGATACCTTTTGACCTTTGTAGGTATTTTTTAAGTATCTTTAGGTTTTGATGTTACAAAGTTCAGTACATGTTCTGCATCTACTTTTAAGTGCATAGGTTGTGATACTTTGATATTATGATGTGTACTGATTTTAAGATTTTTTTTACATAAATGTAGATATACTGTATTTTACCACTGTCTGATCTTGCATTTTTTGTCTACTGTAAATGTGTTCTGATTATCGCAATTTAGTAAAGTTGATTAGTTGTTATTTAGATAAGGTAACATATTGGGATTTTAACCCCTTAACGACCGCCGATACGCCTTTTAACGGCGGTAGTTAAGGGTACTAAAACCACAGCGCCATTAATTCACGGCACTGTGGAGAAAGTAGTACATAGCGCCCCCCCAGTGTCGGAATTTCTCCGGGGTCTCGGCTGCCAGGGGTAGCCGAGACCCCAGAGAACATGAATCTCGCTTTTGTGATCGCAGTTATTAACCCTATAACAGCGACCACAAAAAACAAACAAACCGCGATTATGCATTAAATTTCTCTTTCCTCTGATGTGATCGCACATCAGAGGAGAGAGAAATAGGGTCCCCGATCCCCCGGTACCTCTCCGTGGTCCTCCGTCCCCTCCCGGTGGTCCCACAACCCGCCGGCGTCCTCCGATGGGCGCCGCCATCTTGAAAATGGTGGGCGCATGCGCAGTGCGCCCGCCTGGAATCTGCCGGCTCCGGCTGGCAGATTCCATTCATTATTTTGATCACTATGATAAACGATCATAGTGATCAAAATAAAAAAAAGTACTGTACATAACCCCCCGTTTATCACCCCCTTATATAGGCAAACATAATAAAATAAAGAAAATATTTTTTTTTTCAGTTTTCCATTAGGGTTAGGGTTAGGGTTGGGCTAGGGTTAGGGTTGGGCTAGGGTTAGGGTTAGGGTTAGGGCTAGGGTTAGGGCTCGGATTAGGGCTAGGGTTAGAATTAGGGTTAGGGCGAACTAGGATTAGGGTTAGAATTAGGATTAGGGATTAGGGTTGGGATTAGGGTTAGGGTTGGGATTAGGGTTAGGGGTGTGTTGGGGTTAGGGTTGGAGCAAGAATTGAGGGGTTTCCACTATTTATCAACTTTGGGGGTCTAAAAATTGGGGTCTAAAAAAATCACTTTTGTGGAAATAAAAAAGACTTTATTTTCACGGCTCTGCGTTTATAAACTTCTGTGAAGCGCTTGGGGGTTCAAAGTGCTCACCACACATCTAGATAAGTTCCTTAATGGGTCTAGTTTCCAAAATGGGGTCACTTGTTGGGGGTTTCCACTGTTTAGGCCCATCAGGGCCTCTGAAAACGCAACATGATGCCCGCAGACCATTCCATCAAAGTCTGCATTCCAAAATGGCACTCCTTCCCTTCCAAGCTCTCCCATGCGCCCAAACAGTGGTTCCCCCCTACATATGGGGTATCAGCGTACTCAGGACAAATTGCACAATAATTATGGAGGTATGATTTCTCCTGTTACCCTAGTAAAAATAAAAATTTGGGGGCGAAAAGATCATTTTTGTGGAAAAAAAAAGGATTTCTTATTTTCACGGCTCTACGTTACAAACTTCTGTGAAGCACTTGAAGGTTCAAAATGCTCACCACACATCTAGATAAGTTCCTTAATGGGTCTAGTTTCCAAAATGGGGTCACTTGTTGGAGGTTTCCACTGTTTAGGCACATTAAGGGCTCTCCGAATGCAACATGGCATCCGATCTCAATTCCAGCCAATTCTGTTTTGAAAAAGTCAAACGGCGCTCCATCCCTTTGCGAGCTCTGCCGTGTGCTGAAAAAGTGATTTACCCCCACATATGGGGTATCAGCATATTCAGGAGAAATTGTAAAACAAATTTTGTGTTGATTTTCTCTTTTACCACTTGTGACAATAAGAAAAAGGTTCTGAAGTAATTTTTTTTGCAAAAAAAAGTTAAATGTTAATTTTTTCCTTCCACATTGCTTTAGTTCCTGTGAAGCACTTAAAGGGTTAATAAACTTCTTGAATGTGGTTTTGAGCACCTTGAGGGGTCTAGTTTTTAGAATGGTGCCACTTTTGGGTATTTTCTGTCATGTACACCCCTCAAAATGACTTTAAATATGATGTGGTCCCTAAAAAAATGGTTTTGTAAATTTTGTTGTAAAAATGAGAAATCGCTGGTCAACTTTTAACCCTTATAACTTAAAGTAAAGTAGACATGTGGGAAATGTTATTTATTAAGAAATTTGTGTGACACATCTCTCTGATTTAAGGGCATCAAAATCTAAAATTTTAAAATTGCAAAATTTTTGCCATATTTCCATTTTTTTCATAAATAAACATAAGACTTATTGAAGAAATTTTACCACAAACATGAAGTACAGTATGTCACGAAAAAACAATCTCAGAATCAGCAGGATCCATTAAAGCGTTCCAGAGTTATAACCTCATAAAGGGACAGTGGTCAGAATTTTAAAAATTGGCCTGGTCATTAAGCTGCAAACTGGCTCTGTCGCTAAGGGGTTAAACTATAAAAAACTGTATTAATTGAATACCACTGCAATCACACTAACCCACAGAATGAAGGTACCATGTCATTTTTTACCACTTAGTTTAACAAAGATATATTTCTCAACATTGAAATTGCAACACCAAAAAGGAAAAGTTGTGGAAGGAGGGAAATCATAGGATCAATAGACATGTTAATGATATGCAAATTAGGAAAAACTGTAAGCAAAATTTTTAAAACATCTCAATGTGGTCAGCATTGATTATGAGTGTCACGCACAAAAATAAACAAAATTCAACCATTTGCAATGTTATTAATGAGGTTATTAATGGCTTTCTGAGGATTGCTCTGCCACGCTGAATGCACTTGGGCATGCAAATAATCAAGATCCACAACTTGCAGCTCATTTTGCAATGGCCGAGTAATGATGTCACAGATTTATGTGACCAAATAATTCAATGTAACATAACAGTCCCCAAACAACAATTAACAACTTCATAAATACCATGACAAAATGTGTGTGTGATTTCTGAACATGGTGTTTATTGTTGATACTGAAAAAATCAGAAAGTTTTAAACATTTTGTTTAAAATTTTTCATTGCTTGCTTGTCATTAACATGTGTATTGAAATCCTATGATTTACATAACTCTTCACTTTTTCTTCTGGATGTTCTAATTTTAAAGCAAATCTGTCAGCAGGATTTTGCTCAGTAAACTACAAACACTGTCAGGTTGGCACTGTTATACTGATTAAAATGATACTTTGGTTGAGGAAAGCTGTCTTGTGTTCTTTAATCTGTATTTGTAGTTTTCAGTTAATGAGGTACTTGTGCTTCAGGGCAGACCTGTGGCTTTATGTGGTGCTCTGCTTACATATAAATCTGTAAGGGCTTATGACAGGTCACTGATGCTTCAGTGACCTGCCCCCTATTTTATATAATGCAAAGAGTGCGTTTAGAAAATATAAATTTACATTTAGCAAAATGGCACCTGCAGTGGCACCTGTGCACTAGCATGTAAAGCATTATGTCTATAATATTGCGGGGTAAAAAAAGAAAATGATCCTTCATCAAAATGGCACAGCGGGGCGCATGCGCAGTAGCATCTATCATGTTCCAATATATGGTAATGTGCAGTCACTGACACCATTTTACTGCAGCCTAATTTTTTTTACTCTTACAAAATGGTGCCAGCTTGCACAGTAGCATCTATTGGAGCACAATAGATGCCACTGCACAAGCGCCGGGGCCATTTTGCTAGAGAAAGAAAAAATTGGCTGCAGTAAATTGGCACCAGTGGTGGAGCCTGCTCATTAGCATCTATCACATTCTTCTAGATACTACTGCACAAATGCTACCGGCGCCTTTTTGCTAGAGAACAAAAAATTTGTAGTAAAATGGTGCTGGTGGTGGCGCTTGTGCAGTAGCATCTATTGGAGCGTGATAAATGCTACTGCATATATACCCCACGTCAGTGCCATTTTGATTAATGTAATTTTTTTACCCTCTCAATATTAAAGGCATAGTGCTTTACATGCTGATGCGCAGGTGCTGCCGCCAGTGCCATTTTGCTCAATGTAAATAAATTTTTCCTAAACACACCATAGTATATGCAGTATGTAAAATAAGGGGCATGTCACTGAAGGGTCAGTGACCTTGTCATAAGCCCATAAGGATGCATATGTTAGCAGTGCACCACATAAAGCCCCACCCACAGCCCCACATTCAGCCCCACCCACATGCCACCCCAAAGCCAGAATCTCATTAACTTGAAACTGCAATTACTGGTTAAACAACAACCACGAGATGGACTTCATCAACCCAGGTATTTTTATAATCAGTGTAATTGTGCCAAACTGACAGTGTCTGTAGTTTATTTTAATGATGAAGACTGTAAAACCTAAATAACAATGACAGAATTCTTTTTTTTTTATTAACCCACACACATATTTGTTGTCCTTTTCACAGTATCTTATTTGGTAAATTAAATGATGGCATTCAAAACTAATACCTATACCTGAAAAATAATTAAAAAATATGGCTCTCAGAAAACAAAAACAAAAAAATAAAAGTGAAATAAAAAGAAATGATGGCAGGGAAAAAGGATTTAAAACTGGTTGTCATTAGCATTATATTTTGTCTTATTTTTGCCCGAGAGAATATATTGGAGTATATTTTAGCTGTTTGAAAAATTACTTTCCACATACATACTATATCTATGAAACAAACTTGGAACCATAGTTTTCCCAGTGTTCAGATGGGTTAGATGAGTCTCTGGATGCAAATAGGAAATTCAACAGGTGTGATCTTATATATCATTTTTGCTGTTTTTCAGTAACTCGGAGCAAAAGTCCATGAACAATCCAGCATTAAAATTGAAGCAACCTTCATAATTTTGAGCAAATACTATCTATAGCACAAATCATTTTTAACTTCAAAAACAAAGCATACTTTCATGTGACATAAATTTCAGTTGTTGGGAAGTCATTACAGGTTGATCGTTGTGCCAAAATCAAACTGTCTGTTACTGAAGTTAAAGAAGCAATTTATTCTTTTCTATTTTGACAGCTCTGAATTAGAATGACATCCGGTAGCTGCCATTGCTATCAATTTTGCTGTGATCATTGCATTCAGCAGCTCAACAGCACTGTAGAATTGTTTAATCTGACTTCTAATTTAATGGCACATTCAAAGCTTTGTATGGTCAGGCCCCCAAGGCCCAACATTTCCATCTGATACGTTCTTTAGGTACTTTCTATCAATTACAGCAGTGCAGTCATTTACCAGAACCAGACCATGTGTCATGTTTGTGCCAGTCATTTCTCTCTAACATGCTGTTTTGAACATAAAGCTTATGAAAACTTGTCTTCATAGCCAAATAATACTTTAACTATGTTGAACTAATGAACACTGAGTGCTGGATTGTTGGCCAGGGGTTGTTCTTTCATTTCCTTGGAGAGGGTGGATTGATTGCATCTTTTTTTCTTTTATATTTGAGATGTAACTTTGGTTTCACTATGCTGCACATTCTCAGACCTTGGCACTTTTCCTAATAAAGCAGGCTGAATGTTTATTATTTATAAACTTTCTTGACAGATCTGAAAAGAGCTCAATTCTGGGCTTTTGCGTCTTGGTGAGGCAGTCTCGTCTGCTCCATTATTAAATTATCTGACTTTACAATCAATTAAGCTTTAATTTAGCATTTCATTTTCATATGCCAATATGTACTGCTTTAATCATTTGACTTTTCAGGATGCAAATAGTTTGAAAGGTTTGAAAAACAAAATGTTGGCATTATTATTATTAAACAAAAGAATTATTGCAGATTGTAATCTTCAATGCCATCATAATCATCAACAACATTATCATACATTACTAAATCAAAGCTCCATTTGCTTTTTTACACCATTACCAATATATAATTTTATTTTATAAATTTTAGGGTGCGTTCACATATCTATGGCCATCCAGTATTTTTTCTCTTAGATTTGGTATAAAAATGCCTTATTTTTTCGATGGGATTTTTGCTGGCATCCTGCACATCCATTTATTGTGGTGCTTGACCAATGGTGTACACAGACAGAAAAGATAGGACACAGAATCCTGTACTCAATCTCCTTACAAGCAGGAAGTGCAGGACTCCCACATGAAAGTTTGACTACATTTTTGGCAGAAGTTTCAGCTATCATGAATAACAGACCATTGACTGTACCTTCTTGAGAATCTGGAGATCTGACTATTCTCACCCCTACCATGCTACTCACTCAGAAAACCAGCGTTCAGAGCGCTTCTCTTGAAGAATACAGTAACAAAGATAACAATGGAGGCAGGTGCAGTGTGTCTTTAATGTTTTCTGGGACAGATGGAGAAATCAATATAACTCTACCTTACAACCAAGGAAGAAGCCTGGTGATGTTATTCTCATGGCTCATGAAAGACAGCCAGTCACACCAGAGTGAGTGGCCACTAAGCTTTGTCAAGAATGGGAATCTACACAATGTCGAAGTCAAAGTGTGGAAATCAGATGAAAGTAAACTATTCTTCAGACCAGAAATGGATTTGTCTTGTTGCTTTCACCAAAGGAGGCTAGCACTGGCATTAGTTGATGCCAGGCGGGGAATGTTCTTCTCATTAGGGTAAAAAATGAGGTTAAATTACTGTTGTCACTTTAATAAGCTTTAATGCTCTGTTAGTGATGTATAATGTGGCAATAGCACCATCTGGTGATGTTTAACCCCTTTGTGATGAAGCCAATTTGCAGCTTAATGACCAGGTCAATTTTTACAATTCTGATCACTGTCATTTTATGAGGTTATAACTCTGGAACACTTTAACGGATCCCACTGATTCTGAGAGTGTTTTTGTGACATATTGTACTTCAGGTTAGTGGCAACGTTTCTTCAATATGACTTGCGTTTATTTATGAAAAATACAGAAATATGGCAAAAAAATTTAAAATGTAGCAATTTTCAAATTTTTAATTTTTATGCCCTTAAATCAGAGAGATATGTCACGCAAAATACTTATTAACATTTCACACATGTCTACTTTACATCAGCACAATTTTGGAAACAACATTTTTTTGTTAGGAACTTATAAGGGTTAAAAGTTGACCAACGATTTCTCATTTTTACAACAAAATTTACAAAACCATTTTTTTAGGGACCACATCACATTTGAAGTCACTTTGAGGAGTCAATATGACAGAAAATACCCAAAAGTGACACCATTCTAAAAACTGCACCCCTCAAGGTGCTCAAAACCACATTCAAGAAGCTTATTAACCCTTTACATGCTTCACAGGAACTGAAACAATGTGGAAAGAAAAAATTAACATTTAACTTTTTTTTACAAACATTTTACTTTAGAACCAATTTTTTTTTATTTTCACAAGTGTAAAAAGAAAAAATGAACAACAAAATTTGATGTGCAATTTCTCCTGAATACGCCGATACCCCATATGTGGGGGTAAACCACTGTTTGGGTGCACAACAGGGCTTGGAACAGAAGGAGCGCCTTTTCACTTTTTCAATGCAGAATTGGCTGGAATTGAGATCTGGATGCCATGTCTCATTTGGAGAACCCCTGATGTGCCTAAACAGTGGAAACCCAAACAAGTGACACCATTTTGGAAACTAGACTTTGAACCTCCAAGTGCTTCACGGAAGTTTATAACGTAGAGCCGTGAAAATAAAAAATCATATTTTTTCCACAAAAATTATCTTTTCAACACCAAATTTTGATTTTCACAAGGGTAACAGGAGAAAATAGACCACCAAAGTTGTTGTGCAATTTGTCTTGAGTATGTTGATACCCCATATGTGGGGGTAAACCACTATTTGGGCACATGGCAGAGCTCAGAAGGGAAGGAGCGCCATTTGACTTTTTCAATGCAGAATTGGCTGGAATTGAGATCAAACGCCATGTCGTGTTTGGAGAACCCCTGATGTGCCTAAACAGTGGAAACCCTCCACAAATGACATTATTTTGGAAACTATTCCCCTTAGGGAACTTATCTAGATGTGTGGTGAGCACTTTGAACCCCCAAGTGCTTCACAGAAGTTTATAATGCAGAGCCGTGAAAATAAAAAATATTTTTTTTTCCTCAAAAATGATTTTTTAGCCTTCTATTTTTTATTCTCACAAGGGTAACAGGAGAAATTGGACCCTAAAAGTTGTTGTGCAATTTGTCCTGAGTACACTGATACCCCATATGTGGGGGAAACCACTGTTTGGGAGCATGGATAAGCTCGAAAGGGTGGTAATGATGTTTTGGAATGCAGACTTTGATGGAATGGCCTGCCGATCCCATGTTGCGTTTGCAGAGCCCTTGATGTGCCTAAACAGTATAAACCCCCAACATGTGACCCTGTTTTGGAAACTAGACCCCCCAAGGAGCTTATATAGATGTGTGGTGAGCACTTTGAACCCCTAAGCGCTTCACAGAAGTTTGCAACGCAGAGCCGTGAAAATAAAAAATAATTTTTTCTCCACAAAAAGGATTTTTTAGTCCTCAATTTTTTATTTTTCCAAGGTTAACAGGAGAAATTAGACCCTTAGAGTTGTTGTACAATTTGTCCTGAGTATGATGATATCCCATATGTGGGAGAAAACTACTGTATGGGCACACATCGGGGCTCAGAAAGGAGGGAGCACAGTTTGACGTTTTGAGCGCAAAATAGGCTGGAATCAATGGTGGCGCCATGTCACATTTGGAGACCCTCTGATGTGCCTAAACAGTGGAAACCCCTAAATTCTAACTCCAACCCAAACCCCAACACACCCCTAACCCTAATCCCAACCTTAGTCATAATTCTAACCACAAACCTAACCCCAACACACCCCTAACCATAATCCCAATGCTAACCATAAAACTAACCACAACCCTAACCCTAACCTAATCCCAACCCTAACCACAACCCTAACCCTAATCCCAACCCTAACCATAACCCTAACCACAAACCTAACTACAACACACCCCTATCCCTAATCCCAATCCTAACCCTAATCCCAACCCTAACCCTAATCTCAACCCTAATCCTAATTCCAACCCTAACTCTATTTCCAACCCTAACCCTTATTCCAACCCTAACCCTAATTCCAACCCTAACCCTAACTTTAACACAACTCACTTTAGCCTAACTCTAACCATAATGGGAAAATGAAAATAAATATATTTTCTTTATTTCATTATTTTTCCCTAGCTAAGGCTGGTTTCACATTTGCGTTTTTTAGCGCTGGAAAAAAACGCATACCTGCGCATGCGTTTTTTCCCCTATATTTAACATGGGTGCGCATACCTGCGCGCTGGTAAGCGCATGTATGCGATTTTCATGCGCTGCGTTTTTTTGGGGTGTGCGTTGGTATTTTCCAGACGCAGCATGTTGCATTTTTTGGCCCTGCAAAAAAGCGCATGCGCACATATGTGCACGTTTTGTGCTAAAAATGGCCATTATAGCCTATGGATGCGCATATGTGCGCACTGGCATGCTCATGTATGCGTTTTTTTGCATATGCGTTTTTTTTTTAACCATGGAATTTAGGGGTTTGGGTTAGAGTTAGGGTTAGTTAAGGGGTTTAGGGTTAGGGTTATGGTCAGGGTCAGGGTTAGGGTTGGGGTTTGGGTCAGGGTTAGGGTTAAGTATGGTTTGGTTAAGGGTTAGGGTCAGGGTTAGGGTCAGGATTAGGGTTAAGTATGGTTTTGTTAAGGGTTAGGGTCAGGGTTAGGGTTAGGGTTAGGGTTAGGGTCAGGGTTAGGGTTAGGGTTGGGGTCAGGGTTAGGGTTGGGGTCAGGGTTAGGGTTAAGTATGGTTTTGTTAAGGGTTAGGGTCAGGGTTAGGGTCAGGATTAGGGTTAAGTATGGTTTTGTTAAGGGTTAGGGTCAGGGTTAGGGTTAGGGTTAGGGTTAGGGTCAGGGTTAGGGTTAGGGTTAGGGTCAGGGTTAGGGTTAGGGTCAGGATTAGGGTTAAGTATGGTTTTGTTAAGGGTTAGGGTCAGGGTTAGGGTTAGGGTTAGGGTCAGGGTTAGGGTCAGGATTAGGGTTAAGTATGGTTTTGTTAAGGGTTAGGGTCAGGGTTAGGGTTAGGGTTAGGGTCAGGGTTAGGGTTAGGGTTAGGGTCAGGGTTAGGGTCAGGGTTAGGGTTAAGTATGGTTTTAAGGATTAGGGTCAGGGTTAGGGTCAGGATTAGGGTTAAGTATGGTTTTGTTAAGGGTTAGGGTCAGGGTTAGGGTTAGGGTTAGGGTCAGGGTTAGGGTTAGGGTTAGGGTTAGGGTCAGGGTTAGGGTTAGGGTCAGGGTTAGGGTTAGGGTTAGGGTTAGTTAGGGTTTAGGGTTTGGGTTAGGGTTAAGTATGATTTGGTTAAGGGTTAGGGTCAGGGTTAGGGTTAGGGTTAGGGTCAGGGTTAGGGTTAGGGTTAGGGTCAGGGTTAGGGTTAGTAAAGTCATGGTTTGGGTAGTGTGAGGGGCCACCTAAAAATGTTGGAAAAAAACGCAAACGCGGTAAAAACGCACTAAAAACGCATACAAACGCATAAAAACGCTGCGTTTTTTTCATGCATGCTCATAAAAATGCTTGAAAAAAATGCAGCAGTTGTATGCTTATGTATGCGTTTTTTCAATGCGTTTTTTTGCGGAAAAAACGCGCTGCAAAAAAAAGCAAGTGTGAAACTAGCCTTAGGGGGTGATAAAGGGGGGGTTTATTTACTTTTTTTATTTTGATCACTGTGATAGGGTATATCACAGTAACCAAAATAAACCAAAAGGAAAAATCTTCCTATTGTTGCTGGGTGCCAGCCTGCAGATCCCAGTAGGCACCCTGCGCATGCGCCCGCCATTTTCTTCCCGGAAGAAGATGGCGGCACCCATGGGGGAATCACTAGGGTCAAGGAGCATTGGGAGGTACCGAGGGACATCAGGGACCCTAATTATCTCTCCCCTGATGTGCAATCACATCCTCAGAGGAGAGAGAAATTAAATGGCACATCAGACTTTTTTTGTGGTCACCGTTATACGGTAATAACGGCGATCGCAAAACCGGGATCGGTATAAACTGACCTGAATTATGTTCTCTGGGGTCTCGGCTACCCCTGAGACCCTGGAGAAAATCCAACTCTGGGGGCGCTATACACTTTTTCCACAGTGACATTAATTAACGATGCTGTGGTTTAAGTATCCTTACCTACTGCCGTTAAAAGGTTTATCGGCGGTCGTTAAGGGGTTAATTACATTACAAGTTGTTTTTCCATAAAGCAGTCAATTGCATTGTGGGAGTAACAAAAGCATGCAGGGTCAGAAGATCCTTTTGATAGAAGGTTTTCAGACTTATGAATGTCTGTCTTGTTCCCTGCATTATCTTACTTGAACGCCATGATCTTGGGCAAAAGTATATCTAGTAAGGGAATAATCTCTGTTCCTGTAGTATTAAATCAGATTGTGATTGTTGCTATGTCATGTGTTCACATGTACAAGCTCCATTTTGCTGTGTGCTTTCACTGCTATACCATTGTTGTATAATTTTTTTATACGATTTTCTTAATAAAGTATCATATTTTAGTGACATCTGGTTCATCCATGTGCATTTTTTCTCTATTTGCTTTTCACTGTTAATTGTAAATGTCATAGTTATGTGATATTCTAAGCTCAATACTTATACCTGTTATTTGTATTCCTGCAGTATTACCATACATTGACAAATGAACAAGTTAGACTACTGAGAACTGCTTATTTTGGAAGACAGAAGAGGTTTACGCTGCTTGTCAGATTGCACACTGTGTGAATGTGTAAGAAGACAGAATGCTGCTTGTTTTTGAGAGTTTCTGTTTTTTTTATTTGACAAAACTTTATTGACATACTTAGGTGTGGATTACATGAGCTTTTTGTGGAAACGCACTAAAACCATATGTGCGTTCTTTACCTGGGGATTTTCCTAATGCAAATCTATGGGTGAAATTTCGCACAGAAAACTGTTAGGGCAAGCAGAACGCATACAGTAATAAAGAATAGGAACAAGGTGCATTTGCAGCCCGGGGTCCACCGTGCAGAGTTGCTACCTGCTGCTCGGTAATGGCGGAGGCTATACGGCAAATAATAAATGAACACATGTGGATTAGCGTAACCCGGTGTGTACAGGAGCGAGTTCTGTTGCTTCACAGAACTGCGGTGCCGCACAAAGAAAATGTAAAAGCCTGTTAAGCTCACAGGGTTTGGCCGAATGAGTGCTAGGATACAGACAAGGACATGAGGCTAGAGTCCTTCTAGTCGACTAGCGCTCGGCGCCGCAGCAGCAGTGCCAGCAAGAGAGAAACTGAATATTAACGCACTAAGTGTGCACTGCACCGCTCTGACGGATGCCACTAACCACCCTGACTGGGTAAGGAAAGCGCTGGACCTGTGCATGGTGCCACGCTGGGGGATGCAGCTACTTAGGTGCCTTATGCTGGATGGCACAAAATGGCACTAAGAGAGGTGCTGTGGATTGGAAGCACTGTGGCACTAGACTTAGCCACTACAAAGCGCTGACTCAGACTAAGATAACCCTACAACATGCGTATCAAAGGGAGAGGTTTCATAATGAGTCAATCACCAGTTTCATGCATCCATCATCACACACACAAGTTGCAATAACTGTCTATATTTGCGCATGGCCGAGCGGCCATGCAAACCTTTTATAGCAGCGTCCTTCCGGGACCTTCCTGATGGTCCAATCAGAGCTGCTTGAGGACCTGAGCACGTGACCTCTGACCTCCAATGAGAGGTTGTCCCATGGGCATGCTCAGTAGGCTGCAAAAAGGACTTAGACTCTGGAGCTGCTCACTGCTGGCTAGTGCGGATAGCTAAAGCTGACCCAGAGGTGGCAGCAGCAACCAACCTGACAGCACTAGCCTGAGAAAGAGGTTGGGATCGACCCCCCGCCAAGCAGCCTCCTCTGCAGCCAGAACAGAATGGGAGACGGCAGAAGGAAAGGCTCGGGCTTCATCCTGTGCAGAGGCAGGAACCCGACGCCTAACAAAAACTTAGCATACCTGCAAGTGAAATTAACATGTTGAGAATTTGAAAAACACACTTTAGGTCAGTTTACACAGCATTAAAAAGAAGCAGAGTGGCACTTTTCTCAAACTGTAAGATGCTGCATTTTTTATGAAGCAAAAAGAAGCAGCATCATGGGAACGTAGCCTTATGGTTCAAATCTTTGTGAAAATAAGCAACGTGTCAATGAGATTTCAGAACAAAAACACTGCAAAAACACAAAGTATGCTCAAACCCATACACTCCTTTATAAATTTGTGCCAATTTGTTTTATTTTTTTACATAAATCTCACTGATAGCAAGTCAGTGTTTCATTGATGCTTCTTCAACATCAGTCCCTTCTGTAATTTCTGTGCTTACTGCTTTATACATAATGAATTAATTAATACATGGCAAACTGTTTTTACAATCTTTGTTTACATAGTAGTTAATATATTCTTCCTGGTGATTCAGTGGTTATTATTGTTTTTTTGCAGTACTGGATGCGTAGGTTTAAATCCATTTAAGGACAGTATCTGCTTGGACTTTGCATGTTCCCTGATAGTTGTATGGGTCCACATCCTCCAAAACTGCTAAGTGAATTTGCTTCCTTTGAAGTTGGTAATAATTTGTGTCTAGGTAAATAGATTGGAAGCCCCATTAGGAACATGATCTATGTTAGTAATGAGCATATCTGCACAGTGCTGTTGATTATATTGTTTGTATGTATCAACATGAATATTTATGCGCTATAAACTTATTATTTCATACGTCTACCACTTTCCATTTTTATTCATGATGACTAATGCAGTAATTTAGTTTAAAGGTCTCCAACTAGCTATTTCTTGTTTAAAATTTTAGTGTCCCGGTGTATTAATATTGTATCTGTATTGTTTCATCTGGTCTACAAAGAGAATGAACGTTAATTTTATACACTCCAAACATTGATTTTTGCATTAGGTAGTAAATGATATTATTTCTCTTGTGATTGATGATTTGCATTGCAAAAGGCTATCAATCAAAGCCCACTTGTTCTTGTGTAATCAAATTTAATATATGTCATAAGTATCTATAAAAAAAAAATGTTTTTGGAATACTACAGGATAAAACTCACTCATTAATGTAAAATTGAGGATAATAATAATATAATAAAAAATTAAAATTAAAACAATATTAATGCTTTAATGACCGAGCAAGTTTAGGTCATAATGACCAAGCCAGATTTTGGAAATCTGGAAGGTTTGACTTTATCAGAGGAAAAGAAAACTCTGCAAAGGTATGTGCACACTCCATCCTCAGTCATTTTGAAGATGAAGCCACTTCATGCAGGTGGTGTTTTTCTCTAGCGTCTTTCTGAACATTTTGCAGCAACTTCTTTTGAATTGTTAACTAAACTAATGAGAAGCATCCAAATGGAAGCCATATTAAGAATAAACAGGTCACTTTTCTAAACCAAAAAATTAAAGAGGGAAGCACAAATACCATAAAATCATGAAGTTTATTAATGCAAAAATTATTTAAAATTGATAAAGGTAATACAGGGACACAATGTGCAAAAAAGCCACTTTTTGCAGGAATACATAAAAAAATAATAATACCAATACAATTCACCTAGGGTACCAGATCAATTAAAGGGAACCTGTCACCTCATTTTTCGCATATAAGCTGCAGCCATCGCCATTAGGGGATTATTGGCAACAGTCTATAATGCTGTAGATAAGCCCCATATGTAACTTGAAAGATAAGAAAAACAAGTTAGATTATACTCACCTGTGGGGGCGGTCTGGTTCGATTGGTGTTGCGGGTCCTGGTCTGGCGCCTCTTGCCTTCATGCAATGACGTCCACTTCTTCACAGCTCCTGCACAGGCGTACTGATTTGTCCTGTTGAGAGGAGCGTGAAGTACTGCAGTGTGCAGGTGTCGGGCCTCTCTGACCTTTCCCGGTGCCTGCGTACTGCAGTATGTTGTGAATTATATTGCTGGGCCCCCTCTGGTGGTTACTGAAGGTAGTGGAGCTGGTCAGATTGACAGAGGTGTTGCGAGTTCTCTTTCTGAGCTCCCTCTGGTGGTTACTGGAGGTAGTGGAGCTGATCAGATTGATAGAGGCTTGCCACCTGATAATGATGATGACGATTGGAGATCTGGGGTTTCTGACTGGTGTATTTAAGACAGCTGACTTCCTTCAATCCCTGCTGGTGATTTTCTTCCTGTGCCTTCTGAGGTCTGATGTCTCCTGCTCTGTTCCTGCATGGTTCAGCTAAGTGGCTCATTTGCTAATCTTTTTGCATTTGATCTGTTTTTTTCTTTCTCTGCTTTGTGCGGGTCAGCTTGCTCCTGCTGGGGCTGTGCTGGATCACCGCCCATATGTTACTGCTTGTGTCAGCTTGTTTTGTCCCCTGTTATATTGGTCTCTTTTTGCTTTGCTTTCAGAATATACCAGAGTGCTGATATAGTGGGGGCGAAGTCGTGTGACATCAGTGTTTTTTGTGCATGAGACGTGTTGGATTTTTCAGGGTTTTTGCGTGATTGCAGAAAGTGTCTTTCCTTTCCTGTCCTGTCTAGTCAGTTTGGGCCCCATCATTTGCTCAGTCTATTTTTCAGCCTGCGTATGTGTTTTCATCTTGTCTCACCGACAATATATGTTTGAGGGCTGTCTATTCCTTTGGGGTCTGCTCCAGGGCAGTTTAGACTTCACCTTTCTTGCCTTAGGCTGAGTTAGTTCTCCGGCTGTGCCGAGGCGTCTAGGGCTTCGTAGGTACGCTCCACGGCTACTGCTAGTTGTGTGGATAGGATCAGGGGGTCTGCAATCAGTTTAGTTACCAACCTCTCTGGTTTTCTGTGGCTTAGCCTGGTCCTGTTATTCTCCTCGGTGACCCATTCATAACAGCAGTACTTTGCTCTGCCCTCAACGGGGTAGAGAATTACGCCTGCGCAGGAGATGTGACAGAAGGAAGGAAAAGGACGTCATCGCATGAAGATGGGAGGTGCCTGACCTGGACCGCATCGGACCGCCGCTGGGTGAGTAAAATCTAACTTATTTTTCTTATCTTTCAGGTTACATCGGGGGATTATCTACAGCTAAGCCCCTAATGGTGGTGGCCGCAGCTTATTTGCAAAAAATGAGGTGACAGGTTCCCTGAGTTATAAAAGAAATACAGGTATATAACGAGTTGAACTACCACTTCCACTAATGAAAAAAAGCCTATAAACTAGGTTACTCCCAAGGAAAAAAAATATATAAGTGTATAGTCTACAGTACATTTAGAAATAAATAGCAAAAATTGCTGTACCATACAACCAAATGGCAATTTTCATTTATAGAAGACACTGGGCAAAGCTACATGTGAAACACGCATCAGGGTTTGCCAGCCGCTTTGCAGGTAATACACTTAGGCATATTTGCCATGTCTGCGTTATTTCAACCTTCTAATTTGTTTTTCAGCAACTATTGCTGTAGTTTGAATTTGCTATTTGTAAGCTATTTACCATCTCATAAAGAAGAGTACACACTCCTAATCTTTGCTTCCTGCAATGCCCCATGTGATTAGGAAATTTAAAGGGGACTTACCCCATTAACAAACATATGTAATTTCGGACTGGTTTAATGGAAACTTTTTTGGTGTGTGTCTTCTCTAAATGAAAATTGCCATTTGGCTGTATGGTACAGCAATTTATGCAATTTATTTCTACGTGCAGACTTTACACTTATATATTTTTTTCCCTTGGAAGTAACCTAGTTTATAGGCTTTTTTTCATTAGTGGAAGTGGTAATTCAACTCCTTGTATACCTTTATTTCTTTTATAATTCAGCTGAGCCTTAATGGATCTGGTACCCTAGGCAAGTTGTATTAGTATTATTTTTTTTTATGCGTTCCTGCAAAAAGTGGCTTTTTTTGGCATTTTGTGTCCCTGTATTACCTTTATCAATTTTAAATAATTTTTGTATTAATAAATGTCATGATTTTATGGCATTTGTGCTTCCCTCTTTAATTTTTTGGTTTAATCATTATGGAAGTTCCACAGATCTAGGCCAGATTTTCAATGTGATTTAAGGTCACTTTTTTAGCTGCTTAGCAGCTTTTGAAGCCTGAAGTGGTTAAAAGCTCAAAAATACTGAAAAATTGCACAGCATGTTGCATGACATTCCAGTACATATATTGAATCTTTTTAGTATTTTTTTCCAGCACTTTTTCAGGCACATTTTAGATGGAATCTATCTGAAAAAGACAACGTGTGATGCAAATCAAAGTAATTCTTACATGTTGTTTGGAACAACCTCCATACTAAGTTCTTTCAAAAACTATGTACAAGTGTACTTTAGTGTAATCTATTGTTTACTCACATTTTTGTCAATTGATAAAAATAAACTATTAATACTACTATTTTTGAAAGCATTCTCACGTTGCAGCATTTTTTCTCACACATTCCTTAAACTTTTGCACAGTATTGTATGCAATTTCAATGATTTCTATTAACTTCCATTGAAACATGTACCATTCAGTATACCTCTGTCATGCAAACAGTTGTAACATTTAAAAATGAATTCTAGACTTTTATACAATTAAGTCAAATTTATTTCAAATTATTGAGGTTACATTAAGTAACAAAGTTTCAGGCTTTTAGCCATTCTTCAGGCATATAATATTCATCAGGCAGGTGATGAGTTTTTGTATTTTATCAGTCAATACTGGATAGCGAGACTGTAGATGCAATGATACTGTGTTGGGGCTTTGGGGCAATATCATTCGGTGTGGGAGGAGCGGTCAATGTTCATACAATGGTAAAAGAGATTGGGGCAAATCAAACTGTGTATGAGTACTTGGAGGCAAACCTACTTTCAGAAGGCTGAGGGACTATTCTACTGTATAGAGGGCTGTGGGTTAATATACTGTATGGATGTAAGTGGGGTTTATGAAATTGTGTGGGGAGCTGTGGGGTCCATTATACTACTTGTGTGGGGGACGATGGGGATTATCGTATCATGTGGAGGGAGTCTATCATACTGTGTGTCAAGAGGTTGTAGGAGCCCTTATAGAATCATAGAATCGTAGAGTTGGAAGGGACCTCCTGGGCCATCTGGTTCAACCCCCTGCTCAAAGCATTATACTATGGGAGGTTGTTGAGACATCATATTATTTGGGAGAGTTGTTGGAGTTTCATACTGTGTGGCAGTATTATGGAATAGATATGCTGTGGGGTTATCATACTGAGTGGGGTGCTGTGTGACATATGGATGGGGTGACTTTGGGGGCGTCATTCTTTTGGAATGGACTTTTGCAGACTTCATAATGTGTGTGGGTAACTAATGAGTCATAATATACTGTTAAGTGCACTTTAGGGACATTATTCTGTGCTGGATGGAACTGTAGAGACATCATACTGTGTTGGAGGCACTGTTGAGAAATCATATTTTGCTAAGGGAACTAAGGTTTCATCATACTGTCCATATGGGGGTATTGTGTGGGCAAATTGTTTAGGGCAATTCACTGCAAGGGTATTATACTGTGTATGGGGATATTTTTGGTAGGATAAAGCTCTAAGGGACCATGAAAGGTGTATTGCAGTGGGTGAAAACTCTAAGGGGCTTCAATAGGCACACAATAAGCAGTACGTACTGTATGCTCTTGAGACTGTGTCTTTACACCATTACTGGCATGCCCAATATTTTTTTGGTTGGTATGGGGGACTGGACCTTTCTTTATATATTCTATGCATTTAAGACATAGAAGTTGAAACTATTTTCTTTTTCTGAATACTGAAATAGAGATCAAATATGACATGAACATAGCTTAACATATTAGGTCAAGTATACAATACATTTTAAAATACCTATTTTACTAAAATCTAAAATCCTTGGAATAACATACTAAGCAACAGTGTTAAGAGTATGCAGCTTGTACTGTATTCTAAAGGGTTTATCATCTAATATATTATGATTCGATGTTAATATTAAAGATAACACTTGACTAAACCATAACCCAGGCACATAAAAACTAAAGGGAGAAGTGTGCTTATCTTACCATTTGTGTTATTTTACATCAATAATAAATAAACACTTCCTTAATGCGTTCTTCATATTAGCAGAATTAAATCTATAAATAATAAATGAGCTCTAAGTTGGCAATGAGAAAACTACTTTGCTTAATGGATACACTTGATTTACTTTTTACTTGACACGAGAAAGTCAAGCCTTTCAAAACGCCATTAAAAACCCACAGAATAAACAATGTGGCCAGGCTGTCATTGATATTATACATGTTTTTATATTTAAAGGGAATCTTTCCCCAAGATTTTGTTACTCTATCTGAAGTCATCATGATGTTGGTGTAGATACCCTGATTCCAGCAATGTATCACTCACTAGACTGGTTGCTGCAATTTTTTATATAACCTCTGTTTTCTCTGTTGTAAATCTGGCAGATCTCAAAATGCTGAGCTCTGTTTAACCCCGTCCACGCCACTGATCAAGGACCCACAGGACCAGGCTTATCCAGATGTGCTATATGGAAAGCACAAATTAATCTACCGGCATTATCGCAGGACCCGGGTACCCATGTTTTATTCTCTGGACCATAACCTTTCCAGTACACCAGGTACTGGAGAGAGAGAAAACATTGTGGATCTTATGTGCTAGTGACAACTCAAGATGAAAAGCCATTCGATTAATAATAACATGAACTATGTATCCAATAAACTTTGAACAAAGTTTCCAGTAAGGGACCTTCAACTTAGTGTTCCTGGGGAACAACAACACATAGTCATTCACACAAAGGTCCGGACTTGGCATATTTTTTTTATCAGTCATGTGTTTGTATCCATTGCCCATCACCTTCAGGTTGTTCTGTACACTTTGCCACATGGAAGAGAGCAACAAGGAGAAACGTTCCTTCCCAGGAACCCCAGAATCCACCTCACTACTGAAAGTACAGAGCTATAAGTGAAACTCCTATGCGCCAAGGAATAGTGACTTACCAGTGGACTCATGGCGGGAATTGTTAAACACACACTCAGCCAAGGGTAGGTATGATGACCAATCCTCCTGATCGTCAGAAACAAAACGCCTAAGGTATGTCTCTAGGCTTTGATCAGTCTGACCGTTCGATTGAGGGTGAAATACTGAGGAAAAAGATAGGTGAATTCCTGGGCGAGAACAAAAAACCCTCTAAAATATAGATATTGGCTGGGTCCTCGATCCGAGACCACATCGCAGAGACTCCCATGAATCTTCACGAACTCACTGATAAATACCAGATCCAATGTTTTAGCATTCGGAAGAGTCAGTAAATGAGCAAAATGTGCCATTTTGTTTAGCCTATCTGCCACCACTACAATCACCATTTTACCTGCGGATGGTGGAAGGTTGGTAATAAAATCAATAGATAGATGAGTCCATGGTCCATTAGGTAACACTAAGTAGGAGAGACTCAGATGGATGAGTATGCAGGGTCTTAGAATGTGTGCAAGAATTGCAGGGAGACACAACATCAACAACAACTTGACCCAGCCTGGGCCACCAGAAATGAGGATAAATAAGATCCATAATAGCTTTGTTACCTGGGTGATGTAATGATTCAGGTTGGATCTGACAGATTAAATGCACAAAGAAACCTTTTTTTCC
This sequence comes from Dendrobates tinctorius, assembly GCF_039654945.1. Classification (NCBI taxonomy): domain Eukaryota; kingdom Metazoa; phylum Chordata; class Amphibia; order Anura; family Dendrobatidae; genus Dendrobates; species Dendrobates tinctorius. The sequence continues at coordinate 3,903,581 of NW_027362060.1, read as the reverse complement.
CTTTGGCTGTGTGCCAAAGGTGGTTTTGCCCCCGGTGGCCATTAGGGTCATTGCACTGTGGTGATTTCAGTTGTAGTTCCCCCCGGTGGCCATTAGGGTCATTGCACTCTGGTTACCTTAGTTTGTGCACGTAATTATGTAACAGGTGTGATTGCTCTATAAAAGAGTATCAGGTGTGTTAATCACTGTTGGTGATAGTTCCTCATTTGCAAGCAAGCCTGGGTAAAGAATGGAGCTGAAGGAGAGTCACTGGCAGCCCAGTCAGAGTGCTGGAGTATCAGCTATGGTGTCTGCAAGGAGGGCTGGCATGGATTGGTGGAGTGCCAGCTATGGTGTCTGCAAGGAGGGCTGGCATTGCTTGGTGGAGTGGCAGCTATGGTGTAGAGCTGCACTCAGGATGCTGGACTCGGTTGTGGAAAGCTGGACTCAAAATGTTGGACTCTTTGGCAGAAAAGCTGGACTCAATTGTTGGACTCTGTTTCTGGACAGCTGCACGCAGGTGTGGACTCTGTTTGCTCCAAGGCTGCACTATGGTGCTGAGAAGAGTCCAGGACAACTCACTCAGAGTCCTGGAGTGGCAGCTATGGTGTCAGCGAGGAGTTCGTGGAAAGCATGGTTGAGTGGCAGCTATGGTGTCAGTGAAGAATCCTTGCAAAGCTTGGTGGAGTGGCAGCTATGGTGTAGACCTGCACTCAGTTGCTGGACTTTTTTGCTGAAGCTGCACTCAGGTGCTGAACCCCGTTGCTGGACAGCTGCACTCAGGTGCTGGACTCGGTTGTTGGACAGTGCACCCAGATGTTGGACTCGGTGGAGGAAAAGATGCATGCAGGTTGTGGGCTCTGTTGCTGGGAGCGTTAGCAGCAGAGCAAAGCTAGTGGTGTTCCCCTGTTATGTCACTTTTCCTTATGTGTGTTTAGTGCAGTGGTGGGATTAGTTTCCGCACTGACCAATTCCCTAGCGAGGGTTTAGGTGCAGGGCAAGTCAGGGTTTTTAGGTTCCTGATCAGCGCCCGGTGCAGAACCGGCCTAGGGAACGTTAGAAGTGTAGAGACACTGACTCAGGGCAGTGCAGGAGGTCTCCACTTCCCGTTCCCTATCGCAGGGCCACCATTGTTATTGTTACCCAGGTTTTCCCTATTCCCTTGTCTTATTGTATTAGTTACCAGCCTGCGTGCCGCGTCACATAGGACAATTACTCGTGCCGCGTCCTGTTGTATCAGTTACCGGCCTGCTGGCCGTGTCACTCAGGACGGGGCACGTGACAGGTGACCTGCAAGATCTGGATAATGTTCCCTTAATATTTTTAAGGGTACCGTTACACCTAGCGATGCACCAGCGATCCCGACTAGCGATATGACGCGGTCAGGATCGCTGGTACATCGCTAGGTGGTCGCTAGTGAGCTGCCAAACAGGCAGATCTCACCAGCGACATTGCAGGGGACGGGGGTCACTACTTACCTGTCAGACAAGGCGATCCTGCGTCCTCCCGCCCGGCTCCACGCGTCGCTCGTCGGCACCACAGGAAGCGCAGCAGGAAGTGGCCGACGAGAAATGATCCAGGAGCTTCTCGCGCGATCAGCGATAACTAGCGGGGGAGCCGGTCGGAGGTAAGTATCACATGCAGCGATATCGCTAGCAATATCGCTGCTACATCACAAAATCGGTGACTTTACAGCGATATTGCTAGCGATATCGCAGTGTGTAACGGGGGTTTAAATGTAAATGTAATGACTGAAATAATTTCCTTGAAGGGCAGGAAGAAGGAGCGTCCCCCTGAGCCTTCATTACCTCACCCTCAAAATCTGAACATATGGTAGAAATAACCACTTTTGCAGAATAGGAACAGAGTTCTCTGAACTACCTTCCCCAGGGAAACTCCAGAACAAGGCATTAGTCTTAACATTTTTAAACCCCAGGATGAGAAGTGACGTAGAAATTGGGAAAACTGATCAAAAATAAAGACCACCTAGCATGTCTCGAAGTTAGACAGTTTGTGCATTCGAAATACAACAAATTTTTATGATGAGTAATCACCATGACGGGGTGAGTTGCCCCCTCCAGAAAATGATGCAACTCCTCAAAGGTCAATTTATTAGAAAAATATTCTCTATAACATATGTCAAAATTTCTTTTGGCAGGTTTCTTTTGAGAAGAATGCCACTTCCCAGGAGATGATCCCTGTAATAAAATTGCACCAACCCCCACCTCAGACACATCCGCCTCCACAATAAACTGCAGTGAAACATCAGGCTGAATGCGTATGGGAGCTGAGGAGAAACCTTTTTAAGAGAGATAAATGCCTGATGGGCATAGTCAGACCAATCAGAAAAATCTGTACCCTTTTTGGTCATGTCAGTGAGTGGTTTGACAATGGATGAGAAATTCCAAATAAACTTCCGATAATAATTGGCAAACTCCAGAAAGCATTGTATGGCTTTAGGATTTTCCAGAAGGTCCCATTCTAATAGTGCTTGGACCTTTTCAGGGTCGATCCAGAAATCCAAATCCAACATCAGGTAACCCAGGAATTGCACCTCCTGAACAGTAAACACACATTCCTCATTACAGTTTATTATTTTGCAATATCTGTAGTACCTGCCTGACATGTCCCTCATGTGTAGCAATATCAGGTGAGTAAATTAAAATATCATAGAGTTATACCACTACAAGTTTGCCCACCAGATGACAGAAGATGTCATTAATAAAATGTTGAAAAATGGCAGGGGCATTAGTCAAACCAAATGGCATGACGAGGTTTTCAAAATGCTCTTTAGGGGTGTTTAACGCTGTTTTCAACTCAGTCTCTTCTTTGATTCAAATCAGATTATAGGTCCCTGTAAGGTCCAACTTGGAGAACCATTTTGCTCCAACAATCTGATTAAACAAATCTGAAATCAGCAGAAGGGGATAAGGGTCTCGGATGATAACACTATGTAGCACAATTTTTGTTCCTGGCTTCAAGGTACAATATTTCAACTGCTTATGTTTAAAGACTATAGAAAAACGACTACATTCAGCACAGAACTTTAATTTTATGACCACAGGCCAGAAAAATTTCAAATTTATTGCGTGGAAAAAAAAGGAAATTATTATATTTTCGTTCATGAGGTCTGATAAAAAACACTTGCATGGTAAATAGACAAAGACAGTCAAAAATCACTCAAAAAGGTTCAGAAATGAGTAGGTTTTCTAGATTTGCGAGTGTACTGCAAATCGCTTTCTCGAAGAAACCCTGAAATGTAGTCCCCCATCATATTTTTGTTATACTGTCCTTGGTAACGATGTTCAAAGTCCAATATATCTTGATGAAAGTGCTCGCCTTGCTCCTCTGAGTAAGCTCCCATGTTCTCCTTGAACTTGTCAAGATGAGGATCAAGGATATGGACTTTGAGACACATTCTGCATCCCATTATAGTGTAATTCTTTATGAGAGTCTGAACCAACTGCACATAGTTTTCAGCCATGTGATTACCCAGAAAGCCATGAACCACTGCAACAAAACTGTTCCAAGCCACTTTCTCTGTCCTGTTCAGCAGTTGGCAAACTCGGCACATTCTATGATCTTCTTGATCTGCGGTCCGACGAAGATACGAGCCTTGACCTTTGCCTCGGACAGCTTTGGAAAGAGATCTTGGAGGTACTTGAAAGCTGCTGACTCCTTGTCAAGAGTCGTGACAAATTGCTTGATGAGGCCTAACTTGATATGCAGTGGTAGCTCTTTAAGAGGTTTTTCCATCAATATGGCCATGTGAGGGCTTATTTTTTGTGGGACTAGTTGTACTTTTGAACGACACCATTGGTTTTAGTAGGTCGTGTACTCGAAAACAGGAAAAAAATTCCAAGTGTGGAGAAATTGCAAATATAGTGCAATCCCACACTTGTTTTTTGTTTGGCTTGTTTGCTAGATTCCCCAAATGCTGAAACTGATCAGACATTATGATTCTCCAGGTCATTACGAGTTCATAAACACCAAACATGTCTAGGTTCTCTTTTACATAAGTGGTGAAAAAAATTTCAAATGCTACAAAAAAAAATAGCATCTCCATTTTTGGTGATCTCGGGTTGGGTTGATCTTATTATTTGCGTGCCGAGCTGACCTTTTTAATGATACCACTTTTGTGCAGATACATTCTTTTGATCACCCATTATTGCATTTTAATGCAATCTTGCGGCGACCAAAAAAAGTAATTCTGGCGCGTTGACTTTTTTTGTCACTATGGCATTTAGCGATCAGGTTAATCCTTTTTTTATTGATAGATCGGGCGATACTGAACGCAGCAATACCAAACATGTGTATGTTTGATTTTTTTAATTGTTTTATTTTGAATGGGGTGAAATGGGGGTGATTTGAACTTTTATTTTTTTTATTTTTTTCATATTTCTAAAAAGATTTTCTTTTTACTTTTGGAATGCATCAATAGCCTCCATGGGAGGCTAGAAGTTGCCATAGCAGAATTACTGCATTGCTATGAGCGCCGACCACAGGGTGGCACTCATAGCAATCCGGCATCAACAACCATAGAGGTCTCAGGCTGTGTGCCCACATAAGCATTTTATTCGCATTTTTGAAGCATTTGTCCCAGTCATAACACATCAAAAATGCATACAAGAAGCATCCCATTCATTTTAAATGAATTCTGCACTTTTTGTGCACATTGAGGCATTTTTTTCCGCGAAAAAAACGCTTTGCGGTAAAAAACGCAGCATGCTCATTAATTTTTCAGAAAAGTCCGTGTTTTTAGCTATTTTCTATGAGTCAGAAGACGCGCGGAAAAAACGCATCAAAAATGCCCATTTTTTGGTGCAAAAAACGCGTGGAAAACGCATGGGAATAAAACGCACGTTTTCTGGGAAGGAGTCCAGTTTTGAAGCAGAAATTTTCTGCATACGTGGGCACATAGCCTCAAGGAAACTTCTGGTTGTTATGCTGATGCACCGATGACCCCTGATCACGTGACAGGTTCAGCTGTGTGCGTATTTCCGGCCCGGTGGCCGGAAGCTCTTGTTAAATGCCGCTGTCAGCATTTGACAGATGCATTCAACTACTTAATAGGCGCAAATGGATCATGATTCCACTCGCGCCCATTGCGGGCACACGTCAGCTGTTCAAAACAGCTGACATGTCCCAGCTTTGATGCCGGCTCACCGTCGAAGCCTTCATTAAAGCAGTAGATACTGGTCGTGGACGTACTATTCTGTCCGCGGCCAGTAAGGGGTTAAACTGTACCAGATCTAAATCATTGAAATTCTACAAAATAAAGCACTGCCATCTAAACGAGCAGCAATTGTTCACCTTTTTCTTGCCATATTCACATGTGAAATGAGGTGCCTAGGACTTGTCTTGATCCCCGACAGGCATGCCAAAATATTCCTTGTAGGCCTCGCACATCATACAACATGCTTTCATGGAATACTTTCTCGCTCTTGTCTTTATAAATTGTCCACACATGTAGCAAAATGCATCTGCTGGGCGCAAACAACCTCTTGATGCCATCTAAAACAAATAATTGCTCTTTAATTACGATTCTTTATTCTCTTACTCAGCAATAACATAAACCGAAATGTTGGTTCAAGTCACCTGTGCTTTTATACTTGTATGACTACTACTGAGTAGTTCGAGAACGTTCTAAAAGTTTCTAGAAATTTCTAGATAATTCTGGATAATTGTAGCAACTTCTGGACAATTCTAGCAGTTCAACCATATTCTAGAAGACTACTCAGTATTGAATACGAATCAAAATTTTCCTGAAGACACACAAATTTAAAGATTTCATTGTCCTGATCACAAAAGTAAAGTTTTTATGGAGTAACAACTATTTTCTATTCGTTTTAGGCATAACGGGTTAGGAAAACACACTTTGGACCCAGGAACAAAAAATAAATAAAAATTTGTTACATAGTATAATTCGATTTAGCTCCCGAAAATCTAGACAAGGACACAGACCCACAGACCTCCATCTTTTTTCTTGACAAATAATAAACCTGCAGCAATGGGGGAAGAGGAAGGTCTCCCTTGGCAAGACTTTCCATGATATACTTCTTCAAGGCCTGTCTTTTGAGAATCGAAACATTGTAGAACGTTGGGAGCAAGTTAATGGGACAGTAATAAGCCTGATGAGGAGGCAGCTCCTGGCACCACTCTAGTCTTCAGAGAATGCATCTTAAAAACTGGACATAAAAGAGGATAGAGTCTTGGTGGAGACAGTAGACAGACAGGTACTAAGACAGTTATTGTTGCAGAAATCATTCCATTTAACTATTTCACTAGACTGACAGGGCTATTCATAACGAATCAGTGGAGACCCAGTACAATAGGAGCAGGAAGACCTTCAAGCACTTAGCAAAAAATGTGTTCTTTATGAAGGATCCCAATGTGAATACCCAAATTATGCACCACCTGTGTGGACCACTCCTTACCAAGAGACACAGAATCAATAGAAAATATAGACATTCTTTCAGTTTTTGTACTAACAACAACCTCTCCATGTAAGACAAACTGAGAGGAAATGGAGCTCATGGAGGAAATGTACAGTGTATACCCAGGTTGTAGGGTCAGAGGTATTCTGCTGGTATCTTTAGTTCAAGGGCTGAGGGACAGACCCTAATGAAGTGACCCCACTGACCACAAAAGAAACAAATCCCCATTCTGTGTTGTAGCGCAGGAGGATTGGACTGATCTGAGGTTCTCCCCAAATGCATTGGTTCATCAGTACGTGTGAGGGAGCTCTCCCCCCTAGGGAGTACAGTTGAGGGAAGGGTTATCACTAAGGCCATAGCTGCCTCCAAGGACAGGAGTTTCATACAGGACCAACATGTCATTTAGCCTTTCTGACAGGCCCTGACAAAACTGGCTTCTGAGGGCTAATCATTCCATCTGGTGTCAGTGGCCCATCTCTGGAACTGAGAGCAAAACTCCTCTGCTGGCCGAGGCCCTGCTGGAGCTTGCGTAGCTTAGACTGAGTGAGGAAAACCTGGTCAGGGTCATCATAAATGAAACCTAAGGCAGCAAAAAATTAATTGACTGATCGGAGAGACTGAAAGTTGTCTAGGAAGAGAAAAGGCCCAGGATTGGGAATCCCCTTGAATTAGTGAGACAACATTCCCCACCCAATGTTTCTCCGTCCCAGAGGAACAAGGATGTAGACACAAATACAGATTACAGGCTTCCCTTAAAACCAAGAACTTATCCTGCCCCCCAGAGCAATAATGTCACGCTGTGACATAGAAAAGGCAGGGCAAAGGGACCATATATTGTCTATTAGTTTAAGGGAGCGCTATTCTCCCTAACACCAGGGTGGATATACCTGTGTCTCATACCTTTCTGTGCTCCTACATAAACTTAAGCTACTGCTACCCTCCCCTGAACGAGGAAACAAGCAGGAGTGAAAGGGTCAACATAGGCTGGATAGACAAAGGGAAGCAAGGCAGAATCAAAAGGCAGATGCACAGGATAAAATACAAAGGGGAAATGAGTGCACAATAATGAGGCAGAAAAGCAACACAAAGAGTACACCAAAACAGGAGATATAGGTATCCACAACAAATCACATGCAGCAATCTCAAAACAACTAACAACGACTCTCCAGAACACCTTCTCCAATGAAGCCAAGAACAGAATGAAGATTATGTTGCTTGCATGGAGGGAAGCAAACCACAATGAGCTCTAAACCCTTTCCTTGCCACAAGAAAACCTGTTAACTCATGAATGGTCATGTAGATTTAAAAAAGATCAGTTAATCGCCCGACCTTCCAATGTCAGATGTACCACAGGTCTCAGCAGAGTGTGGCAAATTCATGATGCTTCTGGTCTCATATTCCTCTAGTGATGGTGGTTTTGGTGACATCTTCATTTAGTGATAGTTGTTCTGGTGCTGTATTCATGCACTATTGATGCCTGTGGTAATGTTTTCACGTAGTTATGATGGTTTTGATATTGTATTCATAAACAGAACCATCATCAATACATGAATAAGAAACTAAAATCATCATCAGTACATGAATACATCACTAAAGCCCTCAACAGAACATAAAAAAAGTCACCAGTGCCATCATCAGCAAATTAATAGGTCACTAGAACTACTATCAGTATGTGAATTAATCACCAGAACCATATTAGTAGATCAATAATGCATCATCAGGACCTCCATCAGTACATAAATACATCACAAGAATCATCATCAGTACATGAATGCATCAGCAGACTCACCATCAGTACAGTAAATACCATCAATACAGTAAATGAAAACAACACCAGTACCATCATCACTACAGGAATGCATCACCAGAACCATCCTTAGTACATGGGTACACCACCAGATGCTCCACCTCCTCTTTCACCTGGTGCAACAGTGGGCGCTGAATTCCAGACAGAGCAGTTTCACGAGAATTTGAAGATTTTGATATTCAATTTTTAGTTCTAAAAAAAAACAAAGCAAAAACAAACTTGCCTGAAACCATTTCCACACTGTCTAAGCATCAGACAGCAGGCTAGCATAATTTTTCATTGTTGCGTGGGTTTCTCAATAAGGCTCTGCAACTATCACATCTTACAGATTATCATAACTTGTACAGCGGTGTTTGTACAGTGGAGAGTGTAAGCTCTTTTTGTTAGTGGGGTCCTTTTATCTCTCGCCTGTAGAGTGTAAGCTCTTATGGTCATTAGGGTCCTCTTTCTCTTTCGCCTAAAAGGTGTAAGTTCTTATGGTTATCTGATTCCTCTGTTTATCACCTATAAAGTGTACGTTCTTATGGTTAGTGGGGTTCACTCTCTTTCTGTTGCTCCACGTGTGTATTTTCCTAACAATTACAAGCTTTTCTGCATTGAGATTCATTCAAATTTATTTGAAGTTGGCAAATTCGAATTTCAAAAGATCCTCTCATCTCTAGGCAGTATGCCTATTATATTTAATACTTTTTGACATTATTCATATAGGCAGTGTATAGCACTATTTACATGGACACTATTTGACTTAAATTATCAGTACATGGAGTGGCATTATGTGGTTATTGCATGAGCTATGTATTGAATGATTTTTAACACTATTTATCTAGGCATTGTTTGTCACAGCTTGAACGCTGTGAGATCTGTTCTATAGGAATGCTACAAACTGTGGGCACTATTTATCTACTAATTACATGAGTTGAGGTTTGTGAAGCTAATAAAATGATTTGCAACTTTATGACTTTTAAACCTCACTTACCTTTTCTGACAAAGAGTCCTGTGTATATCAACAAAGAGTCCAGATATGTAAATTAGGGCACTTCAACCATATTATACAACTAGTCCCCCATAACCATATGAGGGGCACAAGAAGAGATCCCACTATGATAATAGAATTTAAAAATGTATATATTTTATTGAAAAAACATCTAAAAACAGTATAGACAAAAGCAAGATAGCCATGACAGGGGACACCGAATTAAAATGAATAGGCTATAACATATAAATGTAATCATATGCAGCATAATACATCCCATGTAAAAGACAATATAGGGATCCTACTTAGAATAATCCCCTGTGGTGTACTGCATAAATTATGCGTACCTGCATATGTAAACAAAGCCCTAGTAGTGCTAACAAGTCTTACAATGATAGGCCCCATCGCTATGTAAAGCATCCGAATCCGTTAATAAATGTCAATGGAACAAATAGAAAATGCACGGAAGGAGCCTGATAAATATCTACCTGTGGCACTGTGTCATGGGTATCCCCTCATCCTGACCCGTGTTTCGCCGCCAGCTTCTTCCGCCTTTCAATGCCCCCGGGAAAAGCTGGCGGCTAAATTCTATTCTATTATCATTGTGGGATCTCTTCTTGTGCCCCTCATATGGTTATGGGGGACTAGTTGTATAATTGCATCCTGTGTTTCAAAAAGTGTACAGAGAACAAATTTGCATTAAAATCATTTGATACAGATAGTCCTATGAGGTTAAGTGAATTACACTAATTTCATAACTAGGGTAGCTATCAAGGGTTATCATACACTAGGCAGTAAGTGAGCAGTCAGATATTGAAGTTGTCTACCAGAAAACATGGAGAAGCATAAGGATCTTAGCAACATTGACAAGGACCAAATTGTAAATTGTTACTTGAGTGGGTCAGTATGTTTCCAAAATGACAGATCTTGAGATCTTGTGGTGTATTTCCTGAATGTACAGAAATGTGGTCAAAGGAAAGACAACCAATGTGTATGCAGCAGAGTCATGATTGCCCAAGGGTCGATAAAGGTAGAGGGCTGGCCACAAGACTTGAGAAGAAATTTTGTTTGCTTGTATTTGTCTCCAATGTTTTTATACCAACCAGTAATGTCTTTGTGATGCTCAGTCACTTATCATGGAAAAGCCTCGAGTCGGGATAGTCAAGAAGTCTGAGGTCAAAAGCAAGGTGGGTATGCCATAAACAGAAGGAAGAGACAAAGGCATAATTAGGCAATGGTCCTAGGTCAAAAAACTAGGTGGATAGCGGATCAGAGAAAAGGTGTTAAAGAGATGGATGGTCAGAACAAGGTCTAAGGTCAGACAACAAAAGATCAACAAACAGAATACAAGGCACAGAGAGACAAACCACACAAAAACTGAATGTAGGTCAGACAGAGGTCTGGGAATTATAGCCCAGTTAATCAGCCTGTAAATCACTTGGGACAATGAACACCTTGAGAAACCCAGCTGTTATGAATGGGTCACCGAGTAGGATGGCAGGAACAGGCTAAGCCACAGAAGACCAGAGAGGTTGGTAACTAAGCGGATTGCAGACCCCTGATCTATCAACACAACTAGCAGTAGCCATGGAGCGTTCCTACAATGCCCTAGATGATTCATCACAGCCGGAGAACTAACTAAGCCTAAAGACAGAAAGGTGAAATCTAAACTGCCCCGGAGCAGATCCCCAAAGGAATAGACAGCCCCCAAACATATATTGCCGGTGAAACAAGATGAGACACATACACAGGCAGAGAACAGACTGAGCAAATGGTGGGGCCCAAGCTGTCTAGACAGGACAGGACAGAAAAGATACTGTCTGCAATCATGCACAAAACCCTGAAAAAGTCCAACACTTCTGATATACAAAAAACCTGAGGCCATACGACCTCACCCCCGCTAGATCAGCACTCTGGTATGAACTGGAAGCAAAGCAAAAAGATACTAACATAACAGGGGACTGAACAAGCTGTAACATATGAAGCAGGGCCCAGCACTGCCCCCAGCAGGGAGCACGCTGAACCCTAGCAACAAAGCAGAAAACAAAAAAAGGCACAACCAGATTAGATGCAAAGGATTAGCAAAAGAATCACTTAACTGAACCATGCAGATCAGGCAGGGGACAAAAGAACTCCAAATGCACAAGGAGGAAATCACCAGCAACCACCAAGAGCAGCCAGCTCAATTATATGCTCCCAGCCAGTAATCCCAGGTTCCCAATTATCATCGTCAGGTGGGGAACTTCCATCAACCTGGCCAGCTCCACTACTCTCAGTAACCACCAGAGGGAGCAGAGGGGGCTTCGGCTCAGAAATCCGAGCAAAGGAATTCACAACACCCAGCACCTTCCAATCTCAGATTGGATGGTTGAGCTGTCAATCAAAACACTGACAGCTCAACATGCCCCTGCACCAGAATAGATAACTGAGCTGTCAGTCAAAGTACTGACAGCTTCAGCACGGCCATGTACCAGATTGGACGGATGAGCTGTCAGTAACTGCATCCGAGACACACTGAGGTGTGGAACTGTGACAGTCTTAGGGCTCTTTCAGATGAACGTATTATACAGACTTGTACTGTCTGAGTTAAAATCGGATAGCACACTGTCAGTACACTGGTCAATGTTATTGAATAGGCCGGCTCAGATGACAGTTTTTTAACATGGACCAAGTGTCTGCATAAAAAAATTACAGCATGCTCTTTTATGTTCCTTATTTTGGATAAGGGGTATGGGGAAGAGGAGAATCAGCTCACCGATTCTGTGGAATGCAGGGGGATCAATCAAAGTCCTTGCATGGAGCCACTGTGAGCCAGACGCAGGAATGCAATGCAGAAAAAGGAGATATCCAGTGAGGAAGCAGATAAAAAGTCCTATAGACAAGCTTTATTTAAACATTAAAATAGTAGCGGTTCCTCTGGGAGGACTGAAACCATTGCGGTTCACCTAGATAGCCTTATTCATGATTAAGGCTATCTAGCTGAAATGTGATGGTTTCAGTCCTTAGTGTCAACTCATGAGTCAACATGTTGTATGCATATCAAACATTCAACAGATATTTGCATGCACATTGTTAATTAGTACAGTGTGCTTCTTAAGATTCTTGGGCATTGGGTATATACCCTTATTGCTCTCATCCTAATTGGCCTTTTTATGTGGCTACAAATTATCATCATTGCCGGTATCTACTTAATACCTTTATATTCATTATTCTAAAATCCTAACTAAAATTTTTAGTTCTGTATCTTGATAGAAAATTCAAAGCAGTTTATTCCATTTTCATTTAATGAGGTGTTGCTACTATCAACCTGAATTCTGTAGTTTGTTTGCTATTTTATCTTCTCATCTTTAAAGCAATTGTGCTGGCCCGGAAACGCGTCAATTTTACATGGCCACAAATGGCTAATATATCGAAGTTCTGCAATGACATGAGATACTGAAAGATGTTAGTTTTATTGCAACACTCTTTTCAGTCAGCAAGGTCACTTGTGGCAATAATCCGCTCATTAGAGGTGTAATCCATCACTCAAGTAATATCAATTTGGTGCCAGGGTTTTAATGCAGGTTTTACTAATCATTAGCGGCAGTTTGTCAACTGCATAATTCACATGGGATTCTGGGTATGCATGATTTAGCAGGTGACCCTTGACCTCAGCTGAGTAAGAAGCTTGCCTTAGAGGCAAAATCAAGAGGGACAATAAGCAGCTCTCACTCATGAACAATTGTTATGCCTAACAGCATGACTATCATTTTAAAAGGGAAAGGAGAAAAATCTCTGTGCTGAATAATTAAGGCTTAAAATTCACCTGAGACCTTTGGTTTGGATGGAGGCAAAACTTTGTGTTCTATTGTCAGCTAGATGGGCATGGCAACAACCTTAATACAATACTTATATATCTCTGCAATTAGTCCAAAAATCCATATCAATAGCGATCTAATATGCTGCCAAATATTGTTAAAACAATTGTTACATTTTTATTTTGCCTCCTTGATTTCCAGGGTAAGTTATTATAAAATGTTGCATTAAGCGCATCTTAATTGCAGTAGCATAAATGATTGAATCCATAATTCTAAGATTCAAATGCTATTAGCTAACTAAATTCTGCTTTATTCCAATTAGTGGCGCTCAGCTAAAGATTTACGAAATGGTGCAGGCACCACAGATGATTTGATTTCATACATATAAAGACAAAGATGAAGAAGAGAACATTAAACTCTAAAGCATCTTGTTGGAATTAAAACAAATTAACAGACATAATTTAATTCCTATAATTGATATGATACAAACTGGAAGCTTGCTTCATTTGCATGCTTTCTGCTTGCTAATGTCTAAAAAAAAAGAATATGCCTGCAGAAAAAAAAACACATTAAATTATGCTGTAGATACTGTTCTGTTTTCTTGATTTTCTGCTGGATGTATGCTAATAAGAAGCCAGTGGGATGAGATCCGAATACTTACTACAACATACACTGCCTTGATATTCTCAATGGACAGTGGTGATTAGGAGACTGCCTTGTACAATATCACAGTAATAATTCATTAACTAACAATAATGAGTGATTCATAAGGATTATGGAACCATCTCCACTCGCATCCAGTCTGTTTTCCTTCTCTTTTTTTTTTAATCCTTTGTCAATTATTTTTCTCATCACAGCGTTTCTTGTGAACAGCCCCCAGTTGAGCTAGGCTTACCATAAAGGAATAATCGCAGACCTGAAAAGGCCTCTAAGCAGGAAAATCCTGAAGAACGTACAGTGAGAGATGCATAATCTAAAAATATGTTTTTTTATTCTGAACTTTACTTATCAGTAATTTTCAATAAAATATTTAGTTCTGCAAATGCCTCCAAACAGAGGCTATAATTTAAAATTGTTGGATACATGATTATTTAATTCAAGGAATAAATTCATCAACAGAAATTTGGCAATTTCAATTGCATGTTTCTGACCATTATTCTTATGTGTGGTCTTACATGTCAGTTAAGCTGCTATCATATATTTTCTCATGAATTCACCATATATAGACAATTATCTAGGTCTGTATGTATTTATTTGTCTCTGCTAGTGGAATTGTAAAATGACAGAACCAGAGAAGTGCAGCTGGAAAGTTTCAACCTATATAGCTGAATGATACAGCGTAGTACATTGGACAAAATGGATTTATAGTGGTGATAAAAGACTAAGTTACTAAGTGTCAAGGATAGCAACTGGGGGGGGGTCATTCAGAGTCCATCACTCTTACCAGTGGTCAATGATTACAGCAAAGAGGCCACATAGATCCCAAAACTGTTGCCAGTTTGTCAAGTGAATGCAACTCTAATCATTAGGACAATTACGCAATAGATGTGGCCATGACTGTTTCCACTACAAGACCAGTTATTGGGGAACTCACAGTGAGCATATGGTATATATACTTCAGATTACAATGCATGGAATATATGGCTATACCCTGGGAGGTCACTGCCAGCTCCACAATAACAAAAAGAAATACTAGCTGCCACCGCCAATCATTTACATAGGCTGATTGGACACTCGTTACAGGTAGTGTATTGCTTCAGGGGTGCGGTTTACAGATCAAGAGGAACAGAGCTATTAAATTATATATATTACAGAAAGGTAGGCAAAGTTTATAAAAAAAATGCAAAGAAGATTCAAAATGGGAACAACACAATATGATATATAAAATATATACAATTATGTGTAGTAAAAAGGAATAATGAAAGAAAAATAAAAAAGTTAATGTCACAGAAATGGCTCAGAGCTTAGCACAGAGAAGCACACTGATTGTGAAAATGGAACACACTCACAGTGAACTTATGTCTTCCAGAGACCCAAACTTTCATTTTTATTGGCTCAATGCTACATCCACAAACCTCCCCTTGATGAACTTACATGGGGTTTGGTTGTGGGATGTGCTAGGTCATTCAGAATTCCATTAGATCCCTAACTTACAGAATATATACTTTGCCCCTGGAGGTCCCAGCAGGTAGATATTGTTGTCATATTTGTTATTGTGATTTTATTTGTCTATGGAAATGAAACATGACATGGATAGCACCATCCATTGGACAGATATTAAGTTGGAGAGGTTAGAATGGCCTTACGTGAGTGAATGTATTATGTCTATCCCTTCACTAATATATCTCTAATAAATATCGAATGGACGCAAAACCCAAATATTTGTCACTGACTACTGGCTCCAAAACATTTAAGAAAATTCTTTGATTAGCGCTTTGATCAGAGGAAGCTCTTTGATTTGGAAGTGTACTCCTTCAACTCTGCATAAATGATTCTCAGACTTGATGTCTTTTTCCCAGCAAATCTCCCTGTTGTAAAAACCTGGTCACTGCAGGAGGTCGCTGCTTTAATGGAGATGGACGTGTCAGCTCTCTCTTACTTCTTAAATATAATTAGTTTTCTCTTTTCCCTAGCTATAAATAGTTTCTCTCAGCCACAATTAATCCCATATGTCCAATGTGAGGGTGATATGTCCCCTCTTTGGAGATGTCGTACAAATTTTTAATTTTTCTCTATGACACAAAGTAACATGTTTTCATGTGTCAGAAGTTAAACAATAATAATAAGGTCGGGATCACAATACCGTGTGTGATGCAAGAAACTCGCACGAGTCTCTCGCATCAACACCCAGTGCTACCGCCGACACTCAGGACCGGAGCTGCAGCTGCATAGAAATACATTCATTTTTATGGAAAAAAGTGTTTTAACTTTACTCTTACCATCAAATCTGACAGGGCTTAAGGAATGGACATACGACATAGAACAAAGTGATTAACAATACACCATCGAGAAAACCCCACATCTTGCAGAACTTCTTCACAACCTGTACTATGCTAAACAAAGTATATCAGTTTTTCTGGACCATTACTTTTTTTTTTGCCAGCTGCCTCTTCTATTTAGTTTCACAATTTATGAGGCAATCTTACTAAGAGACCTGTGAAAAGGAAGTAAATTTTACATAAAAGTAGTTGTCACTATGGAGTTTGGGGTAAAACAGGTCATGAATTAAATGTTGCTTAATGGAGTATAGAAATATTGAGAGATATGAATGTATAATGCATGGCATGGTTGATATTTCAAAAATCAGGGTAACATCTACAAGAATCGTGAAAAACAGGAGCAGAAAAAAAAGGTCTAAACCGCTGAGCTTCCAATCAGATGTAAAAACAATAATTCACAAACTCTGACAAAAAATATCAATGACACACTCTCTGAGTGAACTTATCACCACTCACATTTGTTATCAAGCATCCAATTCTGGTCAGTTTTGCCACCACATTAGTTCTCTACTCCTCCTCAGTCGAATGAAGATGCCACTACAGGACATCAATGACATATCCACAGACTCAATGATAATCACTCTTTTGGATAAATGAGGTTCATTTACCATTAACCCCTTCACGACCAATGACGCCACATAGGCGTCATGAAACCTGGTTCAAATCTGACCAGTGACGCCTATGTGGCGTCATGACTTCAAAGCCCCCCTGCGGGTCGGGTGACCGGGGTCACTGAAAGGTCACCCGACCCGCAGATACAGGGGGCTTTGTAATTCACCACAGGGGGCGTGGCTTCGCCCCCACGTGGCTACGATCGCTCTGATTGGCTGTTAAAAGTGAAACAGCCAATCAGAGCGATAGCAATATTTCATCAATGGAAATTGATGAAATATTACAATCCTGCCATGTCCGACGCTGCTATAGCATCGGACATGGCTGGAGACACCGATTCCACCCCCCCACCGGCGATCGCCCCCCCGCAACTGAATGACAGCGGCGATCTGCCGCCGCTGTCATCATCTGCCCCCCTCCCATTCCCTCTGCTCCCCGCCAGCCTCCGATCCCCCCCTCACCCCCCCGGTACCTCCTGAGTCCCCCCGTCCCTCCCGGTGTCCCTCGGGTCCGGATGATGGGCGCCGCCATCTTTGAAAATGGCGGGCGCATGCGCAGTGCGCCCGCCCGAATCTGCCGGCTGCAGATTCCATTCTTTCATTTTGATCACTCTCACAGTGATCAAAATGAAAGAAAAAGTAAATAAACCCCCGATTATCACCCCCATAGGTAGGCAGAACTAATAAAATAAAGAAAATATTTTTATTTTTCCATTAGGGTTAGGGTTAGGGTTGAAAAGAGGGTTAGGGTTAGGGTTGAAAAGAGGGTTAGGGTTAGGGTTTAAAAGAGGGTTAGGGTTGAAAACAGGGTAAGGGTTGAAAACAGGGTTAGGGTTAGGGTTGGAAAGAGGGTTAGGGTTGGAAAGAGTGTTAGGGTTAGGATTGGAAAGAGGGTTAGGGTTGGAAAGAGGGTTAGGGTTGGAAAGAGGGTTAGGGTTGGAAAGGGTTAGGGTTGGAAAGAGGGTTAGGGTTGGAATTAGGGTTAGGGTTGGAATTAGGGTTAGGGTTGGAATTAGGGTTAGGCTTGTGGTTAGGGTTATGGTTAGGGTTGGGATTAGGGTTCGGGGTCTGTTGGGGTTAGGGTTATGGTTAGGGTTGGAATTAGGGTTAGGGATGTGTTGGGGTTAGGGCTGTGGTTAGGGGTGTGTTGGGGTTAGGGCTGGAGTTAGAATTGAGGGGTTTCCACTGTTTAGGCACATCAGGGGTCACCAAACGCGACATGGTGCAACCATTGATTCCAGCCAATTTTGCGTTCAAAAAGTTAAACGGTGCTTCCTCCCTTCCAAGCCCCGACGTGTGCCCAAACAGTGGTTTACCCCAACATATGGGGTATCAGCGTACTCAGGAAAAATTGCACAACAACTTTGGGGGTCTAATTTCTCCTGGTACCCTTGGGAAAATAAAAAATTGGGGGCTAAAAAAATATTTTTGTGGAAAAAATTTTTTTTTTAATTTTCATGTCTCTGCGTTATAAACTTCTGTGAAGCACTTGGGGGTCCAAAGTGCTCACCAGGCATCTAGATAAGTTACTTGGGAGGTCTAGTTTCCAAAATGGGGTCACTTGTGGGGGGTTTCTATTGTTTAGGCACATCAGGGGATCTGCAAACGTAATGACGACCGCAGACCATTCCATCAAAGTCTGCATTTCAAAACGCCACTACTTCCATTCCGAGCCCTTACGTGTGCCCAAACAATAGATCCCCCCCATATATGGGGCACCAGCGTACTCAGGACAAACTGTACAACAACTTTTGGGGTCCAATTTATCCTGCTACCCTTGTGAAAAAAAAAATTGCTGGCTAAAAATCATTTTTTTTGAGGAAAAAAAAATATTTTTTATTTTCACGTCTCTGCGTTATAAACTTCTGTGAAGCACTTGGGGGTTCAAGGTGCTCACCACACATCTAGATAAGTTCCTTAGGGGGTCTAGTTTCCAAAATGGGGTCACTTGTGGGGGGGGTACCACAGTTTAGGTACATCAGGGGTTCTGCAAATGTAACATGATGCCCGCAGACCATTCCATCAAAGTCAGCATTTCATAATGTCACTACTTCCCTTCCGAGCCCCGACGTGTACCCAAACAGTGGTCATCCCCCACATATGGGGTATCAGCGTACTCAGGACAAACTGGACAACAAATTTTGGGGTCCAATTTATCCTGCTACCCTTGTGAAAAAAAAATTGCTAGCTAAAAATCATTTTTTTTGAGGAAAAAAAAATATTTTTTATTTTCACGGCTCTGCGTTATAAACTTCTGTGAAGCACTTGGGGGTTCAAGGTGCTCACCACACATCTAGATAAGTTCCTTGGGGGGTCTAGTTTCCAAAATGGGGTCACTTGTGGGGGGGTTCCACAGTTTAGGTACATCAGGGGTTCTGCAAATGTAACATGATGCCCGCAGACCATTCCATCAAAGTCAGCATTTCATAATGTCACTACTTCCCTTCCGAGCCCCGACGTGTACCCAAACAGTGGTCCCCACCCACATATGAGGTATCAGCGTACTCAGGACAAACTGGACAACAACTTTTGGGGCCAATTTATCCTGCTACCCCTGTGAAAAAAAAAATTGCTGGCTAAAAATCATTTTTTTTTTGTGGAAAAAAAATATTTTTTATTTTCACAACTCTGCGTTATAAACTTCTGTGAAGCGCTTGGGGGTTCAAGGTGCTCACCACACATCTAGATAAGTTCCTTGGGGGGTCTAGTCTCCAAAATGGGGTCACTTGTGGGGGGTTCCACAGTTTAGGTACATCAGGGGCTCTGCAAATATAACATGACACCCGCAGACCATTCCATCAAAGTCAGCATTTCAAAATGTCACTACTTCCCTTCCGAGCCCCGATGTGTGCCCAAACAGTGGTTCCCCCCCACATGTGGGGTACCAGCGTACTCAGGACAAACTGGACAACAAATTTTGGGGTCTAATTTATCCTGGTACCCTTGTGAAAATAAAAAATTGCGCACTAAAAAATAATTTTTTGAGGGAAAAATTTTTTTTTTATTTTCACGGCTCTGCGTCATAAACTTTTGTGAAGCACTTGAGGGTTCAAGGTGCTCACTACACATCTATATAAGTTCCTTAGGGGGTCTAGTTTCCAAAATGGGGTCATTTGTGGGGGAGCTCCAATGTTTAGGCACACAGGGGCTCTCCAAACACGACATGGTGTCCGCTAACGATTGGAAGTAATTTGCATTTCAAAAAGTCAAATGGCGCTCCTTCCCTTCTGAGCCCTGCCGTGTGCCCAAACAGTGGTCCCCCCCCACATATGGGGTACCAGCGTACTCAGGACAAACTGGACAACAAGATTTGTGGTCCAATTTCTCCTGTTAGCCTTGTGAAAATTAAAAATAGTGTGCCAAAAATCATTTTTGAGGAAAAAAAAATATTTTTTATTTTCACTGCTCTGTGTTATAAACTTTTGTGAAGCAATTGGGGGTTCAAAGTGCTCCCTACACATATAGATAAGTTCCTTAGGGGGTCTAGTTTCCAAAATGGGGTCACTTGTGGGGGAGCTCCAATGTTTAGGTGCACAGGGGCTCTCCAAATGCGACATGGTGTCCGATAACGATTGGACCTAATTTTCCATTCAAAAAGTCAAATGGTGCTCCTTGCCTTCCGGGCCATGCCGTGCACCCAAACAGTGGTTTATGACCACATATGAGGTATCTGTGCACTCAGGAGAAATTGCTCAACAAATTTTAGATCCATTTTATCCTGTTGCCCATGTGAAAATGAAAAAACTGAGGCTAAAAGAAAATTTTTGTGAAAAAAAAGTATTTTTTTTTTTACAGATCAATTTGTGAAGTACCTGGGGGTTCAAAGTGATCACTATGCATCTAGATAAGTTCCTTGGGGGGTCTAGTTTCCAAAATGGGGTCACTTGTGGAGGAGCTCCAATGTTTATGCACACAGGGGCTCTCCAAACACGACATGGCAACCGCTAAATATTCCAGCATATTTTCCATTCAAAAAGTCAAAAGGCGCTCCTTCCCTTCTGAGCCGTGCCGTGCGCCCAAACAGTGGTTTATGACTACATATGAGATATCGTTGTACTCAGGAGAAATTGCCCAACAAATTTTAGGATCCATTTTATCCTGTTTCCCATGTGAAAATGAAAAAATTGATGCTAAAAGAAAATTTTTGTTGGAAAAATTAAAATGTCCATTTTTTCTTTCCACATTGCTTTAGTTCCTGTGAAACACCTGAAGGGTTAATAATCTTCTTGAATGTAGTTTTGTGTAGCTTGAGGGGTGCAGTTTTTAGAATGGTGTAACTTTTGGGTATTTTCTGCCATATAGACCCCTCAAAGTGACTTCAAATGTGAGGTGGTCCCTAAAAAAATGGTTTTGTAAATTTTATTGTAAAAATGAGAAATCGCTGGTCAACTTTTAACCCTTATAACTTCCTAATAAAAAAATATTTTGTTTCCAAAATTGTGCTGATGTAAAGTAGACATATGGGAAATGTTATTTATTAACTATTTTGTGTCACATAAATTGCAAAATTTTCTAAATTTTCACCAAATTTCTGAGTTTTTGACAAATAAACGCAAAAATTATCAACCTAAATTTACCACTAACATGAAGCCCAATATGTCACGAAAAAACAATCTCAGAATCGCTAGGATCCTTTGAAGCGTTCCTGAGTTATTACCTCATAAAGGGACACTGGTCAGAATTGCAAAAAATGGCCTGGTCATTAAGGTCAAAATAGGCTTGGTCATGAAGGGGTTAAAACAAAGATAATAAAATACATGCAAAAATTAATTTTAAGTCAGTTGATGTTAGGTGCCAGGATTCTCCCTCTGCACGTTGTAAATTCCAAGCCTTGTCTGCCTCTACGGTCTCCCATTCTGCTTCAACCACAGTGGGAGCTGCTCAGCAAAGACGTCGGTCTCAGCGTCTTGCTCAGACTTGTGGTGTTCACTTGGTTACTGCTGGCTCTCCAGCCAAAGCTATAGTAACTAGCAATAGGCAGTGGCGAACAGACATTCCAAAGGCTAAGTCCAGAAATCACCCTACTGAGCATGCTCATGAGGTGGCGATCTCTTATTAGTGGTCGGTCATCAGCTGCTTGGGTGCCGTGGCAGATCGGGATTGGTCCATGAGCAAGGTCCTGTCTGACTGGACTTGAACAGGAATGTATAGAATGTTCCCTGGTGCACACATCAGCGCACTAAGATCATATGTGTTTGGTGTGTTGGAGGAGACGCTACCACCCTGTCCGCACGTGTGCCGCTGCTAGCATGGCAATTGTGTGTTTAGGAAGGCAGTGTAGGGTGAGAACTCTCGCTTAACTCAGCATCTGAGCCCAGGAATCCTAAGTCGCATGTGCTGCTGCACAGCCGAGTGTCAGAGTGAGTACAACCACCAGCCTAGTCTTCCCTGGGGGGTAGCTATAGGGACCCCACCTAGCGCCATTAACACAATACTCCTGTGATGTCCAACAGGGTATAGTCTCGAGTGCTTCCTCTTCCTCAGGGCCCCCCGTGCAGTGATGGGAAACCACAGCTATTTAACACTGGCGGAGCGAGGCTGCGAGCAAGCACCTTAAACACATTGAGTTAAATGTCACTCAGTGTGAACAGAGTGCAAAACTTCAGACTCTGTTACTCTGTGAAGTAACAGAGTCTGAAGTTTTGCACTCTGTTCACACTGAGTGACATTTAACTCAATGTGTTTAAGGTGCTTGCTCGCAGCCTCGCTCCGCCAGTGTTAAATAGCTGTGGTTTCCCATCACTGCACGGGGGGCCCTGAGTTGCAATCGCACTTTACCCTCTTATATATTCAGTGTGATCTGCTAACCCTAACAGTTGATGCTAATTGTTTTCTAAACTTTGAAAGTGATAACTTAAAAAAAGGAAACCGAATATGTATTTTAACCAGATGATATGGGTGAGGAAGAATTGCACTTATGATAAAGATGTTGATTGTCAAATAAATACAATAGGGAATAAATTCAAAGAAAAGGGATACTCAAGACTGATCATAAAAGATGCAAAGAAGAAGGCAAAATGAATAAAACCAGAAGTACTTATAGGGATCAGAATGTAAAGAAAAATAGAAATAGTAGCTCCCTTATACCCTAAAGTAAAGGAAAGGAAAAAAAAGAACTAAGGGTAGTAGCTGGTTAAATATAAAGCAGGTATATAAATGTGGTACAAAATAAATGTGACGTGAGACTTGTAAGTAGCACTATGGGATATATCTTTGAAAGAAAACCATTCCTTAATAGGGATGGGCGGACCCTTGGATGTTCGGGTCCATTGGGTCCCAGGTCCGGTCAGGTTCATCGGCTATAAACTGCGATAGCTGCTCTTTCCAGCAGCTGGATTCACACGCTACTGTCAGAGTGATCTGGCTAGTGTGCTGAGCGGTCACATTATTCATGTCACTAGAGATGAGCGACTTTGCCTTTTTTCGGGTCGAGTCGGGTTTCACGAAACCCGACTTTCGCAAAAGTTGGGTCGAACGAAATCGGCCGATTATCGTGAAAAGTCGAAGGCTGACTGAAACACGAAACCCAATGCAAGTCAATGGGGAAGCAAAGTCGGCAGAGAGTGGAGGACAGGAAACACACCTACAGTGCCCTTTTAAATGCGAAAAACATCAATTCTTATTACTGAAGCATTTCAACCTTAATTTACTTCATAATACTAGTTACGCACTGAAAAATGGGGGTTATTTGGCTAAATTTGTGGGGGGTAAGGCTGGCTCCAGGTTTTCTTGTGCCCTGGGCCAAAGAGCGCAACTTTAACACATAGCACAACTCATGATGCTCCGATACGGCAGAGAAATAGCCGTATAGTACAATGAAAAATACTTCACTTTTTACATCTCATGACTGATATCCATTTTAAATTCTCCAATAGCTCCAAAAACGGACAATATATTACTCCATACAGTATTATGGCCACCGCATAGTGCACTATACAGAGTAATGAGGCCCTTATATTTCTCCATACAGAATCATTGGTCCCATATAATGTTTGAAACAGTATATGATGAGCTCCACATAATGCTACAGTATATGTTGGTCCCCATGGATGAAGCTGCACTGTCTTATGGGCCCAAATAATGCTCTATATATAATGGGCCCCATTTCAAATGCTCTAGTGTATAATGGGCCCTGTAAATGCTGCTCCAGTGTCTGATGTCCATCTTTGAAATGCTCCAGTGTATGGTGGCCCCATATATCATTCTCCAGAGTATAGTGCTCCCCAAAAATTGCTGTCCCAACATTGAAAACAATTAAATAAGTCTCCTCAAATAAGTCTCCTCGCTAGGGAATCCCTGTACTAGTCTAGGCGTAGAGATATGATGTCATTGCGCTCTCTGATCAGAATATCACTGTCAGGAAACGCGGAAGACGTCATGGCAGTGGAACAGGGAGAGGTAAGTATTTCAACTCTGCAAGTGCTGTGATCCTGAGCAAGCAGGGGGGGCCCACTCGCTGGCGACGGCGCTGGAACAGGGCCCCTCATAGTATGGCGGTGTGTCTGATGGTGGGTGTGCACCCCCACCGTCAGAAACACTTGATTGCACTATGAGGGACACTGTGCCAGTGCCCGCGCCCAAGAGTTGGCCCACCCACCTGTCCAGGGCAACGGCACTCGCACGGTTACATGCACTAGGTGGTGACCCCGGCCATGGGTGGAGGAGGCAGCCCAGTTAGGGAGGTTTACAAAATGGCATATGTTGATGTGGGACATTCACCTGCTGCTAAAGGCGAAATTGATGAAGTCCCAGGAAGAGGAGGACCAAAGAAAGCCATTTTTCTGGCAACCTATGTGTCATCAGGGTAAGGTGTGACAAAATCCTTGGAAACCCATGCATGGTTCTTTTTAATGAAGGTTAGATCATCCACATTTTGGGTCGAGAGCCGGGTCCTTTTTTCTGTCAGGATTGATCCAGCAGCACTGAAGACTCTTTCCGATAGCACACTTGCAGCTGGGCAAGCGAGCTCCTGTAAGGCATATTGTGCCAATTCAGGCCAGGTGTCCAAATAAGCGGCCCAATAAGTCAAATGGGAATGACCTGTGAGGGAGAACATTGATATGGGACGAGAAGTAGTTTGTAACCATAGTTGACAAGTGCTGTCTCCTGTCACTTTCAATCGATGCAGTATTACCAGTCCTGTGAGCGGGACTTGAAAAATCAGTCCACAACATGGTCATGAAACCCCTGTCTCCAACGACACTTCTGATGTGTTCACCACCAACACCCCTTCCAAGCTGTCCCCGGCCCCTACGGCTCGTGTGAGAACCATCACCGCTGCTGTGTGCTGGGAATGCCTCAACCAACCGGTTTACCAGAGTTGCTTGTTTGTTAGCCAATATTAGGTCAAGATTCTCATGTGGCATGATGTTTTGGAATTTGCCTTTATAGCGTGGATCCAGGATGCTGGCCAACCAGTAGTCATCATCGCTCATCATTTTGGCAATGCGGGGGTCCCTTTTTAGGATCTGCAAGGCATAATCTGACATGTGGGCCAATGTTCCCGGTGTCAATGATGCATTGCGAGTGCTGGGTGGAGGAGCACTTTCTGGCAAATCCACATCCCTCCAGTCATGCACAAACCCTGTACCAGACCTTGCCACGCCAACATTTTCTCTTGCCCCACGAGAAGCATCCTCCTCCCCTAAATAATCATCCCCATCATCATCCTCCTCCTCTTCCTCTTCTTCCTCCACCTCGTCCAGGAGAGTTCTCATAGCAGACAATGGCTGACTGTCATCAAGGCTTCCCTCCTCCTCTTCCTCATCATCCTCGGCTGCAGACGCCTGCTCCTTAATGTGCGTCAAAGTTTCCATGAGCAGATGCATAAGTGGGATGCTCATGCTTCTGATGGCGTCGTCTGCGCTTACCAGCCGTTTGCATTCCTCAAAACTCTAAAGGACTTTACAGAGGTCTTTCAGATTCGACCACTGCACACCTGTCAACTCCATGTCTGCCCTCAAAGTGCCTGCCCATGTATCCTCAAACAAATGCATTATGGCCTGACTCTGTTCGCACAGCCGCTCAACCATGTGCAGGGTGGAGTTCCACTTTGTTGCTACGTCAATAATTAGGAGGTGCTTGGGAAAGTGGAGCAATCGCTGCAGCTTCTGCATATGACTGGACTGTACCGGCGACCGGCGGATGTGCGAGCACAGTCTTCGGACCTTCTGGAGCAGGCCTGTTAACTCCGGATAATTATTGAGGAAGCGCAGCACCACCAGGTTCAAGGTGTGAGCCAAGCAAGGTATGTGTCTGATTTTTGAAAGGGCTATGGCTGCCACAAAATTCCGGCCGTTATCACTAACTACCTTGCCTGCCTCAAGATGTAGACTGCCCAGCTATGACTCAGCTTGTCGCTGAAAGTAGTCGGCCAGTACCTCCGCGGTGTGTCTGTCGCCCAAACACATCATCTTCAACACAGCCTGCTGACGCTTTCCACTAGCTGATCGATAGGGGGACACCTCATATGCAACACTTGCAGCTGCGGATGGAGTGCTCGTGCGACTGCGTTCTGTGGACGAGCTTTCACTTCTGGAGGAGTAGGAGGAGGAGGAGGGTCGAACGCCTACAGCCAACTGTTTCCTATACCGTGGGCTAGGCAGCACTGTGCCATCACAGCTGACCCCTGTGGACCCTGCATCCACCACATTAACCCAGTGCGCAGTGAAGGACACGTAATGGCCCTGGCCATGCCTACTGGACCATGCATCAGTTGTGAGGTGCACCTTTCCACTCACTGATTGCTTGAGTGCATGGACAATGCGGTCTTTCACATGAAGGTGGAGGGCTGGGATGGCTTTGCGAGAAAAGAAGTGGTGACTGGGTATGTCATAGCGTGGTACTGCGTAGGCCATGAGTTCGCGGAAAGCTGCGCTTTCAACCAACCGATAGGGCATCATCTCTAATGAGATTAGTTTGGCAATGTGGGCGTTCAAACCCAGTGTGCACAGATGAGAGGATGAGTACTTTCTTGTCCTACTCATAGTCTCTGGTAGGGTGAGCTGGACTTGAGAGCTGCATATGGTCGAACTACCGGTGGACATGGCGGACTGAGAGAGGGTTGATGATGGTGATGGAGTTGGTGTTCTTTCTGATGGCCTAAATTCAGTCTTTCGTTGCAATAACAGTGTGATTCCCTGACTGATTTGCCCTTGCGACGACAACTCAACATTTGCTGCTGGTCGTGTGCTAACCGGTGGGCTTACAGTGGGGGAAACAATGTAGTGTTGCTGACTACCTTCTTTGGGAGCAGTTGCACATGTGGTACGTGAGTTTTGGTAGTCCGTCCACGCTTGCAAGTGCATGGTGGTTAAATGTCTCAGCATGCAACTGGTATTCAAATTTCTCTGATTTTTCGCTCGGCTAAAGGTCTTTGCGCACTTCTTACATATAACCTTTGCCAGATCAATAGGATTTTGTTCAAAAAAGCGCCACACTGCAATCTTCCTACTATGGAAGACATTTTGAGGCCTTGCACGTTGTGCTATTTTGACTGTCTGGCCAAGCTGTCCTGCAACTCTTTTGGCTTTTGTAACCTGTTTTTGGACTGCTCCGGGCCTGCCAGATAACAGCTGTTGTGATGTCGATGCCCGCTGTGGATGCTCCTCCTCCTCTTCTGAGCTTTTGGCAGCGGCACCCTCTTCCCCCAATGGATGCCAATCTGGGTCAACAACTGGGTCATCCATCACCTCCTCTTCAATGTCATGTGCACCTTCCTCTGTGTCACCGTGTATGGTGGTATAGTATGCGGGAAGGGGCACCTGAGTTTCATCAGGGTCAGATTCTGCCTCAGTACACTGCGAGGACAATGTAGTGCTCTGAGTGAATGTACCAGCAGAATCATCTATCAGTGGCTGTGCATCAGTGGACTCCATGTCAGACTCATCTTGGACTGGGTAATTCACGATTTGACTTGATAACCCAGGCATGCTATATGGAAACAGCTCCATGGAGTAATCTGTAGTGTGGCCTGCCGCATCCTTCAATTTTGGTTGGGGTGAAGGACACAAGGAAAGGTGTGGTTCATGACCATAAGCCTCCAATGACGACTCAGTGCTTTTATTTTTTAAAACTTCAGAAGAGGAGGTGATAGAGCTGGAGGCTTAGTCAGCAATGTAAGCCAAAACTTGTTCTTGAAGCTCCGGCTTTAAAAGCGGTTTACCTACTTCAGAAAAGGGAGCCTTCGAGGCCTTGTGGAGCCAGACGATGACGCAGGCTCAACACCTCCTGCATTAGGTGCTATTTTGCTTTTGTCACTACCAGCAGATCCACCACCAACACCAACACCATCATTACCAGCTGCCAACCCCCACCCACTTCCACGAACTCTTCCACCACACTTCCTCATTTTTGTGGAAAATGTACCCAAAAAAACACCAACTATATGGTACTGTAAAACAAGGTACAAGGTGTATATAGGAGTGGGGAGAATTTTAATCTCTCTAGACTTCAGGACACAGTTGGATTCTGTCAGGCCCTGTCTATATTACACCGCAATGTGACAGGCAGATTCTGGATGGTGTAAGAAAGGTGTATAGAGGACTGTGGAGAATTTGAATCTCTCTAGACTTCAGGACACAGTTGGATTCTGTCAGGCCCTGTTTATATTACACCGCAATGTGACAGGCAGATTCTGGATGGTGTAAGAAAGGTGTATAGAGGACTGTGGAGAATTGGAATCTCTCTAGTCTTCAGGACACAGTTGGATTCTGTCAGGCCCTGTTTATATTACACCGCAATGTGACAGGCAGAAATTGCCTAGTGTATGACAAACTACAAGGTGTATATAGAATTGGGCAGAATTGGAATCTCCCTAGAGTGTAGGTCTGTAAGAACGGACAAACTCCTCAGCTTTTCCTTACAGAGTCACACACTTAGATAGCTTCAATTTGGCCTTGATAACAGCCGTTACATGGTACTGAGAGAGGAGCGTTCATGTACACCACTGTACGGTGTTATGATTGAGGGAGTGGCGGAATCCAAAAAGAAAGAAAAACAAAAACAAATCTTAAATGCAAAAAGGCAAAACAGAAAACTTAGCTTTAGGAGAGCAGGAATCAGACTGGTGTCCAAGAGTCCACAGAGAAATCACCCGCAGGGCTGAAAGGGCGTAGGCTGCCTTAAATCCAGTCAGTGACTCCACTCAGCCAATCGTCTTCATTAGTCCCAGGTGCCTGATAATCAGGCTCACTACCTTCCTTCACTAGAATAGGGAGTTCACCAGGCCTCAGTGACGGAGGGGAAAATGAACTCACAACAGTACCCCCCCCCTTGAGGAGGGGTCACCGAACCCTCAACAACGCTACCAGGGCGATCAGGGTGAGCCTGATGAAAGGCACGCACCAATCTTTTGGCATGAATATCAGAGGCAGAGACCCAGGAATTATCCTCCTGACCATAACCCTTCCACTTAACCAAATACTGGAGTCTCCGTCTAGCCAGACGGGATTCCAGAATTTTCTCTACCTCATATTCCAAGTTACCTTCAACCAATACAGGGTCCGGAGGTGCCACCTCAGGCACAACTGGCTCAACGAATCTCTTCAACAAGGACTTATGGAACACATTATGGATCTTAAATGTGACAGGAAGGGCCAAACGAAAAGAGACCGGATTAATAATCACCAAAATCTTGTAAGGTCCAATAAATCTAGGCTTAAACTTAGGAGAAGCCACCTTCATAGCAATATTTTTTGATGATAATAACCACACCATATCACCAATCTTAAACTGGGGACCAATGGTCCTATGTCGATTGGAAAACCGCTGGGCCTTTTCCTGGGAGAGAGATAACTTATCCACCACTTGGTCCCAGATCTGGTGCATTCTCTCCACCACAGTGTCAACACCTGGGCAGGCAGAGGGCTCCACCTGCCCTGAAGAAAATCGAGGATGAAACCCAAAGTTACAAAAAAAGGTGACATCAAAGTGGCAGAACTAGCTCTATTATTTAAAGCAAATTCGGCCAAGGGCAAAAAAGAAACCCAATCATCCTGATCAGCGGAAATAAAACATCTCAAATATGACTCCAAGGTCTGGTTTGTTCTCTCTGTCTGCCCATTGGTCTGAGGGTGAAAAGCAGAGGAGAAGGACAACTGAATTCCCAACTTGGAACAGAACGTCCTCCAAAATTTAGACACAAATTGAACTCCTCTGTCAGATACAATGTTCTCAGGAATCCCGTGCAAGCGAACCACCTGTTGCAAAAACAGGGGCACCAACTCAGAGGAAGATGGCAACTTAGGGAATGGTACAAGATGAACCATCTTAGAGAACCTATCACAAATCACCCCAAATAACAGTCATTCTTTGAGAGACCGGCATATCAGAGATGAAATCCATTGAAATATGGGTCCATGGCCTCCTGGGGACCGGCAAAGGCATCAACAACCCACTAGAGCGAGAACAAGATTTAGACCGGGAGCAAGTCCCACAGGACTGCACAAAACTCCTGACATCATGAGACAAGGTGGACCACCAAAAAGAGCGACTCACCAGATCTCTAGTACCAAAAATACCCGGATGACCAGCCAATGCAGAGCAATGAACCTCAGACATCACTCTCTTCTTCCACTGGTCAGGAACATACAACTTTCCACTGGGGCAACGCTCAGGTTTGTCCTCCTGGAACTCTTGCAGAGCAAGTCTCAAATCGGGCGAGATGGCAGAAAGAACTACCCCTTCGCCTAAGATGGTAGCAGGCTTGGTCACCACAGGAGAATCAGCAAAGAAACTCCTAGAGAGGGCGTCTGCCTTGACATTCTTAGTTCCAGGAAGGAAAGAGACCACAAAATCAAAACGTGTAAAAAACAAGGCCCACCTAGCCTGTCTAGGGTTCAAGCGTTTAGCCGACTCTAGGTAAATCAAATTTTTGTGGTCAGTGAGGACCACAACTTGATGTTTGGCTTCCTCCAACCAATGTCTCCACTCCTCAAATGCCCATTTCATGGCCAACAGTTCCCGATTCCCCACATCATAGTTACGTTCAGATGAAGAGAACTTTCGGGAAAAGAAAGCACAGGGATTCATTTTAGATGTTACCGGATCCTTTTGGGACAACACTGCTCCTGCACCAATCTCAGAAGCATCCACCTCTACCTGAAACGGGAGTGAGACATCAGGTTGCCGCAGAACCGGGGCGGAGGTAAATCTACGCTTCAGCTCCTGAAAGGAAGCAACCGCCTCAGGAGACCAATTCAACACATCCGCACCCTTCCTGGTCAGGTCAGTCAATGGTTTGGCAATACTAGAAAATTTTGCTATAAATTTCCGATAAAAATTAGCAAAACCCAAAAACTTCTGGAGGGCCTTCAAAGAAGTGGGCTGAACCCAATCATAAATGGCCTGTACCTTGGCCAGGTCCATTTCAATAGTTGACGGAGACAAAATAAATCGCAAAAAAGAAATCCTCTGTACTCCAAAAAGGCATTTTGATCCTTTGACATACAGAGAATTCTCTCTCAAGATCCAGAACACAGTCCGAATATGTTCCACATGAGCATCCCAATCCTTGGAGAAGATCAAAATATCGTCCAGATAGATAATCAAAAATTTATCGACAAAGTCTCGGAAAATGTCGTTTATGAAGCACTGGAAGACAGAAGGGGCATTATTGAGCCCAAAAGGCATCACCAGGTACTCAAAATGTCCCTCCGGAGTATTAAACGCCGTCTTCCATTCATCCCCCTGCTTAATGCGGATAAGATTATACGCCCCCCTGAGGTCAAGCTTGGTAAACCAGCAAGCACCTCTGACTCTAGAGAATAGATCCGAAATCAGGGGTAACGGATACTGATATTTAATAGTAATTTTATTGAGGGCACGATAATCAATACAAGGCCTTAAAGAACCATCCTTCTTGGCCACAAAAAAAAAAATGGCACCTAAGGGTGAAGAGGATGGTCTAATATGACCCTTCTCCAACGCCTCCTTAATATAGGACCGCATAGCCTCGTGCTCGGGTACAGATAAATTGAAGAGCCAACCCTTAGGAAATTTACACCCCGGGCTTAGTTCAATTGCACAGTCATAACTCCTATGAGGAGGCAAGGACGCAGACTCATTCTCACTAAATACATCATAGAAGTCCGCCAAATAGTCAGGAACCTCATGCGACTGAGGAGAGGTGGAAAAAACCGGAGCCTCACTAAAGGTACACCAGCAACCCCAACTCACCACAGACACAGACTTCCAATCCAAAACTGGATCATGAATCTGCAACCAGGGAAACCCCAGAACAACGGCATCATGCAGACCATGCAACACCAAAAATCTGCAATTTTCTTGGTGGTCTGGGGCGACCCGCATGACCAACTGGGTCCAAAACTGAGGTTTATTTTTAGCCAGAGGGGTAGCATCAATCCCCCTCAAAGGGATAGGCATCTGCAGAGGTGTCAATGGAAATCCACAACGTTTAGCAAAATCCAAGTCCATTAGGTTTAGCACTGCTCCCGAATCCACAAAAGCCTTGGCGGAAAATGTGGACAGGGAACAGATCAGAGTAATCGCCAAAAGAAACTTAGGCTGAACCCCACCAACAGAAAACGTGTGTGCAAAGCGTTTCTCACGTTTAGGACAAATAGAAATACTATGTGAGGCATCTCCACAGAAAAAACACAGCTTATTGCGCCTTCTGAATCCCTGACGTTGCGCCTTAGACAAAACTCTATCACATTGCATAGGTTCAGACGTCTGTTCAACCGGTGGCAACACCTCTCGTATAATCCTGCGTTCACGTAAACGCCGATCAACCTGAATGGCTAAAGACATAGAATCGTCCAGACCAGAGGGAACAGGAAATCCCACCATAGTATCTTTTACGGCTTCTGACAAACCCTTCCGAAAGAGAGCAGCCAAGGCACTATCATTCCAGGTAGTAAGGACCGCCCACTTTCGAAACTTTTGACAGTACAACTCTGCAGATTCTCGACCCTGGTTCAATGCTAACAGGGTCTTTTCAGCCTGATCAATAGCATTAGGTTCATCGAACAGCAACCCCAAGGCTTGAAAAAATGCGTTCACATTAGTCAGAATAGGGTCATCTGGTTTCAAAGAAAACGCCCAATCCTGGGGATCGCCGCGCAGCAAAGAGATAACAATTTTAACCTGCTGCACGGGGCTCCCTGACGAGTTAGGCTACAAAGCAAAAAATAATTTACAATTATTTTTGAAACTCAAAAATTTAGATCGTTCCCCAAAAAATACATCAGGTGTGGGGATCTTTGGTTCAACAGCATGTGAACGAGCAAGATAGGCGGAAATTCCTCGCAGTTCAGAAGCGAGCTGCTCCACACGATCAGACATTTGCTTTATCTCCATTGAGAGAAAAAAAAACTCCCCCTACGGCCTCAGAGATATAGAGGAAAGAATATACACACTTCTTTTTTTTTTTTTTTTTTTTTAAACACAATTCTTTCCTGCTATTGAGTACCCCAGGATCTGCGGTTGGGCGGGTGATTCTGTTATGATTGAGTCACCGTAGGAGGCAAAAACAGAAATGCTAGCTAAGTCCAGAAAACCAGAGAAGTTGGCAACTATCAGATTGCAGACCCCTGAACCTATCAACACAACTAGCAGTAGCCGTGGGGGGTTCCTACGATGACCTAGACCCCTCGATCACAGCCGGAGAGATACATAGGCCTAAAGAAGGAAAGGGGAAATCTAACTGCCCCAGAGCAGACCCCAAAGCAATAGGCAGCCCCCCACATATAATGACGGTGAAGCAAGATGAAAACACTTACACAGACAGAAAGACAGGCTGAGCAAAGACGGGGCCCAAAAACTACCTAGATAGGAACGGATAGGAAGGCTGCTGTCTGCAATCTGCCAAAACCCTATCAGAGACAAAAGCCAACAAGCTGATTTAAAAATGGCCCTGAAGCAACTAAGCTTCAAAAACTAAATCAGCACTCAGGTACTTTCAGAAGACAGAGCTAACGGAACACTGCACACTCCAGCAGGGAGTGGCGGAATCCAAAAAGCAAGAAAAACAAAAACAAATCTTAAATGCAAAAAGGCAAAACAGAAAACTTAGCTTTAGGAGAGCAGGAATCAGACTGGTGTCCAAGAGTCCACAGAGAAATCACCCGCAGGGCTGAAAGGGCGTAGGCTGCCTTAAATCCAGTCAGTGACTCCACTCAGCCAATCGTCTTCATTAGTCCCAGGTGCCTGATAATCAGGCTCACTACCTTCCTTCACTAGAATAGGGAGTTCACCAGGCCTCAGTGACGGAGGGGAAAATGAACTCACAACAGTACGGTGTATGTAAAATTGTCAAGCTCCGTGTTTTTGTATACGGACTGACTCACGCTGTCTCTCTCTAGTTTTGAATGTAATCAAACAGCAAATATACTAAACTGGTTGAAAAACGGACAAAACTATAAGGTGTAGGTCTGTAAGAATGGACAAACTCCTCGACTTTTCCTTACAGAGTCACACACGTAGATAGCTTCAATTTGGCCGTGATAACAGCCGTTACACGGTACTGAGAGAGGAGCGTGCACGTACACCGCTGTGCGGTGTATGTAAAATTGTCAAGCTCCGTGTTTTTGTATACGGACTGACACACGCTGTCGCTCTCTAGTTTTGAATGTAATCAAACAGCAAATATACTAAACTGTTTGAAAATGGACAAAACTATAAGGTGTAGGTCTGTAAGAATGGACAAACTCCTCGACTTTTCCTTACATAGTTACACACGTAGATAGCTTCAATTTGGCCGTGATAACAGCCATTACACGGTACTGTGTGAGGAGCGTACACCGCTGTACGGTATGTGAAAAAATGAACGCTCACTACCTCACCAGGACAAAACAATACAATTTGGATTGCTTTTAAAAAAGCAGTTTGAACACCAGTGTGCACACAGCAATGCAGCTAGCCTTAAAAGGCAGGTTAATCACCACCAGCGCTGCTGCACAAAAGCAAAAATCTTCACCTTTCACTGCACACTAACTACAGTGAAAAGCGCTAGCAGCAGAAGCAGTTTTTTTTTTCTTTTTGCCTTCCTAACGCTCTCCCTACACAATCAGCAGCTACAGCAGCTCTCCCTATTCTGAGATCAGCATGAGTAACATGGCGGTCGGCGTCCCCACCCTTTTATACCCCCTGTGACGCCACACAAAGCAAGCCAATCACTTGCATGCCCTTCTCCAAGATGGTGGTGACCGCTGCCTATGTCATCACGTTGCCCACAGTGTCCGTTCTTCCTGATTGGCTGAAAAAGGGCGCAAAAGCATCTTTTGAAACGTGACTTTGGCGCGATGGTCGCCGACCTCGTGGCCGGCCTCACGCTAAGGTCGGGTTTCATTTCATGAAACCCGACTTTGGCGAAAGTCGGCGACTTTTGAATTTTTTTCGACCCGTTTCGCTCAACTCTACATGTCACCACTCAACACACCATCTGGATGTAGCAGAGTTTGGGATTATCGTGGGACATGGGATTGATTTATGGAGGACACCTTTGGATTATTCGATTTCGTAAAGGGAAAAAATGGGTAGAAGAAGGTCGGGGAGTGTTTTGTACAAATAAGATTTTTGTCCGTGCATGTGTTTATTACTTTTCACTACATTACTTGATGTGATGTGGCCTTGATGTGGGCTGACAATACAAACTTGACATCAACCTCAAAATATTACCCCACTTGCCAACACACCAGGGCAAGTAGGAAGAGCTGAGGTTAAGCGCAAGAATTGGCACATGTAATGGTTGTGCCATTTCTGTGGCGGCTGAGGGCTGTAAAATAGTGGAAGTAAGGGGTAGGGTGCTGCAAAAAGAAGAAAAATTTGGGTAAGAACAGGACAATTTTTTTAAATGACTTAAAATAACAGATAAAAAACTAAACAAAAATTTTAAAAATAGAACCATAAGGCATAGAAGTGGAGGAGGAGGTGGAGGCGGATGTGATGGTACAGGTAGAAGAGACGTGGGAGACAATTTTTTCTTTTTAGGCAAATGACTTAAAATAACAGAGAATAAAAAAATAAACAAAAATAAGAAACATAGAAGTACTGGAGTGAAGGAGGAGGGGGTAAAGGAAGTGGTGGTGTAGGTGGAAGAGGTGGAGGAGGAGGTAGCTAACACTATTTTATTGTTTTTTTTTGTTTTATTTAAATTTGTGGACCCACCAAAATGAAACAAATGTCAAATAGAGTGTAACCATGGCTGGGTGCGGCTGGCATAGTTGTCTAGTCAGCCAAAAGAATGGACAAGTCCTATAAGATCCACATGTTAGCTACTACATGTTGGCAGTGGACAGGTGGATGCGTCTGTCTGTGATCACGCCATCTGCGGTGCTAAAGTCACGCTCTGACACTACACCTGCTGCAGGACAGAGGCCAGGATATACATGGCAAGCTCTGGCCGTGTCCAATTTGGACACCCAAGAGTTAAATGGGGCAGACTCATAAGTTAGTACTCTTCTTCCACCATATTGTGGAAATGCTGCCTCCTGCTATCGGACACCCCCATTTCTAACCAGGAAGTAAAAAGAGATAAAAACTCACAGGGAAAAAAAATCTTTATTTCAAAAAAACACACAGAAAAAAAATCTTTATTTGAAAAAACTCCACTACACTTTAGCCTTTCAACAAGTTATGGGTCCTTCCTCGGGGTCTGTGCATGTGTAGTACTATGGCCGGACCGGGGGGTGGTCCCCTGCTTACCGCAAACAGACGACACAGACACGAGACGGAGGCAGATTTCGGGCACAACAGGTCCGAGTTTATTGGCCGTCCTTCTGACGACCTCAGCAATACACCGCAGCACTTCCACAGCTCTCCGTATTCAGGCCCGGGTACCTGCACCTTTATTCGGTCGTAGTGATGTTCCTCATGGCTCTATCACTGGGGCCGCCCTAGGCCTATCAACTGCCAGCACTTCACCGGTCAGAGGTCGTCGTCAATTTGGTACCCTCGGGGCCTCGTCTATTCTGCGGTTCTTCGTGTCGGGGCCACCCCCCTGACTTCTTTTCTCTTCAGTCCCCTAGTTGAGCTCTCCACACTGTCCGTACTCCTTCACTGACTCCTCTCCTACTGAGCTGCTCCTGGGACTGGAACTTTCTGGAACCTTCCCGGGTCCCTGTAACCCCGCCCCCATGACTAACTGTTTCTAAAGACATAAGCTGCTGTCAAGTCCTGTACTCACACTCCCCCCTGCCATCTTGTGGTCAAACCAAGGTACTGCACTCATTCTACACTTTTTCCCAGCTGTTTTCCTTCTGTCATTACTAACATCTGTCTAAAGTGCACAAACCGTCCCTTCTTCCTTCTGACAAGTCTGTTTGTCCGGTCACCTTCCCCACACATGGACACTTGGTGTCCGGTACAGACCTCAAACTTTACTGTTCAGGTTCGCCCATCTCTATTTCTTAACTGTGGGAGTGATTTTATCATTTATTTATTTGAGGGCCCTTATGGCTTCCAATATGTTGGTGGAGCCACCATGATTTTGGGGAAAAGTCTTTAACAAACACAGATATAACATTAGACATAATATTAAAAACCATAGCATTTTGCATCATTGGTGATTATAATAATATAAAAATCACACTCATTGAACTGGTGCCACATTTTTTCTCCAGATATAAAACTTATGAAGAATTAAGATGTTCTGGATATTTCGTCTGGATTCCTTGAGACCGAATGGGTTAAATCTTGTATGATAACAATCAAAATTTATAACTCTAAACATGAAACAATCTGAAATTAACGAAATAAAGGCAAAAACCCAGTTCATTTGGGAGGAGAAAGAGATTGTCTATCTAGGGATTAGAATAGCTGGATCAATCCAAGCCACAGTTAGGGACAATTTAGACAGCATTATAAAGACTATTACAGGCGATCTATCCTTTTTGGCTCAGCTAGAGACTTCCATCTTTGGGAAGATTCTGGCAGTCAAAACTTTTATCCTTCCCAAAATTTTATACATATTTAGGACTTTACCAGTTAGCTTTCCGCGCCAAACCATTGAGAGAGCTCAAGAGCTCATCCGACTATTTATTTGGAAAGGTAAAAAAGCAAGAATATCTGCAGACTTGATGTACAAAAATAAAAAACATGGGGGCGCAGGACTGCCCAACATATACGCTTATTATCAGGCCTCGCTCATCAAACAGAGCTGGCACTGGTTTACTGAAAACATGACGCATCCAGCTTGGTATGGCTTGGAGAGAGATGCTAGTGATAGAGGTTCCTTGCAAAAGCTTTTCTTTCACTTCCTTCTGCAAAAGCCCAGTGCGAACTCATCTCATCCTATATTCCAGCCGATAATCTCAGCCTGGAGGGATCTCATTAAGCCGACTAAAAATATCAAAAAAGCAGAGCAAATCTTAAAGTTGCCTCTATCTTCATTGGCACTGATGGATGATCTCCCAATACTGGAGGTTTGGGGGAAATCTGGAATTAAAAGGGTGGGGGATGTTTTTAGTGGAGTGGAGTTCCTGAAATTCGGTGAGATCATGGTTAAATATAATTTACCGTCATCTGACCTAGTCTTTTACACCATGTTGAAAGACAGAATTTGGAAATTCATAAAAGGGAAGACTTTGAATTATGAAATGCTATCTTCACTATTGTGCAACCTTAAAAATAAAAACCTCTGGAGTTTGCGTAATTTGTATAGATCTGTTGTCAAAGACCTAACGAGCCACAAAAACATCTACATGAAGATATGGGAGTCCGATTTTGGTGCTGATATCCGTCTCGAGAACTGGAACGATGCCATCAAAAACACTTACAATTCCAACATATCAATGGGTCTTCATGAGAGTTATTTCAAATGGTTAAATAGGTGGTACTATACCCCGACGAGGTTATCACATTTTAACACAGAGCTATCTTCCTTGTGCTGGAGAGATTGTGGACACCAAGGGAACCTCTACCATATTTTCTGGGGTTGTTCAAAAATCAAAAACCTCTGGCTTCAAGTCACACAGCAGATTAACCTCATTGCTAAGGACTTCACAATTACACCCGAAA